>NC_133414.1:79307500-79618333 GCF_049350105.2 Macaca mulatta
CCGCGCCCGGCTAATTCACCGGGGCTTTTTGAAGCAACAGAGGGTATTCTTGTTGCTTCAGGCAAAGAACATTTTCTTCTTTCCTCAGTCTAAGCATGGGCAGTTAGCCATGCAGATCTAGGACATAAGTAACTCAGTACTAACCAGATTTCTGGGTTGCTCCGGGTGCCCTGCGTGGTTTGCCGTATCTATCAGTCTGTCTCCGTCCATCCATCCTCATGTCTATCTCAATACGTACGTGGAATTTACTGTGTGCCTAGCACTGTTCAGTCTTTTTCATGTATTAATTCATCGAAACTTTACAACAACCCTGCAGAGAAAGAGGATCTAGTACTGTTATCATTTCACAGATGAAGAAATGGAGGCAAAGATAAACAGCTTGCCCAAGGTCACACAGTCAGGCAGAATCCTGGGACACCTTGCCCCACAGCATGTGTTTGTAACCCCCACACCCACTGTATAGCCTCCCACCACAAGCCTCAGGGGGAGAGGTTCAGGGCGGCCCCACTCCCCACTCTGCATGGGGCCATACCCCACTTCTGGGCACTGGCTCATGTCCTGGGTGTCTGTGTAGGCCAGCGGATCTTCTGGTGGGGTGCAGAATGCAGCCGTCCCAGGGAGGGAGGGGTGAGGGCTAGGTGAGCTGTTGGGGAGCCTTCCTGTAGGTGGTGTAGGCATGCTGGGATTCCAGAAATGGAAATGAAACAAACCTGGGCACAGCTGGCACCATCAAGGACTTTGGCCACCTCCCTGTCTGCAACCTGGAAGCAAAGCTGTGTCCTCAAAAATGCCCTATGAGCACCCACTGATGCCCCACAGAGGCCAGGCTGCTCCCTCTGTGGCCCATACAGGCCTTACTGACACACAGGCTGTGAACTGCGGATTTGAAGGTGCTGTTGGCAGCCAGACCATGGAGCATGACAGCCTGTTCCTAGGAAATGAGGGCTTAGAGAAATGCGTTAAACAAGAACCAACTAGCCAGAGAAAGTGGACCGTGTTCTCAGCTAAGAAGAAATGTGTGTTCCAGCGAAGTGACTTCGGAGCAACTCCATGGGGCAGCTGCCCCCAGCCTGGAATGTGCTCTTCCCGCCAACGCCAGACTGGTATAAATCCACCCAGGGCCCTGATTCCTCATCTGGCAACAGTGTCCAGAGGGAAATGAATAACATTATTTTTGTGGGACGCACTAACAACTATTTTCTTTCCTTTTTTTTTTTTTTTTTTTTTGAGATGGAGTTTTCTCTTGTTGCCCAGGCTGGAGTGCAATGGCACAATCTCAGCAACTGCAACCTACGCCTCTTGGGTTCAAGGGATTCTCCTGCCTCAGCCTCCCAAATAACTGGGATTACAGGTGTATGCCACCACGCCTGGCTAATTTTTATATTTTCAGTAGAGACAGCGTTTCACCACGTTGGCCAGGCTGAACTCCTGACCTCCAGTCATTCGCCTGCCTCGGCCTCCCAAAGTGCTAGAATTACAGATGTGAGCCACTGCACCCAGCCTATTTTCTTTTTATATAAGTAAAAAAGAACAAATCAATTTTAAGGACAAACAGTGGTGTGTATGGAACAGATATTTGGCAGAACTGGGAGGGTGATATATTCATTCATTCATTCACTCATCACTAATTCATTTATATAATCATCATAATGTACTCATCATTGTTGATCACTCACCATGTACTGGGCAGTGTCATGCACACGTTTCTACAATGCAGGCAAAGCTCACCCTCGTGCAGCCTACCTTCTTATGGGAAGAGGCAGTGAATACACAGGTAAGTCAGCATGTTAGGTGATAACATGCTATGAAGGTAAATACTGCAGAGAGTGGGAATCCAATGGGAGGGGATCTTACTTTAGATAGAGTAACATTTGAGCAAAGACACACATAAAGTCAGATAGCAAGCCTCACAAATATGTGGGTAAAGAGCATTTTATTTTTATTACTTATTTACTTTTGAGACAGGGACTCGCTCTGTTGCCCAGGATGGAGTGCAGAGGCACCATCATGGCTCACACTGCAGCCTCCACCTCCTGGGCTCAAGTGATCCTCCCACCTCAGCCTCCTGAGTAGCTGGGACTACAACCACACACCACCATGCCTGGCTAATTTTTTTGTATTTTTTATAGAGACAGGGTTTTCCTATGCTGGTCTTGAGCTGCTGGCCTCAAGTCATCCTCCTGCCTTGAACTCCCAAAGTGTGGGATTACAGGCATAAGCCACTCTGCCCAGCCCCCAACACTGTGACCTAATGGTGATCTGGATAGCAGCGTTCTGTGATTTAAGGTGTGGCTATTCAAGAACCTGGCTGCCAGGGGAGGCCTGGGTTTGCATGAAGCGAGCACTGGACCTGTTGATGGAACCTTGGGTTCTGACGTCCCTGAAGATGGAAAAATGGGAGGCAGTCCAGGCCCCCTGCACTGTCTATTTGCCTCCTGAGGGGAGAAGAGTCATTGTTCAGCACGTATTTGCTGAGTGACACAAGGTGTCTGCAAGAGGCTGGATGTAGGGACGAAGATGAATCAGATGTAGTTCCTGTCTCCCCAGAGCCCCAGTGTGCTGGAGCAAGGCTGGTAGTCAGGCGCGTGTGCGTGCGTGTCTGTGTGTGTGTGTGTGTGTGTGTGTGTGTGTGTGTGTATGCAGCGCACTGGGAAGGGCGCAGGGGGTCAGCTTTCACTGTAGGGATACCTGGGAGGGGCTATGGGGAGCTCAGAGCAGCTGCGTTGTGGGGCTATGGAAGAGCAGGCGTGGACACTGAGCGGGGCAGGGCCAGCTGCAAAACTGGTGGGGCACAGAGATAAATGACTCCAGAAATCAGGGGTCATTTTTCTAAAAGTTACATAGGAAGCTTTTCCCTTTCTTTTGCAGTCTCTCTCAGTGTGTCATGGTGCCTTTCATTTACTATTTCATGTCGTTCTAAGTAAGGAAAGATCAAAATTTAGCATGAATTTTACCATTTATCTTTATGTTGTGGAATGCCAGTTTTAAGTGCGATTATGAGAGCATTAAAATCGTGTAGAATCATGAAATTATATAATTCATATTTTGTGGCTTATTTTCTCCGGAGGTGCCTGGAGTAGGCCAGAAGGACAAACTCAAACCAGACTCAGGAAGGTTGGAAGGCGGAAGGGAGGAAGGACAGACTCAGAGGGCCCGGGGCCCCTGTCCACAATGCAGGGCACCCACGCAGCCACCCTCAGGCCTGACAGCTGCTAGGTTTCTGCTCTTACCAGATGCTGGACTGACTGCCTTCCACCCTGGCCTGGGGTGATCTGAAGAAGCTGAGCCAGGTTTTCCCTTCCTAAGTGTCCACCACCCTCAGCCATGGCAGGCAGGCAACTCCAAGGCTCTTTAAACCTGTGCGTCAGGACCTTTCCAGTACCTAGCTCAGGGGTGGGTAAGAGGCTCACTCCTGCTAAGCCCCAGGGGCCCTGAGTGAGGGTGAGGGAGAGCTGCTGCCTACGTGCTCCACACTGAGACACATGGAACGCACGCCTGACTGTGACCCTCCCTGCTGAGGTGGAGGGCTGCAGTGTCATTGCAGAGCGGGGATGGGGAGGCGGAGGCCAGGCGGGAGAGCCGGCAGCCATCCTGGGGAGGCAGTAGGAGGTTGGATCATGTGCGAGCTCAGACTCCATGACCCAGCTCCACTGACAAAATACAGGTTGAAGGATAAAATTATTAAGACTTTCAAGATGGCCATACAGGGCATTCCACCCCAAGTGTGGGGCCCTTCTGATCGTGAGACCTCGTGTGAATATACTGGCCCCATGCCCACAAAGCCAGCCCTGGGAGAAGAACTGGGGGACATTCTTCAGGTTACTCAGCATTTCTGGGCCTCAGTTTCCCTCGGGTCAGACAGGGTGGGGAGAGACTCACTGTAAGGCCACACCTGGACGGGGACTGGGCAGCCCCTAGGACCTCAGCTCTGCCTCTCCCTGTCATGCTGCTTCACCTGTGTTCACAGATTAATCTTCTCACAGCCCTAGAGATAGGCATTGTGATGTTAGCTCCTTTCTACAGGTGAGACGATGTCCTTTCTGTGGGGATTAAATAACGTCCTAAGGAAGAACAGTGAAAGCAGGGGCATGGCAGGTGTGTACCCAAGCATGGAGACCCCAGGTCCTCCTCCCGTCAGCCCTGGGCTGTGCTCCTCTGCCACCTACCGCCCTTGCTTCCTGCCCCCCAGCTCTCCTCCCTGCACAGGGCCCTGTGGGCACCCGGCTTCTGTCACTAAATCGCAGCATCTCAGCTTCAGCCCACACTATATCTGGCCCCATCTCTTGGCACTGCCTCAGCGGGGTTCCCAGCAGAGGGACTCCCCCGACCCAGCTACCTTCCGACGCAGGTCCCTGCATGTGTCGCTAGCCAACTTTCAGAGCGGCTGCTCTCAGAGCAGGAACCCACCCACGTTGGGTCAGCTGTGGTTGGCCAGGGGAGAAGGGGCACATGACACTGAAAGAATGTGGCTGCCCCTGGTGGCCCCTTGAGCAGGGAGGGCCATGGAGAGTGGTGTCCCCTAAATGGAGTATGGGGAGCCCCGAGGGGGAGAGGCTGCCCATCCTGACCTGCCCCATCAGGGCCTGGAGCTGAAGCTTTGTCTGAGGGAGGAGCCAGTACCTCCTGACCCCTCGCTGAGGCCCAGGCTTCTGCTGGGAGAGCCTTCCATTCTAAAGCCAGCAGCAGGCGACCTCAGCTGGAGTGACAGGTGGTAGGCCCTGGGCAGTGGTAGGAGGGTGACCCTCCTCTAGTGCAAAAAAAACATGGAATCAGTCCTGTGCGGGGCTCCCTCTGTGGCCTAGGGCTTCCTCTATGCCTTCCTGGCCCCGGCAGGGTGAGAGCCACAGCGGGCAGTCACTGTGGTCTCGGGGTGTCCCCCTCCTCATCCTGTTCTCTCTCCTTCCCTGCACATGGCAGAGCTCCGCCTGGAGGGGAACTTCCTACACCGCCTCCCCAGCGAAGTTAGTGCCCTGCAGCACCTCAAGGCCATTGACCTGTCCCGGAACCAGTTCCAGGACTTCCCTGAGCAGCTCACCGCCCTGCCGGCGCTGGAGACCATCAACCTGGAGGAGAACGAGATCGTAGGTGAGTGGGCCTGGCCCACCTGGCCCTGGGCTGCTGCACGAGGCGCTCACAGGGCACAGGGCTCTGGAGTTGACCTTCACAGGCGGGAGGAGAAGCTTGGGCCTTCTGTCTGAGATGCCTAAGCAAAGGACATGGGGCCTGGGAAGGTACACATTTTGAGGCCCTGTCACCTGCTGGGTGCTGGGTGGGACACTGGCATTCCCTGGCAGGTAGATGGCCTTGGCTTTCACCACAGTGTAGCTGTGAACTAGCCAGGCCACTGTGGACCACAAGCTCTCCCTCTCCAGATCTCACCTGCCAGCCTAGGCTGTCTCAGACCCTTCGGCTCTGGCCCGCTGTGTGCTTTTTCCTCCCTG
This sequence comes from Macaca mulatta, assembly GCF_049350105.2. NCBI lineage: Eukaryota > Metazoa > Chordata > Mammalia > Primates > Cercopithecidae > Macaca > Macaca mulatta. The sequence goes on from NC_133414.1 coordinate 79,312,942, forward strand.
AGTCCCCTGGCTTCACAGAGACCTCTTCATAGGGGTGAGCAGGGCCCACTAGACAGCCATGTTCAGCACAGCCTCTCTATGCCTTCCAGAACAAACACACTGCTCCCTGTCAGCCCAGCCCGCCAGGGCCCTCACCACCAGGGAACCAGGGGTCTGATAGGTGCCTTCTGCAAACAGCAAACCCCAGGCAGGTGGGTTCTGCTGAGGTCAGGAAGCTGTCCCTCCTTCCTCTTGCAGCAATTATGTGTCTTCTGTCTCATTAGGACCTCAGAGAGCCGCGCCTCAACTCCAGCTAGTGGTCCAACCTGCCCAGAGAACCTGGGCACTGAGTGGGGTCTCTGCGTGCCCTCCCCTCCGCAGCACCCTCCTTCGGTGGCTTGGCCCCAGTTCATCCTGTCTCACGTGGCCTCGCCAGTGATGTTCATCATAACCCCCTTCAGTTATGCTTTCATTTTCTTAAGCCCTTTTATAGCCATTATGCCATTTGATTAAAAGCAACATGAGGCCATTTCTCTGAGAGAGGAGCCAGTACCTCCTGACCCCTTGCTGAGGCCCAGGCTTCTGCTGGGAGAGCCTTCCATTCCAAAGTCAGCAGCAGGCAACCTCAGCTGGAGTGACAGGTGGTAGGCCCTGGGCAGTGGTAGGAGGGTGACCCCTCCTCTAGTGCAAATAAACATGGAATCAGCCCTGTGTGGGGCTCCCTCTATGGCCTAGGGCTTCCTCTATGCCTTCCTGGCCCAGGCAGGGTGAGAGCTATTCTCCATCAGATGGGTCCTAGTAGTTTCGGCCCATCTGATGGGGAATGGCCTGCCTCATGTGATGGCGAGTGCCCGTCTGTCAGAGGTGCCACAGGCAGGACTCTGACCCTGGCTGGGTGGGAGGTGAGACCAGCTGACCTTTGAGGTTCTGGATGTTTCCTTGGATAGATGAATCAACCGAGGCCCAAACACATCATGAGAGAGCATCGGGTTGTACAGTGACACTGCCGCGGTGCCAGGACAGGAATATGTGATTCCAGAACAGCCCTGTGCCCAGGATGGACTTCTCTTGCCTGGACTCTGGGAAGCCCCTGGGGGTGGGCTCTGGTTCAATCTTATGCTCCCAAGACCAGAGTCCTCAAGTGTCTTGCCCCTGGATTGGCTCCTGGGTCACTGGGGCCTCTGAGTAGTCTCTAAGCAGAAGCAGCCTGCCCAGAAGTGCCTTGGCCTGTGCAGCTCTCCCTCCTGTGCTGTCCTGCCCACCCAGGGGCTTGCTTTTGAGCCCCTCGCCCCCTGCATTCCTGGCCAGGCCCTTCTTGCCTGGGTCCTTCCTCTCCTGTCTCTGTTCATTGTGACCCCTCCTGATGCCTCCGCTTCCTTCTGCTGCTCATCCAAATGGGGCAGTAACTGAGCGAGACCAGAGCTGGGTGTGCAGTGTGTGGACAGGTGGGTTTCACCAGCACCGGCTTTGGCTTCCCCATATCCTAACTGTGGCCTTGGAAGGCTCACAGCAGCTCTGTGAATCTCAGCGCCCTCTCATCTTTCAGATGAAGCTTATCCCCCACCCCCAAAAGGTGGTTCAAGATAAGAAGGTGGCTTTTCCCCAGGTAGGGGAGCAGGTCAAGTGGGTATCTATGTCGGCTGCAGTCCAAGAAGTGACTTGCACCAAAGTGGGCAGCAAGGATGGTCCAGATCTCCTGGTCCTTACCCTTCTAAAAGGCAGACAATATCTCTTAGCAGGCACAGCCACAGAGCAAAGATCGGCTGTTTTGGCTCCTCTTGCATAGACATATTCTGCTTTTCTGCAGAATGTCAGTAATAATTTCGACATGTGGAAGCATCTTACATCTTACCAAGAATGGTCATGTGCCGTCCCACATCCACAGGGTGATGGTCTCCCTTTGACACAGGTAGAAACTAAAGCTCTAAGCCTTCATGGCCAAGTGCCTATCACACACCTGGTCAGGTAAGAGAGACATCAGTGACTGGGCTGTGTTTCCCAGTCAGTTCAGCCTGGGATAGAGCCTCTGCTGCCCGGCCTCGGCCACGCCTGGGTGATATGGAGAAGCCAGGGGCTGCCCCTGTCCAGGAGGGGCTCCTGGCTTACCTCAAGTGGCCAGCTGCTCCTGAAAGAGCTTGACTGATCCCAGGTCCCTGTCCACTGCAGGAGGCCTTGGTTGTTCTTCCCCTGCCCCCGAGCTGGAGAGAGGGGGCATATGGAGGCAGCCACTGTTTCCTTGCTGGAGTCTCCCTGCTTCTATTTTCTACTTCTCCCTGATCCATCCGAGTGATCTGAGTGGCTTCTCAACTCCCAAACCAGCAGGAGAGCCAGGCCACAGCCTTCATCCCCAGGCTGGAGGGAGGTGAGAATGAAAGAGCCTGCTGGAGGAAGGAGGGGCTGCAGTGACAGCAACGAAGGTAGGGCTGCACGGTCTTCCATTATGGAAATAGTTCTGCACTCTTTGCTACTTGTAGCTGAGCTCCTGCAGCACCTCACTGGGATGATTGTAGAAGCTTAGGATGCCTTCAGAGTGGCTTATTTTTTCCTTCTAGAATGCTTAGAGGGTGGTGGAAAAAATAAAACAAAATTTTTATGAGAAATAAATTTGAGATGCATGAGTTCCCGTTAAAGCTTTAGTAAGTGGGGAACAGGCAGCTCTGAAACAAGCCCCCAAGTGAATCATGACAGCCACTCTAAAGGGACCTCCCCAAAGCGTCCCCAGCCTGGCGCTGGAAAGCCATGGAGGCTCTCAGCATCCAGGCGGCTGCCAGGATCAACTCAGTCATCCTCGTGTTTCCAAATAGAGCTGCCATGTGATCTTCCTCCACCCTCTGAGCCATTCTCAGGGAGAGAAGGGGGGAGGTTGGGATCTCAACAGGGCATGGAGGCTGAGAGGGACAAGGATACTTCTGTCTGCTTTCTGATACCAACCACTGGGAGATGGTGCCTGACCTTGGTGCTCACTGGTAGCTTAATGCCCTCAGGTTTCCGGTCTGTGTGGCACGTGGATGCCTTTGTTGCCACCTTTAGCACACGGCCCTCTGGTCTATGTGTGTGACCCTTCTCTGCCATCCCCACGTCTGCCAGCATTGGGCATGGTGTGCGGCATACAGCAGGCGCTCAGCTGGGTGGGAGCATTGTGTAGAGCAGGAATTCCAAAGCCTCGAAGCTCCTCTGAAATAAATGAGACAGGATAGGGCAGTTTTTCAAGTTGCATACTATGACCTGCTAGTGAATTGTTAAGTCAAGTCAGTGGGTTGAGACCAGCAATTTTTTAATGCAATAAAATAGAAAATGTCAGAGTACATCATCACATATAAAATGGTAATTACTATGTTGTAACTTTTAATTTCAGTTTTACTATGTGCATGCACAGATCTATCTATCTATCTATCTATCTATCTATCTATCTATCTATCTCTCTATCTATCTCTCTATCTCTCTATCTCTCTATCTATCTATCTCCTGGGACGTGATGAAAAATGGTATTTCTTACTCTTAGTCATGATGAAAAAATATTGAAAGCTGCTCTTATGAGTTGTCCTGCAGAGATTTGGGGGTCTGTTCTCAGCCAACTCAGCCACCCATCCTCCCCAGCTCATGCCCCAACCACATTATACAGCCTTCCTCCTCTCATCCCTCCCCTTCACCCACCCCACATGGCCCATGCTCTCAGTCTGGAAGTCTTTTCTCGTGTCTTACCATTTTCTCTGCCTGTGGCCAAATCCCCTGGGTCTGAAGGTCTGGGCCCGGTTCAGGTGAAAGGGAAGCAGAGCGGGCCAAGGGGCTTCTCCCTTTCCCAGCTGACTCCCTGGCAGACACACAGCAGCAGGTGTCTCCCGCCCAGATGAGAGGCTTCCGGGGTCCTTGGGGACTGGCCTGCCAGGACACAGTTGTTTACTCTAGGCACTTGCAAGAGGAAGAAAAGGGTTCGTAGCTTAGAATATTTGTTCAGACAAGAGCCATTTATAAGTTTCTGGGATATGAGATGGTTCCTATATTTTTCAAATCAGAAAGTGGTGTATGGAAGTTTTTAAGTATTTATAAATAAGACCACGTGGGAAATGTCATCTCTGGAGAAGGAGAGGCTGCAGAGATGAATGAGATGCAAGTCTCGACCTCAAGTAGCTTACAGGTATTAGTGTCAGCAGACACTAGATAGCTAAATAGCACCTGGTCACAGGCATAGGGGAGGGCAGATGTGCCATGGAGAGCTAGGGAGAGGACTCTCAGTGGGAGGGTAGCTGTCCTTGTGTCCTTGTGGGAGGGTTTCTAAGGAGGTGGAGGCATGTAGTCTGAGTGATGACATGGGGACATGATTGGTGGGGGCAGTCAGCTCGTTCACCCCAGTAGCTGACACACATGACTTGAAGGTGGATGCGGGACAGCGAGGCCTCACCACTTGCTCACCGGCACTTGGTGCTGCTTAGCAATTCAGTCCCGGAACATGTGAGGGTGAAGACAAACATCACATATTTGAGAGAATTCATTTTGCCCAGTAAGAGATATTATTTCAGTTAAGCTGGAATTTAACTTTCCATAACCCTCAGTTCTCTGTTTTGTTTTGTTTTTTCCTATGCACCCACTGCTCCAGAGAATACAAGAGATTAGAGGAAAACAAGTCTTCATTAAGAATTTAAGCTGGGCATGGTGGCTCACACCTGTAATTCCAGCACTTTGGCAGGCCAAGGTGGGAGAATTGCCTGAGCCCAGGAGTTTGAGACCAACCTGGACAACATGGCAAAACCCCATCTCTACAAAAAGTACAAAAATTAGCCGCGTGTGGTAGTGTGAACCTGTGGTTCCAGCTACTCGGGAGGCTGAGATGGTAGGATCAATTGAGCCTGGGAGGTTGAGGTTGCAGTGAGCTGTGATTGCACCACTGCACTCCAGCCTGGGCCAAAGAGTGAGACAAAAAACTAAAACAAAAAAGAATTGATTAAATAGAGTAACAACACTACAACACTTTTTTTTTTTTCTTTGAGATGGGGTCTCGCTCTGTCACACAGGCTGGAGTGCAGTGGCATGATCTTGGCTCACTGCAACCTCGACTTCCCAGGCTCAAGTGATCCTCCCACCTCAGCCTCTCAAGTAGCTGGAACCACAGGCGCCCACCACCATGCCCGGCTAATTTTTGTATTTTTGGTAGAGATGGGTTTTTGCCTTGTTGCCCTGGCTGGTCTCAAATTCCTAAGCTCAAGTGATCTGCCTGCCTCGGCCTCCCAAAGTGCTGGGATTACAGGCGCAAGCCACTGCGCCCAGCCAACAGCACTTTTAAGAGGAAAAGTATCTGTGTCATATAGGATGCTTTGGGCTGCATTTACTTAATTCTGTCTTTGTCCTGTTTCACCTCTTACTATCCCAGCCGATATTTCTCAAAGTGTGGTCCCAGGACCAGCAGCAGTAGCATTGCTAGAGAACTGGTTAGAAATGCACATTCCCTGGCCTCGCCCCAGACCTACATCAGAAACTCCGGGAGGGGGCAGCAGTCTGTTGTAATACCTGCCCCCCAATGCCCCGCTTTCTGATTCACATGCATGCTGAAGCCTGAGGAGCTCTGCCTGGGCTTTCAGTTCTCAAAGTGGCATCCATAGGCCAGCAGCATGGGCATCCCGGAAGCCTGTTAGAAATGCAGAACCTTAGGTTTCACTTCATACCTCCTGAGTCAGAATCTGCACCTGAGCAAGAATCCCTGGTGATTTGTTTGTATAGTAAGTCCTCATTTAATAAGGACTGTGCCAACACCTGGCCTGCTGCCCATCGTATGGACCCACCAACCCTCAGTAGAATGGGGTCAGCAGGAAGTAGGGAATCTTGGCCGAAACAAATGCTTCTGGACCCAAAGCTCTGCCTCCTGCCAGGCCAGACAGTGGCATAGTGGGAGGCTTCAGACCTCCCAGCTTGCCAGGGAGGGTGCCTTGACCTGTCAGTGCCAGCTGCCCTCAGAACTTCCTTTGGGCTCATAAGGCAGATTGAAACATGGTCACAAAAGTCTTGTCAGTGTCCCCTGGGACTGCCTGCCTGTCTTCAGCCTGGATGGCACAGAGAGGGAGACGCCTGACTAGGCCTGGGGGCTCACGCCTGTAACCCCAGCACTTTATGAGGCCAAGGCAGGAGGATCGCTTGAGGCCGGGAGTTCAAAACCAGCCTAAGCAACATAATGAGGCCCCCATCTCTACAAAAGCATTTTAAAAACCATTAGTCAGGCATGGTGGTACACACCTGTAGTCCCAACTACTCAGGAGACTGAAGCAAGAGGAGTACTTGAGCCCAGGAGTTCAAGGCTGCAATGAACTATGATTGCAACACTGTACTCCAGTCTGGGTGACAGAGGGAAACTTTGTCTCAACGACAACAACAACAATTAAAAAAGAAAAAAAGAAAAAAGAAAGGGAGACTCCCATGGTGAAAACAGAAGCAGAGGCAGGGCGCGGTGGCTCATGCCCGTAATCCCAACACTTTAGGAGGCTGAGGCGGGTGGAGTACGAGGTCAGGAGATCGAGACCATCCTGGCTAACACAGTCTCTACTGTGTTAGCCAGAGAAACCCCGTCTCTACTAAAGAATACAAAAAATTAGCGGGGCGTAGTGGCGAGCACCTATAGTCCCAGCTACTCGGAAGGCTGAGGCAGGAGAATGGCATAAACCCGGGAGGCAGAGGTTGCAGTGAACCGAGATTACACCACTGCACTCCAACCTGGGCAACAGAGCAAGACTCCGTCTCAAAAAACAAAACAAAACAAAAACAGAAGCAGAAGCCAGGGCTCCCTCTTACACATCCTTCTGCTTCTCTCCTGATGACTTGTGTCTCCCTGCAGGGTAGAGAGCCTCTGAATCAAACTCCGCTCAATCCTGACCACTCTCCACGTTCAACTGTTGCCTTTCCTCCCTTCCTTATCCTTGGCTTCTCAGAATTTTGTAGTAAGAAAGGCAAAGGTCTGAAGCCCCACACACAACATTAGCATGAGCAGGCCTCCTCCTGTCTGCGAATTCCTCATCTGCAGAGTGGGGAGGACAGTGCCACCCACTGGAATCGGGTCTGGAGGCAGCGTCACTGTGATCACCTCCTGCCTTAGCCCACCACCTGCCACTCAGCCCACCTGGAGTCCTGACCACATGCTGCCTGCTCACTCCTTGAAGGCCCTCTAACCCATGGGACCACTTGTTGCATATACTTCTTGCATGCACCCAGGGGCCAGGACAGAGGAACCAGAGGGCACTGTTCAGAGGTATGATGGAGGCTAGCCAATGGTTGCAGGGCCCAGGGCCAGAGGCAGCTGGCCAGGGAAGGTTTGCCATAGTTGGCCTTCTGAAAGATTCTGAGCGTCCAGCCCCCAGCAGAGTTGTGGCACACCCTCCCTGGTCCCCCAGATCCCCCCCACCCCTTCTTCTCCCCATGCACACACCTGGAAGCATGCTGCTCCGTCATTTCAGGTCTCAGTCTTGGGTCCCATTGTGGCTCACAGAGTGGGGACAAATAGTTTCTGCAGAGAGGGTAACTGACAGGAGGAATCCCCCACTTACCACTATAAGGATGATGGAAAGGAGCTTGTGTGGGGAGGCTGCAGGTCTGTGTCTGAGTCCCAGCTTCAACACCATCTGTGTGAGGTCGATTAACTGGAAACAGAGACTGAGTTTCAAATCTGAAAAATAGGAAGATAGTCCTTACCTATATCCTCACAGCCCTCTCCAGAGGATAAGATGAAATTAATGAACACACCGCATTTTATAAAGCATAAAATCCTTCATGGACTTCAAGGGGATTGTTGATCCTCCCCCCGTGTAAGTGTCTGCATATGTAAAGGGGCCCCTCTATGTCCTGGTTTGTAGATCATGATGACTAACCTTCCCATGCCTGATACCTCCTGGTTATAAAGCACCTTCCCCCACTGTGCTTCCCCTAATCTCCCAGACACCTGATCAGGAAGTGCAGGAAACAGAAACCATGTGGGCATTTTAAGTAAAAAGGGATTCATGGGGACTTAGGTTCTTACAAAAGCATGGGAGGCTTTGGCAGTGGTTGCAGGCTGGGCTGCCAACCGTTACTCTCAGAACACTGCTGATGAACCCTCCAGGTGAGTTATTCCCTCCCATAGTCAGGAATGGGAGAGCAGGAGGCCACAGTGGAACTGGGGAGCTCACGTCATTCTGCAGGACTGCCAAGTAGGGATTGGGAGGCCAATGCAGATGGCCTGGACCCTGGGATGCTAAGACAGAAACTCACACCCTATCCTCTCTGGGGCACTGACTGGCCGACCCTAACTGCAGGGGATCAAGGAAATGTGGGTTTATGTTTCCAGCAAGTTGTTCAATTTCTCAGTATCTCCATTTCCTTCTCTGGATGATACTGGATTAAATGAGTCAGTATATGCAGTGCACTTCAAACCATGCTGACATGCAGTGAGCTCTCTGTATGGTGGTAGTTGCTCTCTAAGAATGTAAGGGGCAGCTCAGATGAGGGCTTGTGGAATGTAATCATGGTCTATTAGAGTTGGGCAAGACCTCAATGAGTTGGGCAAGATCTCAGAGTGACATTGGTGTAGCATGGAAAGATTAGAGCCAGTAACTGGCCAGTACAGAATGGCAGGCTGGCTGCAACGGACTGACAGTGCTGGGGTGGCAGGGGATCCTTCCTCCTTCCCTCCCTCCCTGTCTTCCTTACCACATCGGTAAAAGGGATTCGAGATGGCCACTTAGTATCTGGAAGAGGGAGCAATCATGATGCACAGTCGAGCCTGACAAGGATTGGACTGGGCAGGGACCCTCTGGGTTGGCACATCTGGGAGGACAAAGTCAAACCTGTGGCACTTCTCTCCTGCCCCTGGATCTGGGGCTCCACGCCCATCTGGAGGGATGTTGATTTGTCCCCTCCCTGGGTATGGAGTTTGGATTGCTCCCTGAGCACAGCCAGCTTCCCAGAGTCTGAGCCTTGCCCCGACCCCTGTGCGCTGAGTGTCACAAGTCCCATGAAAGAATAACTTGCCCTCTGAGGTGGTAGCTTCTTGTCTGCATGCCCAGCAGCTTCATGCCTTCTGCCCTGCACACCCTTGCTTGGTGTATGCAGAGCTCTGAGTTGTACTCACAAGCATCAAGCAGTAGGTGCAGGCATCGATCGTGTTAGCCAGCACTTAGGAGGTGGTCATTAGACAAACAGTGCAGGCAGTGCTTGCTGGCTGTGCAGCCGCACTGAGGGAGAGGTTGGGATTAAACAAACAGGTGTCAACAGCAATTAGTGCAAATTAGATGTGGCCTTCAGACACGAGAGTGCAGGAAGCTCCTGTTTGCAGCCCCTGCCCCACTTGTGTTCACCCGCAGGGAAGTAGCAAGCCACACACTTGGTCTTTGCCCAAATGGCATTCTCTGTGCCAACCACTGTGTGGTGAAACCTGGGTGAACCAAAACCTCCAGCTGTCCAGGATACTGTTGGTGCTCTGCTGGTAGCACACAGGCCAACAGCAAGAAGTTCTTTGACCCTTGTTTAAAACACAAGAAAAGGGCCGGGCGCAGTGGCTCATGCCTGTAATCCCAGGACTTTGGGAGGCTGAGGTGGGTGGATCACTTGTGGTCAGGAGTTTGAGATTGACCTGGCCGACGTGGTGAAACCCCGTCTCTACTAAAAATACAAAAATTAGCCAGGCATGGTGGCGTGTACCTGTAGTCCCAGCTACTCGGGAGGCTGAGGCAGGAAAATTGCTTGAACCCAGGAAGCAGAGGTTGCAGTTAGCCAAGATTGCACCACAGCACTCCAGCCTGGGTGACAGAGTGAGACTGTGTCTCAAAAGAAAAAAATAAATTAAATTAAAAAATAAAACACAACAAAAGACTTCCAGGCTGCATTTACTGCCACTCTCCACTACTGCCTGTCCCTGTCTCTGTCCAGAGTGCTGGAGAGCCGCCTGATGCCCTGGATCTCCAAGCCCAGCCTTGCAAGGATGCCTTATCCAAAGAATAAAAGGCTTGTGGGGATATGGACATGGGCATGTAACCATAATGGGTTTGTTGCCTGATGCACTCAGCAAGTCAGTACGCCAAGACACTGGGTTGCAGCAGAGAAAGAGGTTTAATCATAGAGTCACTGAATGAAGACATGAGAGGATACCTCAAATCTGTCACCCCAAGGAATTTGGAATTAGAGTTTTTAACAGTTTGGGAGTGGGCCGAAGCATGGAGATCATTAATGGGTGGAAGAGTGCAGGGTGAGGTCATGGGACAGGGAGAGGAAGCAGCTGTGCTTTCATGCTGATACTGATCCTCTGTGGGGGTTTCCAGACTGGTTGCTGGAATTGGGGATCTGAAAAACATCTTAAGCTATCCTGCAGCAAAAGCTCATGATTCTAATGTCAGTGATCCTGTCTATAGGAACAACAGGGACATGAATCGATTTCTAAACAATCTTTGGACCCTAATGTCAGAAATCCTATCTACAGGAACAACTGAGATACACATGGTCAGGATCTTGTGCTGCGTGACTTCCAGCAACAAGGAAGTGGGCCAAAGTACAGCCCAATTAATGCTTAATTATAACTGTATTTCAGTCCAGAATGTGGCATGCAATTTTTGTCAACACTCTGGGGACACTTTTAAATTTAGGCATTTGGGAAATGTTCCTTCATTCACCAGTTGCTGTTTTTAACTAAGTGATTTACTTTGTGCTGGAGCTGAGCTCGAGACACAAATAGAACAAACACACTCCCTGCTCTCACAGAGCTCCTGGCATTGTCCCGTGTGCTAGTGACCATTTGCTGCACACCCAGCTCTTCTCTAAGCACTTTCCAAGGATGCTCTTGTTTAATCCTCATGACAACTTTATGAGGCAGATACTATTATTCTCCTCAGGTGAGGAAACCAAGGCACAGGGAGATTAAATAACTTGGCCAAGGTCACTCCATCTGAGCCAGGATTCCAACCCAAGTAGTCTTGCTGCAGACTATTCAGGACAGTGCTTTGCATAGGGAGAGATTTTTGCACATAGCTATAGGGGGATAGAAAGCCACAGGAACATTATGGCTGAAGTGCATAACTTTGGTTGGAAGGAAACCCCTTTGGGGTGGAGAGAACAGTGTAAGGTAATGAGGCAGGTTTCCCTAGGCCAGGTAGGCAGTCAGCCCCACTCCTGCTAGCTTTGGTCAACTCTGCAAGTCGGGGGAGGGTGGCACCCAGAATAGAAGTACTGTGCAAAAATGTTCACCAGATTCTCTCATTAATCTTCACTGAGAAGACCAGTGGTGCTCAGACTAGCTGTGCATTCAAATCATTGGGCAGGCTTTTAAAACTCCATGTCCTGACCACACCCCATGCCTATTAAATCAGAATCTCTGATGGTGGGATTCGGGCTTCATGATTTTTTTTTTTTTTTTTTTTTTGAGACGGAGTCTCGCTCTGTCGCCCAGGCTGGGGTGCAGTGGCCAGATCTCAGCTCACTGCAAGCTCCGCCTCCCGGGTTCCCGCCATTCTCCTGCCTCAGCCTCCCGAGTAGCTGGGACCACAGGCGCCGCCACCTCGCCCGGCTAATTTTTTTTGTGTGTGTTTTTAGTAGAGACGGGGTTTCGCCGTGTTAGCCAGGATGGTCTCGATCTCCTGACCTTGTGATCCGCCCGTCTCGGCCTCCCAAAGTGCTGGGATTACAGGCTTGAGCCACCGCGCCCGGCCGGGCTTCATGATTTTTTAAAGCTGTCAATGTAGTTGCCCAGTAGTTTCTTCTTGCCTGCTGCCCAGGAAAGCCAATTCACTGAGAACAGCAGGTTTCACAGCAAAGAAAGAGTTTAATAATCACAGGGCCAGCCAAGCCAGAGGATGGGAGAGAATTCTTAAATCAGCCTTCTTGAGAATTTAGAGGTTAGAATTTTTCAAGGATAGTTTGTCAGGCAGGAGACTAGGGAAAGGGGAATGCTGATTGGTTGGGTTGGGGATAAAGTCATAGGAGGTTGAAGCTGCCTTCTTGTGCTGAGTCAGTTCCTGGGTGCAAGACCAGCTGAGCCAGTTTCTTGGTATGGGTTACTGGTTGATATGGTTTGGCTGTGTCCCCACCCAAATCTTATCTTGAATTGTAGCTCCCATAATTCCCACGTGTTGTGGGAGGGACCCGGTGGGACATGATTGAATCATGGGGTGGTTTTCCCCGTACGTTCTCATGGTAGTGAATAAGTCTCACGAGATCTGATGGTTTTGTAAGGGGTTTTCCCTTTCACTTGGCTCTCATTCTGTCTTGCCTGCTACCATGTAAGACATGCCTTTCACCTTCTGCCATGATTGTGAGTCCCTTAAACCGCTTTTTCTTCATACGTTACCCAGCCTCTAGTATGTCTTTATCAGCAGCCTGAAAACGGACTAATACACCGGTCCAGGTGGTGCCGGCTGGTTTATCAGAATGCAGAGTCTGAAAGATATCTCAAACACCAATCATAGGTTTTACACTTGTGATGTTATCTGTAGCAGCAGTCGGGGAGGTTAGGAATCTTGTGACCCTGGCCACACGACTTCTGAACCATAATTCTAACCTTGTGCCTAACTTGTTAGTTTTACAAAGGTGGTCCCTGAGCAAGGAGGGAGTTAGTTTTGGGAAGGGACTGTTATTGTTTTTGTTTTAAGGTTAAACTACAAAGAAATTCCTCCCATAGTTAGCTTGGCTTACGCTCAAGAATGATCAAGGACAGCTTGTGAGGTTAGAAGCAAGATGGAGTCCGCTATGTCAGATTTCTCTCCCTGTCATAACTTTTGCAGAGGCAGCTTTATCCAGATGATTCCAGTGTTCAGGCTAGATAGAACCACTGAGCTAGACCAGAACTTCTGATGAACGCTTCTGCCCCAGGTGTGCACCACCAACTCCGAGGCAGGGAACACAGGCACATGAAAGGGGACAGCAAAATTGTCATTCTTTTCTGAGGCTCTTCCCAGAGCACCTTAACCAAAGCAGAGAAACTGAGAGAGCCCTGAGAGCAGCCTGTGGGAGGGCACAGGCCTTCCAGTGGCCGGAGTGCAGAAGGGAGGAGGAGGGAGGGTGCAGAGGGCAAGGAGGATAAATGTCAGGCATGGGCTCAGCAGTTTCAGCTGCTTATTTGGCTGTCTCCAGAGTGGCCAATAAGAAGACTGAGTCATTTCTGCAAAGAACTGTTATGATCTGGCTTTGATTACATGTTAGATCAGGGTGCAGGGGAGTCTTTGGAGGGAAAGGCTGTGGTGGGTGGCCCCCTCGATGCCCATTAGCCCACCCTTGCTGGCCAGCCTGGGGCACAGAGGAGGAATCAAAGCCAAGGGTTTTTCTCCTTTGCTTTTCTTTCCCTGCAGCTCATACTTAAGGACAGAAAATTGTCTCTAGGTTTATTAGTAGATTCTTTTTTTTTTTTTTTTTTTTTTTTGAGATGGAGTCTCACTCTGTCACCCAGGCTGGAGTGCAGTGGCCGGATCTCAGCTCACTGCAAGCTCCGCCTCCCGGGTTTAGCCATTCTCCTGCCTCAGCCTCCCGAGTAGCTGGGACTACAGGTGCCCGCCACTTCGCCCGGCTAGTTTTTTGTATTTTTTTAGTAGAGACGGGGTTTCACCGTGTTAGCCAGGATGGTCTCGATCTCCTGACCTCGTGATCCGCCCGTCTCGGCCTCCCAAAGTGCTAGGATTACAGGCTTGATATTAGTAGATTCTTAAAACATCCTTTGCTTCCCATCCTGTCAATGGGCGTGCCCACCATACTTCCTGCACCTCACTAGCCCCCTCCTCCCTGGAGAGCACCGATGATCCCACCCCACAGACCATGAGGTGGAAGGATGGTCTTAAAGATGAAAGGTTGAGGTTCAGAGACGTGAAGGGGCTTGCCTGAGGGTGCACAACTTTAAATGGCAGTGCCAAAATTAGGGCCTGTATCCCTGGCCCTTTTCACCCTGCCAAATGGCCCTTCATCAGCAGGAGACTCAGAACTCCAGTCTACCTGCAGTGTAGCTTTTTCTGCAGGCTAGAAGTCAGCCTGCAGGATTGTCAAGGCTGTGCAGTGTGCTCCTGGCTCTCTGAGGGCTGGAGCTGTACTATTTCCATTTACTCTGGCCCCACCCCTGCCAGGATGCCCAGTCCAGGGCCCTGTGGAGGTAGGGAAGGCTCAGCCCCTGTCCCCACCTGACTCTGCCCAGCAGGGTGTGGTGGAGTGGTCTGAGAGGTGTGTGTGTGTGACCCCAGAGCCTTCTTGTTGCGGCATGACCCCCTGTCTCCGCCAGGTTACCACAGTCTGCTTGCTTATCTCTTGTGGCATTTTGAAAGGGGGTGTGCAGCTCAGCACAGCACAGCAGGGCGGCCTTGATCTTGGTTGTTTTTGTATCCAAGCACTACAGCTGCCTTGAGGCTGAGATGTGGGGCCAGGGCTGGCCTAGATTCTCCAGCAATGCTGGAATCAGAGGCCAGCCAGCAGTTCCGGTTACCTCTGTGCTAGGCGCTCACCGCCCTTGACACTTCCCCAGGTCCTGACCCCCTCCTTCTCACAGGGTGCCACTGTGGACGCCACACTGGACCAGGAGAGAGCTCTGGAGCCATCATTTGTAATCATCCTGCTTCTCAGTCAGTTCCACTGATGTGAATCAAGTTTACCCATCAATATTGCTAACAGTTAGTGAGATGGGGGCAAGCTGACCTCAGGGAAGTAATTTTCTGTAAACACTGCCCACTCTGCTTCTACTACTATTGATTACTCTAAACTTCCCACAGACATAGGTGGGAGTCCAGGGTTGCTGTCTGCAATGGGAGGACGGCCAGGCAGTGCCTAGTTTAATTCTGCTTGAGGTTTTCACCCTGCTATAGGCCACTGAGTCCTTGACTTTAGTCCCCACCTAAGACATGAAGCCTTGCAACAGAAGCCCATATACTTGGAGGCCATGGGAAAGTTAAAGGAACATTCCTCTGGCTTCATAAAAGGACTCTAGAACCTCACATCCTACATTCTACGGTCATAGGCTGAAAGAGATGGATGTAACCCCAGAATGCCCTGTAGACTCAAAGCCTCTCATTATCTGGAATAGTGGAATGTTGGGGGCCGAGTGCAGTGGCTCAAGCCTGTAATACCAGCACTTTGGGAGGCCGAGGCAGGCGGATCACTTGAGGTCAGGAGTTCGAGACCCGCCTGGCCAATATGGTGAAACCCCATCTCTACTAAAAATGCAAAAATTAGCTGGGTGTGGCGGCATGCGCCTGTAATCCCAGCTACTAGGGAGGCTGAGGCAGGAGAATCACTTGAACCCAGGAGGCGGAGGTTGCAGTGAGCCAAGATCACGCTACTGCACTCCAGCCTGGGCAACAGAGCAAGACTCTGTCTCAAAAAACAAAAACAAAAAAGTGGAACTTTGAAAACAACCTGGATGTCCAACAATAGGAACAGGAGCCAAAGTGGTACATCCATCCCACGGACTATGATGCAGCCATAGAAAGTCACCAATTTGCAACCTGAAAAGATATTTATGGCATGTCATGAAGAATAGCATGCCATGACATGCTATCCAGGAGGCCATTTGGAAATACATATGTGTGTGAGTGTATATACACACATACACAAACATATTAAACAGTGGGGAAGGCCATATACCAAGACATTAATAGTGATTCATTCTAGATGATGGGACGTGATGATTTTACTTTTGTTCATCAATATCTTTGCATTTTCTAAATTAGATTACTAGTGTCAAAGGGGAAGACTAGGGTAAGTGTTTTATCATAGCCTTGGTCCACAGAGGCCTGGCCCTGACTGGCAAATGTGCACAGAATGGGTGAGGCCAGGGAATGGGCCCCAACTCTTGAGTGTAGCTGTGGTCACAGAGCTGATTAAGCAGCATTGATGGTGGATCTGCTGTTTGCCCAGCTCAGGGTGGTCTCAGCCTGAAGGGACTCGTGGTCTAGTTCAGAAGGTTAGACATTCATTCATCCAACAGATACGGAGCACCCCATGGGCACTGTGCTTTGTGTCACATTTACAGGAGTGAACAGACATATTCACAGGTTGCAGAGCATGGTGCATGACATGAGTGTGGTATAAAGAAAGTGTTCAGAGAGTTTGGAGGGGGATGAAGGGGAGTGGCAAAGGAAGCAGCCTTTGAGCTGGGATTTTGGGGAGAAGCAGGACGTGGTAAGTGGTGATGGGAGCATGGCCCATGGTACTGAAAGTAAAGCTGAGGTCCCTTTCCTCTCCAGGTACAACAGAGTCCAGAGACCACTGTGCTGTCTAGCCTCGGGACATTTATTTAACTTCTCCAAGCCTCAGTTTCCGCATCCACAAAATGCAGATCATTTCATATTCTCCTCTGCAGCCTCCAGCGATTTCCCTCTCTTGTCAGGATGCTGTGAGCATAAACGATCTTTCAGCTTTATCCGGAAACTCCCAGTTGCCTTCTTGGGCTTGTCACTTGTGAGCTTGACTGCTCTGATGTGTTGGTTCTGCCAGCTTTGGCATGTTTGATGGTCCCATCGCTCCTTCCTCTAAGCTGCTCAAATGACTTTTGCAGTTAAATTAGGGGAAAGAGCTATACCTAATCCCTGCTCTGTGCCTGTGAAAGCTATTACTGGCCTTTAGCAGGGTGGTTCAGAAAATGCCACAGACCCCGGAGAGGCCAGCTCTATGGCAGACGTGGAAACAACAAGCTGAGACCCCGGCAGTGCCGCTCCCACTAGGCCCGGAGTCATGGGGATGTGTTCCAGGGCTGGGCTGCAGCGGGTCTTCGTGCCATGCCCAGCAAGCCTGTGGCAGCAGCATGACAGGGGGACCCCCCTCCCACCCTCAGAAGTACTAGCCACTGTGGGGGCCACTGGCCTTCCCAGCTGAGGGACAGAGGAGACACGGAGTCCAGAGTGGGGAGGGTCCTTAGCAAGCCCCTGTTCAGCCTCCTCTGGAGAAACTGGGGCAGGATGAGTGGTCTTCAGTAGCAGATGGGAAGAAGGGGTGACAGCAGCTCTGAGCCCCCATTTCTCAAATGGGAATATCTTGACAACTGAGGTTGTGATCTCTCAGCCCAGGCTCCAGCCCTTACTGAATTGCTCAGCGAAACTTGCCTATCACTGTTATCTTCTGGGGGCCAGGGGCCAGTGCAAGGAGACCAGGTTCTGGCCTTGGCCTTGCCCCTCTGTGTTGTGGGTTGAAGTGTATGGGCTCTGGGGTCAAGAACTGTCCTGCCTCCACCACTTACTGGCGTGGGGACCTTGGGCATCAAGAAACTGGGAATCAAGTTTTCTTACCTGAGAAATGGGTCATTGTGAGGAACTGTCTAGCGTAGGGCCTCAAACATCGGTTCCCAGAAGCAGCCCCCTTTGCTGGGCCCATTTAGACAAAGGTGCTACACCTCCTTGCACCTTGATTTCCTTCTGTGTCCAATGGAGGTTGATGCCCCATGAAATAAAAGCCAAGTGCGAGGGGTCTTTCTTATTCTGGGTGATCGGGGCACAGGGGATGGCATCTGTACCCCTGCCCACGCTGCTGGCTGTGCCGCTGGGGAATGGCTGCCACAGAGCTGCTGAATGTGGAGATGCGCAAGAGTCCAAGGAATTAGCCCTTTTCTTCCCGGCCATTATTAGTAGGGAAAATGGGTGCCCTGCTTGAAAGAAGAGATTCAGGAACTACCATAGGCAGCACCTTTCTTTAGCCCCCACACCCTGCAAGAGGCCGGGATGAGTGAGGCCAGGTTGCTGGCAGCTGTGTGATGTGACATTTGCACCCGCATGAGCTCCAGAGAAAGCGAAGGAGGTGAGTGGGTACTCCTATCACTTGTTTTTGCTTTTCCTCTTCTCCGAGGAGTCACGGCTGCTTATAACCCTGCCTTCTGAAAACAGCCTGTCTCTGCGTCTTTTCCTGCCTGAGCCTCCATTTGCTGTGGAGTCCCGGCCTCTCCCACCCCTCCTTGCTGGCTCGCTCACCGGTCACATGGTTCCTGCTCCAGGCAGGTGATGACCAGCACCCCCTCCCCACCCCAGCTGCCCTATAGCCAGTCTTCTTATTGGGGACAGAGCTCCCTGTGACCCCAGCATTCAAGGCCATGGACTGGGCCCCTGGTCTCATACACAGAGCCTGCCTTCAGGGAACTGAGAGGCCGGGTCACCCCAGAGTCTAAAGGTGGGCGAGCTCCTCCTGTTAGGGAATCTGGCTGCCTGTTTATGGGGCCTGGGGACTCCTACATAGCGCTTCTCTGTGGCCAAGAATCTTCTCCGTCTCTGTGTCAGCCCTGCCACCCACTGGCTGGGTGACCCCAGGCAAAATTACTTCCTCCCACTGAGCCTGGGTTTTCCCAACTCTCAGGACCCTCCTACCTCCTGTGGTCTCTCTGCCGTGATCTGTACAGCTTCTTGTCAGTGGCCCATGAATATGAGTGTGTCCAGGAACTTTCTAGTTGGTGCTCTCAGTGGAGGCCAAATCTGGAGCTTTGGCCTTCTATGAGTGGTGGTGAGGGGCTCCAGGAGCCATAGTGCTTTCAGGAGACATCTGAGGCTCAACCCTCGTTCCTTTCTATGTGAGCCGACATCCGAGTTATCTCGGTGGTGAACTCAGGCTTGAGACTCTGCTGGCCAAACTCTGTGGGCTTCTCCCCAGCGATCTGGGCTGCTGCTCAGCAGATGCAGGCCCCAGACCAGTGACAGGGAGCAGGGAACCTGCACTAGCTGGACACATGTTGCTGGAGCACTGTGCTGTTGTACTGCATGCAGGCATCTTGTCAACTTCTGGGGCCTCTGTGCAAGGTGGGCAGTATGACCCCATTTTACAGGTGAGAAAGCTCAGGTACAGGGATCCTGCCTGAGGCACCACAGTCACTGGAAAGCTGGGCATATCCTTCTGACTCCAGAGCTTGTTTATCTTAATAACCACCACCCATCCATTCCCAACACGAAGCGAAGGATCTGGGGCCTTTGCCTAAAGAAGGTGGTGGTGTTTTCTAAGCTTCAGGCTTCAGAAGTGTCATGAACAAGAAGGGATAGGTTTGTTCTGTGCTGTGACCCACAGCAGAACAAGGAGGCCTGGAAGATTCCAGATGCAATTTGAGAACATCTACAGGAAACTCTCTCAGGACAGGTCAGCAGCCTCTTTGAAAGCCTTTGTTGGGATAGGAAACAGGATAGGAAGCTCCTGGGAGATTCAACAGGAATTCTAGAGAGCAGGTAGTGGATGTATATACACATATTCTTTGACAGAGCAATCAGTCCTGCTCCTGGGCATACATCCAATGACTTCCCACACTGGCTCCTAAGGACAGATAGAGGCCTGGGTGTCATCGCTGGCAGAGTAGAGAGGTAGAGTGTGGTGGGTAAACAGCATGATATATTAAGCAGCAGTCAAAAGCAGATGGATTAGATGTGCACAGTCCTCGTGCATGGAATGTAAAACATGGCTTAGTCAGTCACACTTACTATTGGGCACTAATACTCTTCCCCATTGAAAGGAACCAGGACTTCTTGGAGAAGTGGCTGATTCCAGGGCTGGGAACAGGGAAGACTCAAGACATGTCTTCCTAGAAAGTCAGGCAGCGCATCCAGAAAGTGCTGGAGCCATGTCAAAAGATACAGGAGCCAGGCCAAAGGGGCTCCCACTTGTCAAATCTGGACAATTTGAGCATCAGGATAATGAAGTCCAATAATGAATTATAAATCACTAGAAACATAGGAGTCTATATTGATAATAGATAAGTGGAAGAGAAGTAGAATGCTGAGGGCTGTTAACATTGGGAAATCATTTTGCAGCCATCACAAAGGTCAGGTCAGGTGAGAATCTTTAGTGGATGCTAAGTCTAAGGGTGATGAATGCTAAATGTTGGTGAGAACCAGCATTTAGGATATTTGCACGCTCTTAAAATGTGTCCCCACAGACTTCTTGTTAGTTGCAAGGGAGAAAAAAAAATAGTAATTTTATAGTGGAGAAGCAAGTTACACATTGATCAAGTGATCAAATGAACAATAAAGATGAACTTGGTGTGCCTCTGATGTGATACCCCAGGAAGGACATGCATCTGTGCAGTCTTCAGCTGAGGATGCGAAGTCTTGGTCGAATCGTGAAGAAACACCAGACAAACACAAAATGAGGAACTTTTAAAAAGGGAAGGGGGTAGTGCACTACTCCTCCAATGTCAATGTCATAAAAGACAAAGGGGCCCAAAGAGTTAGAAGTAAATGTAATCCTTGATTCCAGACTGGGTCTGGTACTAGAGGGGGAAGTGCTGTACAGGATGTTAGGGCATCTGACCACACTGAACTCTGGGCCATGGGTTTAGATACACATTCTATCAATGTGTGAACACCTGGAATCCTTAACTGCACTGTGGTTATGTAAGAGAATGTCCCAGTTCCTAGGAAATACACCCTGAGGGCCATGATGTATGTATGGTACACTCAAATGATTCAGAAAAACTGTGTGTGTGTGTGTGTGTGTGTGTGTGTGTGTGTGTGTGTGTGTGTGTGTGTGGAGAGAGAGAGAGAAAATGCATGCACAAATGATAGAGCAAATAGGATAAAATGATAATAATTGGCGAATCTAGGCTGGGCATGGTGGCTCACGCCTAGAATCCCAGCACTTTGGGAGGCAGAGGTGGGCGGATCATGAGGTCAGGAGATTGAGACCATCCTGGCTAACATGGTAAAACCTGTCTCTACTAAAAATATTAAAAATTAGCCGGGCATGGTGGCACGCACCTGTAGTCCCAGCTACTCTTGAGGCTGAGGCAGGAGAATTGTTTGAACCCGGGAGGTGGAGGTTTCAGTGAGCTGAGATCACATCACTGCACTCCAGCCTGGGCGACAGAGTGAGACTCCATCTCAAAAAAAAAAAAAAAAAAAAAAAAAAAGAAAAAGAAAAAATGGCGAATCTAGCTAAAGGTCATCTGGTATTTTTGCTACTGTTTTTATTTTTAGTTTTGGAACATTTTATACATTTGAAATTATTTCCAAATGAAAAAGGAAGGGAGGAAGAGACTTAAGACAATAATATTCAACTTTTCTGAGTAAAAAAAGTTTAAAGGGGAGGAGTGGCAGCGGCCAGGCAGCCCAGTTTCGCGAAGGCTCTCGGTGTGCTGCGGCCCACAGGCACCCAGCACGCGCCTTCCCCGCCGCCGGGATGCTCAAGAGGAAGGTCAGCTCCACCGAAGGGGCCACCAAGGAAGAGCCCAAGAGGAGATCAGCGAGGTTGTCAGCTAAACCTCCTGCCAAAGTGGAAGCGAAGCCGAAAAAGGCAGCAGCGAAGGATAAATCTTCAGACAAAAAAGTGCAAACAAAAGGGAAAAGGGGAGCAAAGGGAAAACAGGCCAAAGTGGCTAACCAAGAAACTAAAGAAGATTTACCTGCAGAAAACGGGGAAACGAAAACTGAGGAGAGTCCAGCCTCTGATGAAGCAGGAGAGAAAGAAGCCAAGTCTGATTCATACCATGTCTTACCAGTGGTCCCTGTCTCTCTTCTTGTACAATCCAGAGGAATATCTTTATCAACTATTTTGTAAATGCAAGTTTTTTAGTAGCTCTAGAAACATTTTTAAGAAGGAGGGAATCGCACCTCATCCCATTTTTTAAGTGTAAATGCTTTTTTTAAAGAGGTGAAATCGGACGGGCGCGGTGGCTCAAGCCTGTAATCCCAGCACTTTGGGAGGCCGAGACGGGCGGATCATGAGATCAGGAGATGGAGACCATCCTGGCTAACACAGTGAAACCCCATCTCTACTAAAAATACAAAAAACTAGCCGGGCGAGGTGGCGGGCACCTGTAGTCCCAGCTACTCGGGAGGCTGAGGCAGGAGAATGGCGTGAACCCGGGAGGCGGAGCTTGCAGTGAGCTGAGATCGGGCCACTGCACTTCAGCCTGGGCGACAGAGCGAGACTCCGTCTAAAAAAAAAAAAAAAGATGAAATCATTTGCTGGTTGTTTATTTTTTTGGTACAACCAGAAAATAGTGTGGGATATTGAATTATGGGAGGCTTTGACTGTCTTGGGTGTCGGCTTAACATTCCATAGATGGGGGGTTAGTTTTTATATCCTGTAATACAAAGCATATTAAATGGCGATATGGAGTCAGTCCCGCATTTAATGTCTTGAACATTTTATTTTACTTCTATTCTCATGTTTTTTGGTAGAATTGTTTCCTAAAGAAAACCACTCCTTGATCATGGCGCTCCCTGTCGGAATTGTGTGCACTCTGTAACATCTTTGGTTGTTAGTCCTGTTTTCCTAATAACTTTGTTACTGTGCTGTGAAAGATTACAGATTTGAATATGTAGGGTACATGCTCTTCAGTTGTGAACTGATGGGCCATATGTAACAGCTGACCAACATGTAAAGATACTGGTACTTGATAGCCTCTTAAGGAAAAATTTGCTTCCAAATTTTAAGCTGGAAAGTCACTGGAATAACTTTAAAAAAGAATTACAATACATGGCTTTTTAGAATTTCGTTACATAAGTTAAGAAGTGTGTATAAATTGAAATGTCTGTACTGATCCTCAACCAATAAAATCTCAATTATGAAAACAAACAAAAAAAAAGTTTAAGACTTTCTGAAACTGAAAGTCCTAAAGACATTTGAGTAAAAGCCTGGCCCATGCTATGTGGTTCCATTTATATGACGTTCAGGAATAGACCAAATTAATGAAGAAGAAGATCAGGGGTATAAACTGGAAAGGGGCACAAAGGAACCCTATTGGGGGTTCTTGAATGTTTTCTATTTTTATCTGGGTGGGGATCACATACATCTGCATATATATCCGGAAGAATGGAAAGCAGGGTCTCGAAGAGATATTGGTGCACTCCTGTTCTTGGCAGCATTGTTCATCATAGCCAAGTGATGGGAGCGACCCAAGTGACCATTGACGGGTGAACCTCAAGGTTTGTTCATGTTATGACATGTGTCTGAAGTTTCTTCCTTTTTATTCTTCATTTATTTACACGGAGTTTAGCTCTTGTTGCCCAGGCTGGTGTGCAATGGTGCAATCTCAGCTCACTGCAACCTCCACCTCCCAGGTTCAAGTGATTCTCCTGCCTCAGCTTCCCAAGTAGCTGGAATTACAGGCATGTGCCACCACACCTGGCTAATTTTTTGTATTTAGTAGAGACGGGGTTTCACCGTGTTGGTCAGGCTGGTCTTGAACTCCTGACCTCAGGTGATCCACCCGCCTTGGCCGCCCAAAGTGCTGGGATTACAGGTGTGAGCCACTGCGCCTGGCGTTTCTTCCTTTTTAAGGCTGAATAATCCTGCCTTATCAATGCCACATGCCATAACATGGATGAGCCTTGAGGACATTATGCTCAGCGGCATAAGCCCATCACAAAAAGGCAAATACTATATGATTCCACTTATATGAGGTACCCAGGGTAGTCAAATTCATAGAGACAGAAAGTAGAGTGGTGGTTGCCAGGTGCTGGGAGGAGGGAGGGATAGGGAGTTTTTGTTTAAATGGGTATAGAGTTTCAGTTTTGCAAGATCGAGTTCTGGAGATTGGTTGTACGACAATGTGAATGTATTCATGCTGCTGTACTGTACACCTAAAAATGGTTAGGATGGTAAATTTATTTGTATTTTACGACAGTTAAAAATAAATTTTAAAAAAGATTGTTATTGGTGCTTAGTAAAATATATATATGTATATATGTAATATATATTATATAATATATATTATATGTGTGTAATATATAAAATATATATTATAAATATATATTATATATGTAATACATATTATATATATATAGAAGTGGCCTGAGATCTATATAGTACAGTACCATTTGCCTAAAGTAAAATATGTGCATAATATCCACCAGTGTGTTTTAAAATTAACAACAAAACAACCACAGAAACAAAACCCCCCCAACTCTGGGCAATGTTTTGTGCCCAGGAGAGGACAGGAGCTGGCTCTTGCCATCACTATCGGCCTGAGGTTTTGCAGGACTCCATGGGATGAGGTCTGGCCCCGTCCTGTGCTAGGGTGGGAGGTTCTATGGGATCTGGCTGCTCACAGAGTTGGATCAGGGAAGAGCAGATGCAGCCAGAGCCTCAGTCTGGATAGGGCATGCATCGAGGGCAAGCGTCCTAATCTTGTCTGAGTGATCCTAAAGGTTAGGTGGGAGGAACTATAACAGGTTACCAAGTATTAATATAGCTGCTGCCTTATTCTGGTTCTTTAAAAAAAAAAAAAAAAAACTGAGGCAAAATTCACATAACATAAAATGAACCACTTAACCACATAAAGTATACAATTCACTGGCATTTAGGACATTCACAGTGTTGTGCAATCATCACCTCTATCTAATTCCAAAATACTTCTGTCACCCCAAAGGAGTCCCCATATCCTTTAAGCAGTCGCTCCCCAATTTAATTCTGTTTGAGGAAATATTAGTTATTTCCATTTTCAAGATTAGGAAAATAAGGTACGGGAAGTAATACAAATTTTTAGGAGGTAAAGCTGGGACATCAGCTTAGGGCTGTCTGTTAAATTTCACGTCTATGACACTAGGCTGCGCTGCCTCTTCAGTTATAACTGAGAATATTGGACCTGGAATTAATTAATTAGTAGATCACTACTATCTTTATATTTATTACACTGTGGCATTTTTGATAAGTGTTGGAAAATGCCCTAGTATCTTATGTAGGTTAGGTGGATGACAGCTTGAAACTTGATTTCCAAATTCTACACGTTAAATTTTGGAAACCAGAGCTGGGACAGGAGATGTGTTTGTTTTGATTCCAGGGAACATTCCATCTCTTAAGTGATGATCCAACATAGTGATGATCCGATATAGTCTGGAACTTCCCAGATAGCTCTTATGGAGCAGTGATATAAGTAGGGCACCTTATCAAGAGTCCTGATAAACTCAAACTGTAACTAACCTCCCTTAGATAGACCCAAGATAGTCATGTCTGCTTTTTTA
This sequence comes from Macaca mulatta, assembly GCF_049350105.2. Lineage (NCBI taxonomy): Eukaryota > Metazoa > Chordata > Mammalia > Primates > Cercopithecidae > Macaca > Macaca mulatta. Next base: position 79,337,754 of record NC_133414.1, read on the forward strand.
GGGACTGTTTAGGGGTATGATGTCATGATACAGAATGGCATTCCCATAGTTAAGAAGTATTTCCATAGGCCACTGTATGCAACTTCCTATCTCTTGGCAAAAATATTCTTTATGCACATAATAGTCTTTGTTTTTTAGTAGTTTTATTGAGCTATACTTCACATACAATACAATTCACCCATTTAAAATATGCAATTCAGTGGTTTTGGCATATTACATTATTTTTAAATTGTGATAAACATATCACAATGTGTGCCATTTTAACTTTTTTTTTTTTTTTTTTTTTTAAGAAATAGAGACTGGGGTCTCGCTATGTTGCCCATCCTGACTTTGAACTCCTGGGCTCAAGAGATTCTCCTGCCTCAGCCTCCTGACTAGCTGAGACTATAGCCCGACTAATTTTAACCATTTTTAAACACACTGTAGCTCAGTGGCATTAATTACTTTTACCATGTTGCACAACCATCACCACTATCTATTTCCAAAATATTTTCATCCAACAGAAACTGTAGCTATTAAGCAATAACTCCCTACTTCCCCTTCTCCTAGCCCCTGGGAACCTCTGTTCTACTTTCTGTTTCTATGAATTTAACTACTCTGCGTACCTCACATAAGTGGAGGTAGTTGTCTTTTTGTGCCTGCCTTCTTTCTTTAGCACAATGTTTTCACGGTTCATCCATGATGTAGCCTGTATCAGAATTTCGTTCCTTTAAATGGCTGCATAGTATTCCATTATATGTATATATTATTTCATTTATCCATTCATCTATTGGTGGACATTTGACTATTGTAAATAGTGCTGCTGTGAACATTTGTATAAAAGTATTTGTTTGAATGCCAGTTTTTAATTCTTTCAGTTCCACCTAGGAGTAAAATTGCTGGGTTATATGGCAATCCTACGTTTAACTTTTTGAAGCAGTTGACTCTTATTTTTTAGGATGCTTTCCTCCATGTGGTTGTCATATCCTGGTGGGCCTGATGTTGCCTCACATAGAGCTGGGCACCAGGAGCTGAGCCCACGTGCAGTGGGTAATGGAGAGCTGCCCCTCACCATCATGTGCTCAGAGTCCTCCTGGCCCATCGTCCTTCTTTTCTGTCTGGTTGTCCCCCACCGCTCTAACCTGTCCATTCTGTCCCCAACAGATGTGCCCGTGGAGAAGCTGGCCGCCATGCCAGCCTTGCGCAGCATCAACCTCCGCTTCAACCCACTCAACGCTGAGGTGCGCGTGATCGCCCCGCCGCTCATCAAGTTTGATATGCTCATGTCTCCGGATGGCGCAAGAGCCCCCCTACCTTAGGCCACCCTCCTCATGCCCACCCAGCAAGGGACAGAGGCCACTGGCCTATAATCCTGGAAGGGAGGGAGGCCCATGGGAGGCCAAGCTTGGGGGCTGGGGGAGGGTGGGCCGAGCAGCACATGGTGGGTGGGGTACAGCTGGTCTGGATAGATAGCTTACAGCAGTAGTGGGCTTTGGAATGCCCAAGGGAAGAGGCAAGGTGGGGCCTGCAGCCTGGACTCAGCACTCACAGCTGCTGTGCAAACTCAGGCAGATCTCCTGCCCTCTCTGAGCCTTGTCACTTGAAAAAAAGGGACCCTTTACCTCCTTTGGGCTCCCTGGAGGTTTTTAAGCAGTACATGCCTCCAAGTTACCTCCAGATCAGCAGGCACAAGTGGGCATTGCTGGGTATTTTCTGAGCCTCTGTGGGTTTGAGACCTTGTTTTTAGTGCTGAGAGCCAGTCGCTGCCCTGAGAAGAGAAGACAACCTCCATCTATTTATTGCTTCCTGAGAACTGACCTGGATGCGGCCCTCCGCAGGGCCTGATCTTCAGTCCTGTGGTCCCTGGACTGGCGGGAGCCTGAACTAGAAGTCCTGGGAGAGCTGTGGTGGGAATATGACTGGCACTGCTGCAGGGCAAGAACATTCACATAGGAGCCCGAGGACTGGCAGGCTGGGAATGGGGAGCAAATCTCTTCAGCTCTGTCATTCCCCACAGTTAACAAACTGGCAGGGTGGGAAGTCCTGAGTGCTCCGTCCCTCTAGCATCACTCCTGAGCTGTAGGAGAGGTGACCCAGAGAACAGCAGAGCCATTTGCACCTGCGGCTCTGGTCTAAAGTGATTAGATGGCCACCCTCATCACCGTCCCATCAGCAGCAGCCTGGCTGCCTTGTCATGGCCCCCTGGGGACAGAAGGCGCTGTGGACACCAGATATGTAGCCAGCCAGCTCCCAGGCCAACGCCCAAAGCCCTGATGACCTAGTTCTTTTGAGGCCCTCAACCTGGCATCTTAGGGTATGGTCAGGCAACAGGGTGACCAGCTGTCCTGGTTTCCCGGGACATGGAACTTTCAGTGCTAAAACTGGGACAGTGCCTGGCAAGCGGGGATGTTTGGTCCCCTACCAGGAGAGGGCCTGGGGCTCTTGCTTCCTGAGAACACCTGTGGCTTGAAGAACCTTGACTGCTTGGTCCTCAGGTATCTACCTCCCAACTTCTCCTCATCTGTGGAGCAAGCTGACTCAGTGCCCCAGACCCCACCTGATCTGCACCTTCATTTGAATCTCCAGAGGCACCTGAGACCCCAGGGCTTGAGGCAAAGCCAGGCCACCCAAATCCTGTGTCCTGTGGACGAGTGGCCACTTTACTACTCCTGAGGCTAAGGTGTTGAGAGCTCAGACCACTGCTCAGAGCAGAAATCCCTGCTCAGAATGCTCCCAGTTCCCCCGTCCCTGCCCAGGTCTCTTGTCTCTTGGCAAGGAACTGATAGTTTGGGCCGTCGTTGGGCCATCACTGAGCTGAGTGCTCAGTATCTCAAGAGACTGTTTATTCTGCTCATATCCCAGGGCCTGGTTGGTCAAACTCTTGGCAAAGGGTTTTCAGGATGAGGAAGTCAAGACAGGATCTGCAGAGCTACCGAGTTCATCGGTGGGTATTGGGGGCAAGTGGGGACTGAAGTCCTGTCCAGGCTGTGCTGGCCCCACCTGCCTTGTGTCCTGGAGTGGGGTTTCTCCTTGTTGAAGATGAGGCATGCTTCTCTGTTGTGCACAAAGGCAATGTATGACCAGAGCCTTGCAACTCAAAGTGTGGTCTGTGGACCAGCAGTGGCAGTGACACCTGGGGGCTTGTTAGGAATGCAGAGTCTAGGCCTCACGCTAGACCTCCCGACTCAGACCCTGCATTTTAGCAAGACCCTCACCTGATTCCTATAAGCACTTCAGAGTTTGAGAAACAAGGACCTAGGCTGGGGATGTCCTCCGAGCAGAGGGTGAAGTTCTCTCCCTGCCACTTCCAGGGAGCCGAGCCTGTGCTCAGCCTCCTCCCTAACCCAGCCCTGGGAGGCCCTTGGCCTGTTAGATTGTTTCAGAGTCTGCGTGGCACTCCTGAGGAAGGGAGTGACCTGCAGTCACCAGGAGATGAGGGTTAGGTGTGCCCGGCCCTCCAGACTTGGCCTTTCTGATTAACCCCTGCATGCCAAGCTGCCTGCTGTCCCAGGTCCCTCACCTCAGGTCTGTGAAGGGGCAGCTTCTGAAAGTTGTTTTCTCCTCTGCTTGGGAGAGTTAGTTTGCCTTTGTCTCAGAAAGTGTGGGCAGCCACAGAAGCCCCCAAATCAGAGCTCACAGTGAGTGAGCCCCTAAGCTTCAGTCTGCAATAAAGAATGCATTGGTTTCATCTGCCTGGTTGGTGTTTGATTCATTCTCACTGTACGGACCTCCTATCGCCTGGGCGTCTAACCAGCCCACATGCAAGAGGGGTGCCCTCTTGTTGAAAGCACGAGGTAAAGAAAGTTGGAACGGGATGAAACGTGGATTATTCACAGGTGGGCACAGGTGCAGCCAAGCAGAATTGGTGCGTGCTCCCCAGCTGCGCTGCTGCAGGATGGCTAAACATCAGGGGAAAACTGTATTTGGGAAAGGATGAAGAGACCCGCTATCTCCAAATTTCTCCCTTACCAGTGCCAGAAATTACTCCGTTAGTAATTTGTTCCTCTGAGTCCATGGTTCTCAAAGAGGGGTCTCTGGGCCAGCAGCATCCGCAGCACCAGGAAGTTGGTTAGAAGTGCAAATTGATAGCCGGGCGCGGTGGCTCACGCCTGTCCATCCCAGCACTTTGGGAGACCGAGGCGGGCGGATCACGAGGTCAGGAGATGGAGACCACGGTAAAACCCAGTCTCTACTAAAAATACAAAAAATTAGCCAGGCATGGTGGCCGGCGCCTGTAGTCCCAGCTACTCGGGAGGCTGAGGCAAGAGAATGGCGTGAACCCAGGAGGTGGAGCTTGCAGTGAGCGGAGATCACGCCACTGCACTCCAGGCTGGGCAACAGAGCGAGACTCCGTCTCAAAAAAAAAAAGAAAAAAAGAAAGAAATGCAAATTGTTGACCCCACCCCAGATGTGCAGAATCTGAAACTCGGGGGTTGGGCCCAGAACTCTGTTTTAACAAGCACTCCATGTAGTTCCGATGCTTGCTCAAGTTAGAGAACTACTGCTCTAGGTTCAATGTTAAAGTCAGGTTTTACTTTTTTTAAGTCTGAGAGGCCAACTTAAGTTTTCCTTGAGTTTTAGGCCAGACGCTCCATTGTTTATTATTATTACTATTATTTGAGATGGAGTTTAGCTATTGTTGCCCAGGCTGGAGTGCAGAGGCGTGATCTCAGTTCACTGCAACCTCTACCTCCCAGTTCAAGCAATTCTCCTGCCTCAGCCTCCTGAGTAGCTGGGATTACAGGCACCCGCCACCACGCCTGACTAATTTTGTATTTTTAGTGGAAACAGAGTTTCACCATGTTGGTCAGGCTGGTCTCGAACTCATGACCTCAGGTGATCCACCTACCTCGGCCTCCCAAAGTGCTGGGATTATAGGCATGAGCCACCACTCCTGGCACATCTATTATTATTATTATTATTATTATATTATCATTATTATTTTTGAGACAGAGTCTCACTCTGTTGCCCAGGCTGGAGTGCAGTGGCATGATCTCGGCTCACTGCAGACTCCACCTTCCAGGTTCAAGCAATCCTCCTGCCTCAGCCCCACTAGTAGCTGGGATTACAGGCACATGCCACCATGCCCGGCTAATTTTTGTATTTTTAGTAGAGATGGAGTTTCACCATATTGGCCAGACTGGTCTTAACTCCTGACCTCAGGTGATCCACCCTCCTCGGCCTTCCAAAGTGCTGGGATTACAGGTGTGAGCCACTGCGCCTGGCCCCATTATTTTTACTTAGCAAACACACATAGAGCTTAGTGGGTACCAGGCAGTGTCTTAGCGCATTAGAGATATTAACTCATTTAATCCCTATAACAATCCTAGCTAGCTTTGTGATTTGGACAAATCTCTTTTCCTCTCCAGGCCCGGTTTCCTGTCTGTAAAACTAAGGAGCTGCACCAGGAGACCCCCAAGGGCCTTTCCAGAACTCATATGGTCACTATTTCTTAGCTCCTGAAGGCCCTGTGATCACTTATAACTGTCCCCTGTGGATTAGCCTGGACTCAGGCCGCTGGCCTCCCCCACCCCAAAGGTCAGAGGTCAGAGAGAGGACTCCCACCTGTGTAGTTTCCTGTTGAAGGATGCCTCACCGAAAACATCACCAGATCCACCTGTTAATCAGGGGAAGCTGATCCTACTTTTCCTGCTCGAACTTGACAGTTTTCCTAGTGCGTCAGACTGGGCAGGACAGTCAGGAAGTGATGAGAGATTCCAGGACCGTCAGGAAGTGATGAGAGATTCCAGAGTTTGGTTTTAGGTGGGACTTTGAATGCAGAGAAGGAAACCTTGATTAGGATTGGGTAAAGATCAGGACATAGTTTAGGATCGGTGGACACAGCAAGGGGGGATTTTGAGGCAAAGGGTTCAAAGAGTCTTGGCGCGTAAACTGTCTTTTGATGCGATTAAGAGTTGATCAATTTGATCATTCTGATCAATCACTTAAAGCAAATGCTTTAAATGATTCCTTCAGAAGGCCCCTGAAACGAACAATAAAGTTATTTACAACTTTGTCTTCCCAGGCAAGAGTTTCTAGGACTAGTACTGTGATGCTGGAAAAGACAGTGGAATAATGTAGACAGGAAGCTGTGTGGGGCTACAGGATTCTAATTGTAGTCTCACCCAAATACCATGTTGTACCCCAGAGCCCCGCTTTGGATCTGCTCTTCACACGAGATGTGCCCGTCCCTTCGCAGAAAGACAGTCCTGGGAAGCGAGAAGCAGTTCCTGACAGGGCGAGAATTGGCAGCTGCCCCAGAAGGCCTCGGCAGAGTCCTGAGCCAGATGTGAAGGGCAGGAAGGGCAGGCCTGGGGGAAGAGTGTGACTCAGGTCACTGGGCAGGAAAACCTCTCCAGCCCATGAGCGGCCAGGCTATGCTCTGACTATGTGTCTCCAGGCCAGGCAGGCTCGATCCATGCCTGAAAAGGGACACAGCCCAGCTGCATTAGGTCCAAGCAGGAGCACCCCTGGAGCTCCTAGTGTTTATCAGCACCAGCACCAGGCAGGCACTGGTATGTGGTTTTTGTTTGTTTGTTTGTTTGTTGGGTTTTTTTGACATGGAGTCTCACCCTGTTGCCCAAGTTGGAGTGCAGTGGCGTGATATTGGCTCACTGCAACCTCTACCTCCCAGGTTCAAGTGATTCTTTTTCTCAGCCTCCCAAGTAGCTGGGACCACAGGCGCCCACCACCACGCCCAATTAATTTTTGTTTTTTTTGTTTTTTAGTAGATACAGGGTTTTGCCATGTTGGCCAGGGTGGTCCTGAATTCCTGACTTCAGGTGATCCGCCTACCTCACCCTCCCAAAGTGCTGGATTACAGGTGTGAGCCACCTCACCCGGCCAGTGTGTTTCTCGCTTATCGTTAACATCACCCCTCTTGGTGCCCACTCTATGGATGAAGAAACAGGCTTAGCACATGACTAGGAAGGAGCAGAGCTGGGGTTGGTTTAAACTGGGTTGCAAGTCCACGGTCTTTGCTGTGAGCCCCAGGCCCCTCAGGAGGCCGGCTTGGACTGAAGTGGTTGATTGCTTTCTTCAGCTGGCACGGTCCTTCTCCCAACCCATTCCTGTGAAAAGACCTCTCTGAAGCTTTACTTCCCTCATCTATAAAGTGGATGCCAACACTGCCTTCCCTAATCCCATAGGATTAAGAACAGGTGACAAAGGTAAGTGCATCAGCATGGTGCCCAGGTCACACACCAGAGAGTTTCCTCTCACATCTGCTTATGCCCACCCTTGTGTGGGCACAGCCTTTAGTGCCCAGATAAAAACCTCACTTCTTCTCAGTGCCGTGCAGAGCTGCATGCCACACATACCTGGAACTCATCTGGCCAATGGGAGATTTAGTCCCACAGAGGATGAGAAGATTGACAGGTCCCCACTCCCTCCATCTTCATAGTTCAGGAATCTACAGAGGCTCTGTCTCAGGCCTTTGAGGATGATGAAACACTCAAGGTGTTGGCTGGGAGCCAACTGAAGCCCTTGCTACCCTATGTGTGTACATCCAAATTAATGCCTGCAGAAGCACCTGGGGCACCCTGCTTCCAGGAAGCACTTAAGTTGGGGTGCCTTCCAGGGTGCACTCTGCAGGACTGCCTCAGTGCATGCCTCCAGCGGGTGTCACTCACAATGCAGTCTCAGTAACTGGCACCATTTGCATAGAAAATTGTGAATGGGCCACCTGGCGCTGTGCTGGGGCTGGTGCTGCATCTCTGGACTATTTCCAAGAGAACCAATCATGGGAGCTTTCTCAAATGCAGATTACCAAGCCCACATGAGCCCCATTAAACCAGACTCTGGAAGTAGGACCCACACCTCTGCACCTTAAAGGGTCCCTCCCTATTCATCCTTCACGCAGATGAGAGACCTTCTAAATCCCAATTCTCTCATCTGCTCCGAGCCCTGCCATGGCTCCCCACTTATTTCAGTATAAAAGCCAAGGCCTCACCATGGTCTTCAAGTTCTGGAGTCATCGCCCTCTGTTACTTCTGTGGTCTCTTTCGTACTCCAGATACACTGGCTTCCAGCTGGTGCTCCAGCACCCCACATGCGTTCACGTCTCAGGGCCTTCGCATTTGCTCCCCACAGCCCTCACACACCCACCGAGATATTCCCATGACCAACTCCCTTATTTCCTCCAAGTCTACTCAAACCAAGGTCTACCCTAACCACCCTACTGCGGCCTGCCCCATTGCACTCCTGTCACTTTTATCGCCCTTAATCTCCTCACCGTTTCCTTTATCTATCGTGCTTCTCCAATATACGCTATAATTTACTTATATCTATTGCTTCTTGTCTGTCTACTCTCGCTAGAATAAAATTCCTGTGAAGGAGGGATCTTCATCCTTCTCGGTTTCTGCTGTGTCTCCAGCACCTGGAGTGACGCCTGGCCCATAGTGGGTACACATGTATGTTTACTGAATGACCGCATGGACAGATGGTTGATGTGCACTGATGCTTGTGGGCCTCTGCTTGTGAGAGAACTGCCGTGTGGTATCCACCTGCCAGCCCAAGTTCAGGTCCCTGTGCTCACCAGCAGAGTCCGCTTCCACAGGACTGAAAAACAGCAGGAAGTATTCCTCATGTTGGTCTTTCCAGACACTTGCAAGCCATGGCATTGTGGCTGGGGCTTTTCCTAAGTGGAGTGGCCAGGAGTCGGTGTACGTGAGCTGAGAGAGAACAGTCAGTCCCCAATGCTGTCCCTTAGCCTGCCACTGTGCCTGAAAGCCCACCAGGATGAGACTGCTGCTGTTGATGAGGCATTGCCCTGTCCATATGATCTTATTTTAACCCCTGCCAGGAGTGCTGTCCTGCCAGGATTCAGAAGGGGATTCCTAGTGGACCAGCCCTTGCTACTCAAAATGTGGACCTCAGAAGATCAGCATCAACAGCACGTGGGAGTGTTTTAGAACCGCAGCGTCGGCCGGGCGCGGTGGCTCACGGCCTGTAATCCCAGCACTTCGGGAGGCCAAGGCGGGTGGATCACTTGAGGTCAGGAGTTTGAGACCAGCCTGTCCAACATGGTGAAACTCCATCTCTGCTAAAAATACAAAACTTAGCCGAGCATGGTGGTGGGCGCCTGTAATTCCAGCTACTTGGGAGGCCGAGGCAGGAGAATTGCTTGAACCCAGGAGGTGGATGTTGCAGTAAGCTGAGATCGCGCCATTGCACTCCAGCCCAGGCAACAGGAGCGAAACTCCATCTCAAAAAAAAGAACTATATTGTCTAGGTCTCTCCCCAGGCCTATTGAATCAGAATCTGCATTGTAACAGGATTCCCGTGTGATTTGTGGCATGAATGTCCTGCCAGCTGATAAACTCAAGTTGGGATTATTTTTTTCTGCTGGACACCAATTCATAAGTTAACAAGTAACCTCACAGAGTCTGTGCCTTTAATTAATAGTAACTAACAAAGTTACAGTGGTACATTCTTACAGGCAGGCCTGTTGAACAACGTAGTAGTAGTAGTAGTAGTAGTTGTAGTAGTAGTAGTAGTAGTAGTAGTAGTAGTAGTTGTAGTAGTAGTAGTAGTAGTAGTTGTAGTAGTAGTAGTTGTTGTAGTAGTAGTAGTAGTAGTTGTAGTAGTAGTTGTAGTAGTAGTAGTAGTAGTTGTAGTAGTAGTAGTAGTAGTAGTAGTTGTTGTAGTAGTAGTAGTTGTAGTAGTAGTAGTAGTAGTTGTAGTAGTTGTAGTAGTAGTAGTAGTTGTAGTAGTAGTAGTAGTAGTAGTTGTAGTAGTAGTAGTTGTAGTAGTAGTAGTAGTAGTAGTAATTTTCATCTTTGTCTCTTTTCTAGATTTTGCATCATATTTCCTTATAATAGATTCCCCTGGGAGGGTATCTTGAGCGTTAACATTCCTGGGACCAAGTTTATCAGCTGCTCCATGTTTCTGTTAGAGAAAGGCAAGACCTACCCAAAGCTTAAGGTGAAAGGAAAAACCTAGAGGTGTCAAAAAAGAGTAGAGGAAGTGAAAAGCATCAATAAAAATACGTGCTAGCCGCTCACCAGGTGTCTGTGACCACACTAAGTGCTCTCCACTTCTCACCTCGTTTAACCCCCATAACAACACGGAAGGCAGCTACTATTATTTCAATATAGATGAAGAATCTGGGGAGAGGAGGAGGTGGACAACCTGGCCAAGATCAGACATGAGTTGAGGTTGGCGGTGAGGGGCACAATTCAGATCCAAATCCAGCCATTTTTTTTTTTTTTTTGAGAGACAGGGTCTCACTGTGTTGCCCAGGCTAGAGTATAGTGGCACAATCTCACTGCAGCCTCAGAATTCCTGGGCCCAAGTGATCCTCCTGCCTCAGCCTCCCCAGTAGCTGGGACTACAGGCACGTGCCACCATCCCCAGCTAACTTTTAAATTTTTTTGTAGAGATTGAATCTTGCTATATTGTCCAGGCTGGTCTCAAACTCCTGGCCTCAAGAGATCCTTCTGCCTCAGCTTCCAAAGCACTGGGATTACAGGTGTGAACCACCATGCCCAGCCTCACATCCAGAGCGGAGTCCATGTATTGTAGAATTGGTGTCCAGGGCCCAGTAAATGGTTTACAGAAGGCCCCATCTAAGCTGGAGGAGTCCCAGGGCTGCCCCAGCCATCCCAGATAACTGCCCACCTCTTCCTAAGAGGCTTCACCACTTTCCCACCACCTTTTAGAGATGTGGTTTTCCTGATACAGTGGCCTGAATCCTTCTTGACCTAGTAGTGCCCACCCCAAAAGCTCTCATTGCCCTCACCCAGGGTGCAGGACCCCAGACAGAGCGCTGGAGTTCCTCAGGACGTCCCAGCCCATCCCAGGAAGACTCCTTGCATGCAGATTCTCCAGAGGAGAAGGTGGGCTGTCAGAGGGGAAAAGTTCTGATGCAAACCTCTTCTGCTTCATAGATGGGAACCCCGAGTTCCAGAGGGAATGTTCCACAGTGGTCAAGGGGCAAGTGGAGCAACCCACCCAAGGACGTGCAGGGAGTTGGTGGAACCCAGAAGAATGCCCAGGTTTCCTGGCTGCATGCCCTGGGTTCTTTCTGTGGCCCTCACTGGGCACTGGGGTTTGGGAGCTCCTCTACGTGGCACTCCTGGCATCTCCTCTGTGGCCACTGCGGCCCTGGCTGTGCTGTGGAAGTGAGTCAGCCATTGGAACCCTCACTTGTCATTTATTAATGCAGATAATGACACTGACCTGCTTCCCTAGGGAGAGCTGACTAATAAGCATTTTAAAACCTTTTGAAGCAACAGCTCCTCCGAGGCTGGAGACCGAGGGATGCCTCCTGGCTCCTAGGAAGGGACCCCACTCCTGCCTAGGCCTCAGCCTCTCTGCAGCTCCCCTGGCCTTGCTTTTCAAGGGGACAGTCCGTCCTTTCACACCACCATAAACAAACACACTGAAAATGCGGGGGATGTGCTGGGGGTCTGACTCCAGGCGCCATATTTTCACCACACAGAGACCCCCTTCTCTGTGGATTCTGAGCCTTTTCAAAATGGTAGCTACACCAACGGCCTTCCTTGTCCCAGAGGCCCATGTGCATTTCCAGCCAGAGATAGACTGAGTCTCCATGGGAGGTGCCTGGCTTCCCCATCACAGGGGAGGTATCCCGCAGGGTTCTCTTGGGCCTCATGCCAACTCTTCTCCCGGGCACCTACCAACCTTCTCAGGCATCTCAGAACATGCCTCCAACTCTGCTTAGAGGATGAGGAGTATGTGTGAGGCCAACACAGGCCTTGTGGCTTCCATCAACACCCACTGAGGGCCTATGACCAGGGAGGATGCTAGCACGGGGCCTGATGCTGTGCAAGAGAAAGGGTCTCTGCTCTTGGAGGGCATTAGGGACTGAATGTGTCCCTCAAAATTCCTATATCGAAGCCCTAACCCCACAATGTGACTGAAGATAGGTCCTGTAGGAAGTAATGAAAGTTAAGCAAGGTCCTGGGGTGGGGACCTGATCCCCTAGGATTAGTGTCCTTATAAAAGGAGACACCAGGGAGCTTCCTCTCTCTCTTGTGTGCACACACCGAGGAAGGGCCACGAAGGGGTGTCTGCAAGTCAGGAAGAGTATCCTCACCAGAAACCAAGTCAGCTGGAACCTTGATCCGGGACTCTTAGCTTCCATAACCATGAGAAAAAAATTTCTGGCTGGGCATGGTGGCTCACGCCTGTAATCCCAGCACTTTGGGAGGCTGAGGTGGGCGGATCACAAGGTTAGGAGATTGAGACCATCCTGGCTAACACAACGAAATCCTGTCTCTACTAAAAATACAAAACAACAACAACAACAAAAAATTAGCCGGGTGTGGTGGCACGCGCCAGTAGTCCCAGCTACTCAGGAGGCTGAGGCAGGAGAATCGCTTGAACTCAGGAAGTGGAGGCTGCAGTGAGCCAAGATTGCACCACAGAACTCCAGCCTGGGTGACAGAGTGAGACTCGTCTCATTAAAAAAAAAAAAAAAAAATATTCTGCTTGTTTACCACCCAGCCTGTGGGAAGTTCATAGACTAGCTGGGGAAACAGGCATGGGAAGAGAAATATGGCTAGAATGTCCCGAACAGTAATTTTGAAATCTTGCTGCATGTTGGAGTCACCTGAGAATCTTTAAAAACTCCTGATCTGGGACCGGGCATGGTGGCCCAGGCCTATAATCCCAGCACTTTGGGAGGCCGAGGCAGGTGGATCACTTGAGGTTGGGAGTTCGAGACTAGCCTGGGCAAAATGGTGAAACCCCTTCTCTACTAAAAATACAAAAAATTAGCCGAGCATGGTGGCATGTGCCTGTAATCCCAGCTACTTGGAAGACTGAGGCAGGAGAATTGCTTGAGCCCAGGAGGCGGAGGTTGCAGTGAGCCAAGATTGCACCACTGTGTTTTGAGACAGAGTCTTGCTCTCTCACCCAGGCTGGAATAAGCAAACTAACTAACTAACAAACTGATCTGGTTCCCACACTGTGACAATCTGATTTTATTGGTATGGGGTGTGATGACTTCAGGTCTCCCCAGGAGATTCTAAAGTGCAGCAGAGTTTGGGAATCACAGATCTAAGAGCTATTCTAGAAATGTGGGAGCAGAGAGGATGGGACAAGAGACAGGCTGATGGGCAGGTGAGGAGGGGGACAGGAGAGGGAGCACAAAAAGATAGCCAGCAGAGGGCATAGCACATCCCAAGGTATGGAGTAATTAGCGGAACAGCAAGGTGCTCAGTGAGGAGCGGGTCAGGTGGGAGGGAGAAGCGGTAGGATTGGAGGGTGGAGAAATGGACAAGGACTGGGCCGTGGGCCTCTTGGGTGGCCTGTGGAAGAGATTGGGTTTAACCAGGAAGTACCTGGAAGCCTGCAGGAGAATGGAAATGGATGATGAGGGGCATGATTTGGGGAGATCACTGGGGAAAGTATGGTGTGTGGACCACAAACAAGGTAATCATTCATTCATTCACTCACTCATTCATTCATGTCTCCCGCAGTTGACCACGAACTCTATGAGACCAGGAGCCTTGTGGCAGGTGAAAAGCTGAGAGGGGTTGCAGCAGTGATTCTCTATCTTGCCTGCATGTCGGAGTTGCCTGGAGAGTTTTGGAAAATCACTGATGTGCAGGCCCTGTGCAAACAGAGATGAATACAATTGAACTGGCCTGATTCCATAGAATCAAGTAAGCTTCACTTAGTCTTTGTTAGAGGCTCAGTGCCAGTTATTTTTCTTAAACCTCCCCTAAATGATTCTAATATGCAGCCAGGATTGAGAACTCCTGGTCTCTAGAGATGTTAAGAAGTTGCAAGAGGGTTTAGAGCCAAATTCAACCCATAGATACATTGTTTGGCCTGCACCGTGTTTAAAAATAATTGTGAATTTGTTGCCCAACATTTTTAAATTGGGAGCTGAAATTTTTTATGAAAAATATCTAGAGGCCAGGCGCGGTGGCTCACACCTGTAATCCCAGTGCTTTGGGAGGCCGAGGCAGGCAGATCACTTGTGGTCAGGAGTTTGAGACCAGCCTGGCCAACATGGTGAAACCCTGTCTCTACTAAAAATACAAAAATTAGCCAGGCATGGTGACATGTGCCTGTGATACTAGCTACTTGGGAGGCTAAGGCAGGAGAATCACTTAAACCTGGGAGGTGGAAGCTGCAGTGAGCCAAGATTATACCACTGTACTCCAGCCTGGGCAACAGCCCGAGACTCTGTCTCAAAATAAAAAAATAAATAAAAATAAAAATATCCGGATTTCTGGCTTTCTGTTGTCCCCTTTGACTGCCCTCACTACTCCTGAGAAAGTCTGATTCTGAGATCACCCTCTACCTTCTCCTCCACTGCTCCTTTAAGATGCTTTTCCAAGCAGGTGTCCACATGGATTCCAGTGGGCACAGGAGGCTTTCCCCTTTTAAAGAACTTCTCAGTTCCACTTTCTTCCTGCCACCTCCTGGCATCCAGCTTTTCAGATGGAAATCAGTTTCCAGGATGGTGGGGCTTTCTGCACAAAGGCTCCCTAGGCCACAGCGCATGTTCCCAGCTGTAGCTGTTGGAGGTGGGGTGGGATGGGGAGCAGCTCCCCTGAGGATGAAGGTGCAGGTCAAGCTCTTGGCCAGAATGCATGCAGCTAGAAACCCTGCAGGCCAGGGAAGTGGTGGGGCTCCTTGAGATGGACGGGGATTGCTTCTACACCTTGGATGGGTGCACCCTTAGCTTTCTCAGATGCTCTCCCAAAGGGCCAAAAAAGTTGAGGGAGGCAGGGCTAAGGTCCAGCAGGGCAAGCGCCCAAGGAGTCCAGGGGAGTGTTCTTGGTCTCTCTCCTCCACTCTAGCTGTGTAATATTGGGCAAGGCATTTCCCTTGATGGCTTCATCTGTAAGATAGGAGCAATCGTGACTTGTTTGACTGAAAGACTCTGCATCCAAGGTTCAGGGCAGAGAAGCGCCCCAGCCCTGCAGTCAGGTGAACTTCGGAGAAAAGCGTGATCTGCGATGGAGAATAATGTGGCCTCAGGTTTCCCAGGAGCTGCTTTGGGGTAGGGAGGTGTCTTGGTTTTCTAGGGCTGCCATAACAAAATACCACAGACTTAAACCAGTGGTCCCTAACCTGTCTGGCACCAGGGACTGGTTTTGTGGAAGACAATTTTTCCATGGAAGGGGGGTGGGGGTTGATGGTTTGGGGATGAAACTGCCACCTCAGATCATCAGGCATTAGATTCTCATAAGGAGTGTGCAACCTAGATCCCGTGCACGTGCAGTTCACAGTAGGGTTCGTGCTCCCAGGAGAATCTAATGCTGCTGCTGATCTGACAGGAGGTGGAGTTCAGGCAGTAATGCTCACTTACCTGATGCTCACCTCCTCCTGTGTGGCCCAGTTCCTAACAGGCCATGACTCAGGGGTTGGGGCTTCAACAACAAAAATTTGGGACCCCTGGCTTAAACAACAAAAATTTATTTTCTCACAGTTCTGGAGGTTAGAGTCCAAGATCAAGGTACTGAAAGGCTTGGTTTCTCCTGAGGTCTCTGTCCTTGGCTTGCAGAGGACCACCTGCTTGCTGTGGCCTCATATGGCCTTTCCTCTGTGCATGTAAATTCCTGGTGTGTTCTTCTCTTCTTTTTTTTTTTTTCCTTGAGACAGGGTCTTGCTCTGTCACCCAGGCTGGAGTGTAGTGGTGTGATGTCAGCTCACTGCAGCCTCTGCCCCCTGGGCTCAAGTGATCCTTCCACCTCAGCCTCCTGAGTAGCTGGAACTACAGGCACACAACATCATGCCTGGCTTTTTTTTTTTTCCATATGTTTTATAGAGACAGGGTTTTGCCACGTTGCCCAGGCTAGTCTTGAACTCCTGGACTCAAACAATCCACCCACTTCAACCTCCCAAAGTGCTGGGATTACAGGTGTCAGCCACCACATCCAGCCTCTTTCTCTTCTTATACAGACACCCATCTTATGTCATTAGGGTGTCACTCTTATGACTTGATTTAACTGTAATTACTTACTTCCTATCTCCAAATACTGTCACATTGTGGGGTTAAGAATTCGACATATCAATTTTGGGAGACATAATTCAGTCCAAAACAGGAGGAAAAAGACAGGGGGCACTTTTCTTTATCTGCATGGAGCAGCTTTTACCCAAACTGTCTGGCCTCCACCCATGACTTTGGGGATGAGGAAGGGCACTGTATTTAATGGCCTGTGACTTTTAATCCACACAGCAGCCTTGAGAAGAAGTAGTATAAATCCCATTTTACAAATGAGGAAAATGAGGTTATAGGGTGTATTAATCCATTTTCACATTGCTATGAAGAAATACTTGAGACTGTGTAATTTATAAAGAAAAAGAGGCTTAATGGACTCACAGTTCCACATGGCTGGGGAGGCCTCACAATCATGGCGGAAGGCAAAGGAGGAGCAAAGGCATGTCTTACATGGCGGCAGGCAAGAGAGTGTGTGCCGAGGAACTGCCCTTTGTAATACCATCAGCTCTTGTGAGACTTATTCACTGTCATGAGAACAGCACAGGATTCAATTACCTTCCCCCATGATTCAATTACCTTCCCCCATGATTCAATTACCTTCCACCGGGTCCCTCCCACAACACATGGGGATTATGGGAGCTACAATTCAAGGCAAGATTTGGATGGGAACATAGCCAAACTGTATCAGAGGGCTTAAGTGACTTACCCTGGGTCACACAGCTAACAAACAATAGAGATAGAATTCACACTCAGACACACTGCCCTGCCTGCTCTCCAAGGCTAGATCCATGGAATTTGTTTTGTCTGGTACCATGTGGACTTGACACTATAGGAAGGTTTTAATGGTAAAAGAAAAATGTCTGTGGAAGAGGAGGGAAAAGGAAGAAAAGGCTCTGTGATCTGGAACTATTCAAATAAAAAAGATGGTGGAGCAATTGACCATGAGGCACTAGAATCATGTGGCTGCTGAGGAAAGAAGGAAGGAAAGGGAAGAAAGTGAAAAAGTGAGACTGCATTATTCAAAGTCTAGTGCCTCCGGCCAGGCGCAGTGGCTCCTGCCTGTAATCCCAGCACCATGGGAGGCTGAGGCGGGTGGATCACATGAGGTCAGGAGTTCAAGACCAGCCTGGCCAACATGATGAAACCCCACCTCTACTAAAAATACGAAAAAATTAGCTGGGTGTGTTGGTGGGCGCCTGTAATCCCAGCTTCTAGGGAGGCTGAGGCAGGAAAATCGCTTGAACCTGGGAGGCAGAGGTTTCAGTGAGCTGAGATTGTGCCACTGTACTCCAGCCTGGGTGACAGAGTAAGACCTTGTCAAAAAACAAGCAACAACAACAACAAAAAACCCAAAACAAAGTCTATTGCCCCAGTAATTATAGCTCATATTTATTGAGTACCTACATGTTCCAGGTACTGTTGTCAGGGCTTTATATATGTTAACTCATTTAATTCTCATAACCCTAGGTGGTAGGTACTATTATCCCTATTTTGTAGATGAGAGGAAACTGAGGCAAAAGACTTATAACTTTCCCAAAGCACACCAACTCTAAATGGCAGTGCTGGGCTATACAGACTTTACAGCACAGTGCCTCAATCTCTGCATTGCTCAAGGGGGCTTAATATGACCTGACACACTTCTGGGTTTTATCAGAGGGACTTCAAGAAATGTGAGCACTTCTACAGGGAGGTGGACTCAAGATAGTGATGAGATGAATAATATTTCTTGTTTACTGTCTATATGCAAAGCACTGTTTCACATGCTTTATATATAGTAACTGCTTTAATCTTCACAACCGTAGGAGATAGGTGCCATTATTATGCCCATTTTACAGATGAAGAGACTGAGGCAAGTCACAGAAAGAAAAAAGCCCAGTGAAATTCTTGTGTTTCTCCAATAGAACAGCAGCATTGAAGAAGCAACTTCCCTCCCTCCTAACCTCTGAAGGGCTGCCCTAGGGGAAGAGAGAGGGACATGAAGGCAGAGGTACCCATTGCTGGGGATACTTCTTGCTGGGGATTAGGGTCAGAATGCCTGCTCTGGGTCAGGGTTAGACTCAATGACCTCTAAGGACCTTCTAGCTGTGAGACTGTGCCCACTGCTCAGGACAGAGGAGGAGCTAGGGAAAGAAGCAAGACTAGGAAGAATCCTGATGCCAACTGTTCCCCAGTGTCCAGTGAGCAAACTCCTGACTCCTAAAAAAAGGAAGGAACAGACTATTCACTTTCTTTCATCTGCCTAGAACATGAGATCTTTAAAAAAAAAAAAAATAGATGGTACATAGTAGGTGTACATATTTTTGGAGTACATGAGGTGTTTTGATACAGGCATGCAATGTGAAATAAGCACATCATGGCGAATGGGGTATCAATCCCTTCAAGCATTAATCCTTTGAGTTACAAACAATCCAATTATGCTTTTTAAGCTATTTTAAAATATAAAATTAAATTATTATGGACTATAGGCACCCTGTTGTGCTATCAAATAGTCTTATTCATTCTTTCTAGTTTTTTTTTTTTTTTTTTTTTTTTTTTGGTACCCCATCCTCCCACTACTCTTCCCTGCTTCTGGTAACCACATGCTTCTACTATGTCCATGAGTTCAATTGTTTTGATTTTTAGATCTCACAAATGAGTAAGAACATGTGATGTTTGCTTTCCGGGCCTGGCTTATTTCATTTAATATAATGATTTCCAGTTCCATCCATGTTGTTGCAAATGACTGAATCTCATTCTTTTTTATGGCTGAATAGTACTCCATTGTGTATATGTACCACATTTTCTTTATCCATTCATCTTTTGATGGACACTTAGGTTGCTTCCAAATGTTAGCTATTGTAAACAGTGTTGCAACAAACATAGGAGTGCAGATAGAACCTGGGATCTTTATTCATGTGACAGAAATTTATGGTTGTGTCTGCTGGGTGCCTGACAGGGGCTGGAGATGAGTATTCTCCAATTCTGCTGGAGGAACCATTTATTAAGCATCTACTATGGGCTGGGCTGAAACTTTGGTATCACATTTACTCCCCTCAAAATCATTTTTACAAATGCAGAAACAGTCTCAGGTGCAGGTATTTTTATAATAAGAAACTTTTCCAAGGGTATCACCCGGTGAATGCCTGGACTGGTTAATTCTAAAGTCGTGGTCACCTTGCAGACCTTGTCCCCATTCTGGGAGAGCCCGGAGCTGGTGGGGTTCCCCTGCCTCCCTCCCTAAGCCCTCCTGTTTTCACAGCTACCTCTCATCCCCTTCTCAGGAAGGCCCAGGGTGCTGGACCCCAGGCTGGGGTGGGCAAGGATGAGGAGTGGGGACAGAGGCTGGCATGTGGGGCAAGGGAGAGAGGCGCGGAATTACGGGACGCCGCTGCCAGGGCTGCAATGGGAGGAGGGGTGTGTCCCCTACTTCGGAGGGGCGCTCGGGCTCTGTGGAGACAGCGCCATGCGAGAGGCCTGGGGCGCCCTCGCTCGGCGGGCACAGGTGCGCGGGTGCCATGACGACTGCGTTGCACGAGCCCCCTCCTTCCCCTGGCCTGGAGGCACGGAGCGGCGGGCGGCTGAGCCAGGCGGGCAGCAGCGCTGCGCGCGAGCCAGTCAGCCCGAGGGGAGGGAAACCGGCCAGGGCCTGGGGCTTGGGAGCGCACGCCCCCTTCCCGCCTCTAACCGGACCGACCGGACCAGCGGAGAGTGGAGGCAGGGGCGCAGCCCACAACCAAGTGCCCGGGACCGTCCCTCCGCCCGCTGGCCCGAAGGGGCCCGCTGCCTCCCGCCATCGGAGACCGCCGGAGCCCGCAACAGGGGGCAGCATGGAGGGTGAGTGGTCCCGGGCTGGGATCCAGCGGTGGGGCCGGTACCCCAGGCATGGGGCCGAGGGAGAGGAGAGGGGCCGGGCAGCTGATCACCCACGGCTGTCCAGAGTCAGACGATGTGACACTCTGTGCGTGACAGAGACAGAGACACTGAGAGAGGGAGAGAGACCTGGGGTGCTCATGGGTTCATAGGGTGTGTGTGTGTGTGTGTGCATGTGTATGTGAGAGAGAAAGACAGACAGAGATAGATGGAGAGAAAGACCTGGTGGTGCTCTGTATTCGTTGTGTGTGTGTGTGTGTGTGTGTGTGTGTGTGTGTGTGAAAGAGAGAGACAGAGACAGAGACATAGAGAAGACACTGAGAGAGACAAAAGACAGGCAGAAAAACACTTGGGGGTGCCTCTGTATTCATGTTGTGCGTGTGTGTGTGTGTGTGTGTGTGCGTGAGAGAGAGAGAGAGAGAGAGAGAGAGAGAAAGACCTGGGGTGCCTCTGTATTTGTGTTGTACATATGTGTGTGCATGTACAAGACACACACACACACACACACACACAGAGAAAGAGAGAGACCTAGGGATAACTCTATGTCCGTGTTGTGTGTGTGTCCGCACACGGTCCCTGCTGTCTGAGCAGAGAATCATTTGAGACCAAGTGAGGAGGTGAGGACAGCTTGGCTGTTAGCTTCAGAGGAATTGTCACCCACTTTGTCTGCTTGAAGGGGTGGGGTTGTGGGGGAGATGAGATTCTAGAGGTGATATCCTCCATGCAGAATTTCTCTCCCTAGGGAAAGGAGAGTGAACTATGGACCTCACCTCCAGGATTTTAAGGGATAGTGGCCCAAGGCGTAAGGCTGCTTGCTCCCACCTTACCAGAACCCTCTCTCAGCCATTGTGAACAAGGGGAACCATATTTAGGCTAAGAAACTGGAAAACCGAGGGCTGGTCCACTGTCTTGCTGAGTGTCTTTGAGATGGCGCCTAAACCCTTCTGTGCCACGGGTCACCCATCTATCAAATGCGGGAACTTAACATTCAACTGACTTCACAGGGTGTCTGTGAGGATAAAATAAGATGTGTTGTACAACCTGCCAGTATGAGACAGCTGCTGCAAGAGGTAATAAAACCCCAAAATTCCAATTAGTAATTGCAAACACTGCTGTTAAAAAAGAAAATCAAGTTTTATAGAAAATCTTGTGAGGCTGCACTTGTAGTTTTCCAATGAGCCAGGGTATGAAAAGCACACACACAAAAGAGGCAGGAAGGAATCAATAACCCAAGAGGAATCTGGAAGATTGGCAGGATCTGTAAGAATGGTGTTAGCAAAGACTGCAGCTCCAGTGAACAGAAGTCGGGGGAAATTGGCAAAGACAAGAGTGAAGAGCTTTCAAAGTCTAAGAATAACAAGAAGGAATCTGCTCTGGCTTAGGCTCGAGGGCAGGCAGAGCAAGGCACAGGCAATTTTACTTCAAATTGTGGAATAAAGAGGATAAGGAGGAGATTGAGACCCAAGATAGTCGAGTGATAGGAAGAAGACATCAAGTCACCTAAATGAGCTCACTCATTGTAGCCCAGACATATGACATCCCAGGGGCCCAGAGGTATTTACAGATACAATTATTGCTTATGAGGAAATTACAGAGAATGAAGGAAGTGCCAGAAAACTGAAGATGGGCAAATGTCCTGATTTTCAAAAAAGGGAAATATAGATTTTTTATTTAAAAAGCCTCTACACTGCTAAGATTAGTTTTGACCTCTATTAAAATTCCGGAAGAAATGATCAAACACAGTGTACACTTAGGAGACAACAAAGCACTTGCTCAGCTCAGAGTTTTTTCAAATTCTGAGCTGCACCCTTGCAAAGATGTGTGCCTGAGCATGTTCATCACAGTGCAAAATTGGAAACCATCCAGATAGCCATAAATTACGTAAATTAAATAAAAAATGAGACACACCTGCAATGGCATACTATGCAGACATTAAAAACTGTGCTTAGGATTTTCTTTATTGACATGGAAATATGTTCGCTACCTACTGTGAGTAATTAGAAAAAAACAGGTTTTTGAATGCATGTGTAGTATGATCCCCTTTATGCAAAGTTACATAGGTTTATTATTGGAAATACACATATACAAGTGTATACACAAAGAGGTAGTCACTAACATCTTTGTTTGATTCTCCTGCTTCTGAAAGCGGACTCTAAGACAAGAGCTTGGGTATAGGGAGTTTATTTGGGAGATGATGCTGGGCAGTGGAAGTGAGGGAATGAGGAGAGTGAGATGAAGAAGGGAGAAGAGGCAAGAAATAGGTGCCTTAATGAGCTGGTTTTAGCTGTGGGCAACTGAGGGGTTCTATCCTGCTGGGGACACTCTGAGAAAAATGCAGCATGAACCCGAGGTTTACGGCACCTGAGAGGTGGTGTTGGCTGCTTCACCTCCCCACTGGTCTAGTATTGCCCCACTCCCGCAGTTTTGGGTTGTCCCTTTTTGTGACTTCAGAGAAAGCAGAGCAGAGAGACTCCCAGGTGCAGACTCGGTGGGTGCTGAAAATTTGAGGAACCATTCACCCCAGCTGATATCTTTGGGCCAATGGGATGTGGCAGGCAGAGAGCATCACAAACACAGGGGTTCTCTCCAGATGTGAGGGTTCTGTCATGTTTACTGTCTCTTTTAAGGTGCTCAGAATTCTTTGTTGTTGTTGTTGCTGTTTGAGACGGAGTCTCACCCTGTCACCCAGGCTGGAGTGCAGTGGCTTGATCTTGGCTTACTGCAACCTCTGCCTCCTGGGTTCAAGTCATTCTCTTGCCTCAACCTCCTGAGTAACTGGGATTACAGGCATGTGCCACCACACCTTGCTAATTTTTGTGTTTTTAGTAGAGACAGGGTTTCACCATGTTGGCCAGGCTTGTCTCGAACTGCTGACCTTGTGATCCGCCCACCTCGGCCTCCCAAAGTGCTGGGATTACAGGTGTGAGCCGCCACGCCCAGCCTAGAATTCTTTTATAATAAGCACACGAAACAAAAAAAGCATTTCAAAAAGAAAGAAAATAATGTATTGTTCATTAGGAGCCTATATTATACTCACTAAGAACAAATCCAGGAGCTCAAACAACTCAACAGCAAGAAAACAAAAAACCCAATTAAAACATGGTAAGAAATCTGAATAGACATTTCTCGAAAGAAAACATACAAATGGCTAACAGGTATATGAAAAAATGCCCAATATCACTAATGATTAGGAAAATGCAAGTTAAAACCACAATGAGACATCATCCCTACCTGTCAGGATGGCTTTTACCAAAAAGATGAATGATAAGTAAGTGTTGGTGGAGATGTGGAGAAAAGAGAACCCTTGTGTGGTGTTAGTGAGAATGTAATAAATTTGCACAGCCATTATGGAGAACAGTATGGAGGTTCCTCAAAAAGCTAAAAATGGAATTACCATATGATCCAGCAAGCTCATTTCTCAGTACTTATCCCAAAATCTGAAATTAGTTACTTGAAGAGATGTCTGCACCACCAGGTTTATTGCAGCGCTATCCACAATAGCCAGGCTATGGAATCAACTTAAGTGTATATCAAACGATGAATGGATGAGGATCATGGGGTATGTAAACACAATGGAATACTATTCAGCCTTTAAAAAGACAGAATTGTGTCATTTAAAACAACATGGACAATATTGGAGAACATTATACCACATAAAATAAATCAAGCACAGAAAGACAAATACCACATGTTCTCACTTATATATTGAATGTAAAACAATAGAACTCATAGAGCCACAGAGTAGAATGGCTCTGTGGTGGGGGAGAATGGAGTGATGGTGGTCAAACAGTACAAAATTTCAGTTAGAAGAAACGGTTTCCTTTTTTTGAATTATATTGCATAGCATGATGCATAGAGTTAATAACAGAGTATTGTACATTTCAAAATTGCCAAAAAGGCCATGTACAGTGGCTCATGCCTGTAATCAGAGCATTTTGGGAGGCCAAAGCGAGCAGATCATTTGAGGTCATGAGTTCGAGACCAACCTGGCCAACATGGTGAAACCCCATCTCTATTAAAAAATACAAAAATTAGCTGGGTGTGGTGCCACACACCTGTAATCCCAGCTACTCGGGAGGCTGAGGCAAGAGAATTGCTTGAGCCCGGGAGGTGGATGTTGCAGTGAGCTGAGATTGTGCCACTGCACTCCAGCCTGGGAGACAGAGCAAGACTCCACCTCAAGAAAAAAAAAAAAAAAAAGATTGAGTCTGGGCACCGTGACTCATGCCTCTAATCCCAGCAGTTTCGGAGGGTGAGGCAGGCGGATCACTTGAGGTCAGGAGTTTGAGACCAGACTGACCAACATGGTGAAATCCCATCTCTACTAAAAATACAAAAATTAGCTGGGCCTGGTGGCAGGCGTCTGTAGTCCCAGCTACTCGGGAGGCTGAGGCAAGAGCATTGCTTGAACCTGGGAGGTGGAGGTTGCAGTGAACCCAGATCATGCCACCGCACTCCAGCCAGGGCTACAGAGTGAGACTCCATCTCCAAAAAAAAAAAAAAAAAAAAAAAAAAAAGACACAAACCTAGAGAATTAAATTCAGTCTCTCATGCTCAAAAGCTTTTTGTAGCTCTCTCGTTAATAACTGAAATTGCATTATTAGAGCTTTCCTTTTTCTAATTTAATGTCTGACTCCTTTTGAAATGCAAAAGCCCAAAAGAGACACAGCGCTTTGTTATGAGTCATTTCCTCATCCACGTGAAGAAGTTTATCAGAATATTTCCGAAAAGAAGATTCTGCTAGGGTTAGAGAGAGAGAGAACATTAAGTAACCTAGGACTCCAAGCGGTGATGCCTCGTTAGGAGGTAATGGATCTCTAAGGGGTTAGGTGTACTGTTTTATTACTTCTCAGCTGAGCACAGAGTGACCCTGGTTCTGCCTCTGGCCATTGTGTGCCTGCTTCAGGCAAGGTTTTAGGTGATATATGCACTGTTCATAAAGTGTCGGCTTTGTAGCAGAAGCCTCAGGAAGGCAAAGTTCCCTCCAAATCAAGGATCCCTAATTGCTGCTAATGGACCCTAGAGGTCTTTATATGTGACCTGATGATACCCAAAGAGGATGAGAAAATGGTTGGAGGTGGCAGAGCCTGAGCAGGAGCTCAAACTCAGAACACGTCTCCTGGCTTATTTGATGCACCCTGAATCCCAGAGCCAAGCAAAACCTGGAGGTCTACCACTACTGCATGCTGTATTCTTAGAGCAAGTCTCTTTTTGTCTTTGAGTTTTGATTTTCCTGTGAAATGAAGATAATTCTCCTTTCCTTGTCAGAGATAGCTTGATGTTATATAAAACATATTTCAACAATAATGAATAATGGAAATACTATCTAATAGCGCCTATGGGATACAGCTAAAGCAGTGCTTCTAGGAGAATTCATAGCCTTTAGTACCTAACTTACTTATCAACATTCATTAATCATATTTATGTTCTAGGCCCTGTGCCAGATAATGAGGAGCATTTCAAGCTGAACAAGGCATGGTTTCTACCCCTAAGACATTTCTAGTTTAACTAAAAGAAAAAAAAAAAATCTCTACACTTAGCTGAAGCAGGATGTGAAATGTGGCCAGGACTGCAGGTAAACTGAACCAGCAGACCTTGAGGAAGCAGACAGCCATTGAACCCAGAAAGGTGCTCTAGGCATATGTTTAGCCTTTTCAAGAGAAAGAGAGGGGAAATCCCTGCCTCCCCTTTACTTTCCCCTCCTCTCCCACCTTAAGCCTCTTCTACTTCCACTTTCTGAGGCCTGGAATTCTTTTAAATAGACTGGGAGTACAGGTTCAGTATGTGATAAAGGCAGTTCAGTTTTCACTGTGAGGTAAATGACTTGTATCAGAACCTTTTCTGAATACAAGTTTTGATGGGTAAAAACAGAGACCTCCTGGAGGAAGTAAGGAGAAATAAAAAGGGCTCAGAGTAGAAGAGAAGTGTAAAGAGGGGCTCGTTTGGGGGCTCTGGATGGCTGTATTGGCAACTCAGCCCTCAAATTATTTGGCCTTTGCCAATCCAAATGATTCTTGGAAGGGCAGCCTGCTCTCACTCACCAAAAAGAGGCCAGGCTTGCAAAATCCATGTTGCTGTGGTGGGTGCCTGGGATGGAGGGGCTTTGGTTCAGCCTGCAAGAGGAACAGTAGGAGGCTGCAATTCTCAAGAGGCCTCCTTCCTCCTAGATCCTCTACCACATCTACTTTTTACTTTCCTAAGTAGTGCTAAGAAAGCTTTTGCCAAGGCTTGCTTCCCTGGGAACAAACCCAAATGAACTGAAACCACACTGCGACCTCCTGGTTCCATACAGCTGCCTGGCAGATAGCTAATGCTGGCAATAAGCAGTCTGAAGTTCTGCAAGGACCTCTGTAATTTACTCTGCTGTCTCTCTGAATGTATTAACAACTCCATGAGGTTGGGAGAGGCAGGAAGCCCAGGTCATCCACATTCGAAAGCCAAGGAGAACACAAGATGAAGCAGATCTCCCCAGTTCTCTTAGGAATACTAAGAGGTGGCATGGGGGCTTAGGGTCCACTATCATCAGTCTCCCAGCCACCCCAAACTAACTATACCTCCCTTTAAAAATTGTACCAAAGCAGCTTTAAGACAAGTTCCCAAGCTTCTCCTCCAAACCAAGTTTCCCAGCCCCCTAACCTCTCTCTCTCTCTTTTTTTTTTTTCCGAGATGAAGTCTCCCTCTGTTGCCCAGGCTGGAGTGCTATGGTGCCATCTCAGCTCATTGCAACCTCCACCTCCCGGGTTCAAGCAATTCTCCTGCCTCAGTCCCCCCAGTGACTGGGATTACAGGCCTGTGCCACCACACCCGGCTAATTTTTTGTATTTTTAGTAGAGACGAGATTTCACCAGGTTGGCCAGGCTGGTCTCGAACTCCTGACCTTGTGATCTGCCTCCTTCCATCTCCCAAAGTGCTGGGATTATAGGCATGAGCCACCGTGCCCAGCCCCCAACCTCTCTTATATGCAGTCAGTGACCACCATGGGGCCAGCTCTCAAGGCCATGCTTTCCGATTCCTGGGTCCGTGTCCTTTCCTCTCTGCATGAGCACAGTCTCCGTGGAAGATTACATGGCCTGTTAAGAGACAGCGTGTGGGATGGTGTTGGGGAGCGAGGTGAGCGCAAACATCTAATCTAGGAAACAGGAACCTTGGGGGGTCTATGGTGCTACCCCTGTCCATCTCTACCACTTCCTCTGACACTAGGATTCTGAACCTAGACTCTGCAGACTCCCAGGAGGTCCATAGATGACTAACTTGAATCCCCTTGTATTCACCAAGACACTAGGATTACAAGCAACAGAAACAAGTGCTGGCCGACCTAACCAACACTGGGAATCCATTGGAAGGGTGTAGGGAGGTCATCCAAGGGAAGGAAAAGCTGTATTATGAAGACTCAGAGGCAAATCCAAAGCAGAAGGGGTCTGATTGGCATCCTCTGGCCAAGGGTTGGTGCAGACTCCTGATGGACGGTCCCTCAAAAGCTCCATGTGAGGAGGAGGCTGACTCCCCAGGGGAAAAATCGGTACTCAAGAAACAAGGGGTCATGGATGCAGGGTGAGCCCAAACCCTCATGCCCAACACTCCCCTGAAAGTGTGTGTCAAAATCCAGGGCTCTTTTTGGGAGAGGATCCAATGCTTTTGGAGACCATAAATTCCTCCAGACAGGAACTGTTGATTGCCACAACAAAAGGAAGCCCTAGGAAAGCAGCTGTGAAGGAATCAAAATGCATCAGAGTCTTAAAGAATTTGATGACCCCCAAAATGTTAAGCCACACTAAACTTGACTGTGAGTGGTGGGAGGGCAGGGACTGTATGATTCAGTGGTTCTCAAATCTGGCTACACATGGAAATCACCAGGGGAGTTTTGTGAAAAATACCAGTGCCTGAACAACCCCATTCCCTGCCCATCATCCATATCACCCTACCACCCTGCAGAAATTCTGATCCAGTTGGAAGGGGCGGGATCTGTATTGTTAAAAGCTAGGTGATTTTGATATGAGTCGGGGCCAAGAACCAGTGACATCATCAGTATTTTATCACATGTATCAGAGTTTCCTTCTGATTAGAAAGGTTAGATGCAAGCTAGAAAAACCAAAAATAAAAATCACTTGAGGAAACACCACCCCTTGTGGACAAACAGTTATTTTTTCTGTTCATCTATAGTTCACATAAACGTACACTTTTTATACAGAGTACAGACTTATAATGTATGTACATACCATTTTGTAACCATTACTATGTCCCACGGTCAATACTTTCTCTGTCACCCTGAGACCTCACTCTGTTCCGTAGGGTAAACCGTGAGAAGTGGAATGGCTGGATCTGGGGGCAGGTCCCTCACCAGGGCTCTGGACAGATGTGCCTCGACTGTGAAGAGCTGGTTTGTTGTCCCCGCACCCTGCACCCCTCCCTACAGGGCACATCCATTCACTGGCCCGTACTGAATACTTCAATCGTCAATCTGTTAGACAGACAGAAGAAAGAAAGAAAGAAAAAGAAAGAAAAAAGAAAGAAAGAAAGAAAGAACTGTTTGTCCACCCCTTGTGGACAAACAGTTATTTTTTCTGTTCATCTATAGTTCACATAAACGTACACTTTTTGTACAGAGTACAGACTTATAATGTATGTACATACCATTTTGTAACCATTACTATGTCCCATGGTCAATACTTTCCCTGTCACCCTGAGACCTCACTCTGTTCCGTAGGGTAAACCGTGAGAAGTGGAATGGCTGGATCTGGGGGCGGGTCCCTCACCAGGGCTCTGGACAGATGTGCCTCGACTGTGAAGAGCTGGTTTGTTGTCCCCGCACCCTGCACCCCTCCCTACAGGGCACATCCATTCACTGGCCCGTACTGAATACTTCAATCGTCAATCTGTTAGACAGACAGAAGAAAGAAAGAGAGAAAGAAAAAGAAAGAAAGAAAGAAAGAAAGAAAGAAAGAAAGAAAGAAAGAAAGAAAGAAAGAAAGAAAGAAAGAAAGAAAGGAAGGAAGGAAGGAAGGAAGGAAGGAAGGAAGGAAGGAAGGAAGGAAGGAAAAAGAAAGAAAGAAAGAAAGAAAGAAAGAAAGAAAGAAAGAAAGAAAGAAAGAAAGAAAGAAAGAAAGAAAGAAAAAATAATAGAAAGAAAACAATCCCTAAATGAATGAGCTTAACCCAGAATCAGTCTGGGTGTTTCCCTGAGTTCACAGGCCTCCTACTGATGGCTTCATCCTTGTTACCATTTGCTTGTTGATCCTGGGAACACATTGGTGCTCCATCTCTTCCTGAGAGGTTGCCAGGGAACCCAGGCCTGGATGGAGAGGCTCTGGACCCACTGAAGAAAAGGTTAACCCAACAATCAAAGCAAAATTGCATTGCTTAGATTACAAATGAACTTGAACTTTTTGTTTCGTGTAGTGAACAGCCATCAGTCCTGTTCGTGCTGCATGGACTCGGCAGCCCTGTGTTGTGTTCTTCAGTGGGTTCAGCCCCTCTCCATCCAGGCCTGGGTTCCCTGGCAGCCTCTCAGGAAGAGGTGGAGCACCCATGTGTTCCCAGGATCAACAAGCAAATGGTAACAAGGATGAAGCCATCAGTAGGAGGCCTGTGAACTCGGGGAAACACCCAGACTGATTCTGGGTTAAGCTCATTCATTTAGGGATTGTTTTCTTTCTATTATTTTCTTTCTTCTTTCTTTCTTTCTTTCTCTTTCTTTCTTTCTTTCTTTCTTTCTTTCTTTCTTTCTTTCTTTCTTTCTTTCTTTCTTTTCTTTCTCTCTCTTTCTTTTCTTCTTTCTTCTTTCTTCTTTCTCTTTTTCTTTCTTTCTTTCTCTTTTTCTCTCTCTCTCTTTCTCTCTCTTTCTTTCTTGAGGAAGAGTCTCGCTCTGTCACCCAGGCTGGCATGCAGTGGCATGATCTCAGCTCTTTGCAACCTCCACCTCCCGGGTTCAGGCGACTCTCCTGCCTCAGCCTTCTGAGTAGCTGGGACTACAGACGCCCACCATCATGCCTGGCTAATTTTTGTATTTTTAGTAGAGATGGGGTTTCACCATGTTGATCAGGCTGGTCTTGAACTCCTGACCTCAGGCGATCTGCTCGCCTTGGCCTCCCAAAGTTCTGGGATTACAGGTGTGAGCCACCGCGCCTGACCAGGGATTGTTTTCTTATTCGCACTTCTTTCAGTTTGTATTATAAAAAATTATGCTCACATCCGTTGTGTGGCTTATAACTATCAGCCCCGCTGCTGCTGCCTCACACGGAGTGCCATGTGTATGATGTGATCTCAGTTCTCACAGGTCACCTCATCAAGTCCTCAGCACAGCCCTTCTTTGGTAAGTGTTCATTTATCTCCATTTTACCAATGAGGAGTCTGGCTTCCAGGGAGGTGACATGACCTACCCTAGGTCACACCCAGAAAATGTCTGTTTTTCTGTTTTATTTTATATTTTATTTTTATTTTTTGAGAAAGAGTCTTGCTCTATCAGCCAGGCTAAAGTGCAGTGGTGTAATCACAGCTCACTGCAGCCTTGACTTCTCAGGCTCAAGTGATCCTCCCACCTCAACCTCCAGAGTAGCTGGGACTACAGGCATGCACCACCACACCTGGCTAATTTTTGAATTTTCTGTAGAGACAGGGTTTCACTCTGTTGCTCAGACTGGTCTCAAACCCCTGAACTCAAGTGATCCTCCCACCTTGGCCTCCCAAAGTACTGGGATTACAGGGGTGAGCCATGGTGCCTGGCCTGTGTTTCTATTTTAAATATGAGAATACTGGGTTCACACAGAGGTAAGGAGGCAGGAAGAAGGGCTGAGACTTCCCAGACTGTGTGTATCCACTCGAGGTGTCTTTGGCTCAAGGCTTTTAATTTTGTGGTTCTCAAACCACAGTGTGCATTGGAATCATCTGAAGGATGCTTTAAAATGTAAAACAGAGATAGCTGGGCCCCAGTCCCAAGGGTTTCTGGTTCCCAAGGCCAGGGTTGTGGCCCAAGAATTTCTGTTTCTAATGAGTTCCAGGTGATGCTGACATGGGTGGTCGGGACCCCACTTTGAGAATCACACACCCTGACCTCTCCTGGGTACCCCAGAGACAACCATTATCACACCCTGAGACGGGGAAGCTCCTCCAGTAGAGGAATGGCTTCACTGGGTTCAGTGGATAAAAATTTCATAGGCTGTAATTACAAGGGCACCCGCCAGATCCCAAGAAGAACAAGTCCAAGGTGTCAATGAGGTCTCTGGCCGCTAGCATGCAGCCCAGATGGGGTGGGAGGCCTGCCTGCCTCCTGGGGAATTGCCAGGAATGGGAAGGAGTTTTTCCTCCTTAAGAAGGGATTCATGTGCAGTGCTGGAATCTGGGCCCTGTCCAGAGATGATGCCCAGGCTCAGCTGAGGCTCTAGCAATGGGCAGGGTCACTCCCAGATACTTCTCAGGACACTCTTCAGAAGATGAGCTTACTTGAGGGTCAAGTGAAGGGTAGTGGGGGACATGGACTGGAGTCCAGCCTGAAAGATTCTGGTAATTTCCTCTGCCCATCCACACCCACAGATCCCCCCAGTCATGGGAGATGATTCAGAGCTAATTTTGAGGCTCGGCAGCGGTAAGCAAGTCTCCCAACGGGGTCTGGGATGAGTGATGCCTCTCATGGGGGTTCTTTCTGGAGGGGCCTGGAGAAGACCTTCCAACATCAGCACTGCCTGCCTGCAGCAGGACCCTCTCACCTGATCTCAGGATCCACCTTCCTTTCTCTTTTTCCTTCCTACAGATATTTATTTATTCCATAACTATTAGCTATTTATTGAACCATTTACTTTGGGCAGGCACTGACAAGACACTGAGGACACTGCCACCAACAAGACAGAGAAGATCCTTGCTTTGCATATGCTGTCAAGCATGGGGAAAAAGACAATCAATCTAGAAACAAACAAACTATTGACAGATTGACGAACATAAACCAGATGCTGTGGGAAGACAACATTTATGCTGAGAGCTACAGGAAGGGACGAGCAAAGACCCTGGGGTTGGAAGAAACAGGAGTGTGTGAGGAGCTAAGCAGATGGCAAAGTGACCAGAGCATAATGCGCAAAGGGGTGAGGTCAGAGAGATGTCAACAGGGATCAGACCATGAAGTGTTTTGGAGGCCTCGGAAAGGAGCATGGATTGTATTTAAAATGCAATGAGGGTTGGGAGGCTGAGGCAGGTGGATCACCTGTGGTCAGGAGTTTGAGACTAGCCTGGCCAACGTGGTGAAACAGGATCTCCACTAAAATTACAAAATTAGCTGAGTGTGGTGTCGTGCACCTGTAATCCCAGCTACTCGGGAGGCTGAGGCAGGAGAATCACTTGAACCTGGGAGGCAGAGGTTGCAGTGAGCCAAGATCGAAGCCATTGCACTCCAGTCTGAGCAACAGAGCGAGACTCTGTCTCAAAAAAAAAAAAAAAAAATTGCAGTGAGGAGTCTAGGCAATGATCCTTAGTGTCTGCTGAAAATATTATGTTAAAAGCTGATGGCACAGTGGCTCATGCCTGTAATCTCAGCACTTTGGGAGGCCAAGACAGGAGGACTGCTTGAGCTTAAGAGTTCAAGACCAGCCTGGGCAACATAGTGAGACCTCATCTCTACAAAATAACCTTAAATGAACCAGCTTGGTGGTGCACGGCTGTCGTCCCAGCTACTCAGGAGGCTGAGGCAGGAGAATTGCTCGAGCCCAGGAGGCAGAGATATATCACCTGAGCCCCGATTGAGCCTAGCACCACAAAGAGAAAGGCCACTGGACATAATCTGATCAAGACTCTAGATCTGACCACCAAGTGCAGGTAATACAGTGGACAGAGAGCAGAACATGTAAAATGACATCATGAGGAAGCAATCAGAAAAATCCAGCCTGCAGAAGCTCTACAGAACAACCACTCAGTCCGTACGACAAATATACTGCAGAAGGGAAAAGAGACAGAGTGGGGACCTGTGAACTAAAAAAGACTTTGGAATCATGTCAACCAAATGTAGTATGGGGATAGTGGTAGATTTTATCATAATGGACCTTAATGAATCACACTTCCATGTCCACACCTCTTCTGCAATGCTATATTGCTTTTCTTCCTATCAAGAGGTGAAACTATCCACTGGCTTGAATCTGGGCATCCCTTGTGACTTGTTTTGGCCAATAAAATGTGACAGATGTGATGTGAAAATTCCAGAGTCTCGGTTTTAAGAAGCTTGTAGCTTCTTTTCTTGCTTTCTTGGAACCCTGAGACCACTGTTCTCTGAAGAAGCCCACACTAGCTTCCTGGAGGATGAGAGGCTACGTGGAGAACTGAAAGACATCCCAGCCAATCGCCAGCACTAATCACCAGCCATGTGAGGGACACCTTGGACCTCCCAGCCCCAGCTTAGCCAGCAGATAACTACAGCAGCTGCATGAGAGTCCCAAGAGAGACCGGGAGAAGAACTACTCTGCAGCCCTGATGGTGCCAGCTCACTGGCCCTGCTCCCCTGAGGGTCTTTAGCCTCCAGGCCCCCAGCCTCCATTGAGCCTCCAGGCCAGTGGCTGAGTTCTGGGTGTGACAGAAAGATTCCGTAGGGACTCTTCATCCCCTGGAACAGGCCTCATTCAGTCCCAGAGGAAGGCAGGAGGAGAGTTTATGAGACAACATCATGAGTCACCCCAACTAATGACTTCCCAGAAGAGCTGTGGTTGGACACTGAGCCTTCCCTTCGAAGCAAGCCTGGGGAAACACACACCAAAGCCTGGTCCTAATTCACAGACACACAGAGCAGGGCCAGCTCTGCTGCAGCATCATCATGGGACCTTGAGCAAGTCATGGAACCTCTCTGACCTCCAATTCAAACGAAACTAACACCTTAGGGTAATTCAATGAGGGTTTAAAAAAAATACAAAAGGAAACAAATGAGGCTAATACCTAGTGACTTACATCATGGGATGGCTCAGAGAGCTAAATAAAATAACAGATGTGGAAGCGCTTTGTTAAATGCTATGCAGGCAGAACAGCTGATCACGGGACAGGAGGAGGCAAAGGTCGAGCAGGAACCTCTGCTTTGGATGTTCTGCTGAATGTGATGTGCCTCTGCTCCTTAGCCCTTGTTCACAGTCCCCCTTCATTCTCCCTTTCTCTACGGCCTTCTTGCCTTTCTCAACTAAAGTTCCGTGGAGGAGATGAAGGGGAAAAACATCAAAGAGTTTAAGGGCATAATAATTGGGTTCCAGCGGAAAACAAATGGTACACTCAGAAGGGGTTTAAGTGAATAGAGTTTAATGGAAGAGGGGAGCGGTAAGAGAACCAGCTAGAAACGGTGAAGCACCCAGGGATTCACAACCACAGGAAACTGTTACCATTTGCAGGCCTATGAGTGCAAGGAGAGGGAAGAGCGTTACTGTAGTCATGCGAGCGCTAGAGCCATGAAAGGGGACTCACCCAATAAGAGCAGGCTGTGGCCGTAGGAAAAAACAGCTGCTGGAAGAATTGGGCCAGGCAGGAAGGGAGTCAGAAGACAAATACCCTGACCTCTCTCTCTGTTCCTGCCCTCCCATCTCCTTTGTGCCTGGCATTGGCTGAACCCAGCTAGAAGCCAGAAGACAAGAGAACCAGGGCAATGCAGAACTTAGAGGTTAGCCTCTGGGGCACACAGCAGGGCCAAGAAAGTTGGAACCTAAATAGGGTGTGGGGGGGTTAATAAAGAATAACCCACAGTGGAGAATGAGTTATGGGCAAGACAGGGCATGAAGTACAAGATCAGGGTTTGAGTGGTTTTAGGCTGAAAGTCTTGGATCAGTGCATCCAGTTGCAACTGGAGCTGGAGACATACTTGGGGGACCAGGGCATGGTTAAGATTGGGATACGGAGGGTCTCATTAGTGGTGAGAAATTGGTAATCTCTTCTTTGCCTAAGGTCCTGACCCACATATTCCTTTGGTCCTAGGGGAGCCCTCCCAGCCTCCCAACAGCAGTTGGCCCCTAAGTCAGAATGGGACTAACGCTGAGGCCACTCCAGCTGCAAACCTCACCTTCTCCTCCTACTACCAGCACACCTCCCCTGTGGCGGCCATGTTCATTGTGGCCTATGCGCTCATCTTCCTGCTTTGCATGGTGGGCAACACCCTGGTCTGTTTCATCGTGCTCAAGAACCGGCACATGCGTACCGTCACCAACATGTTCATCCTCAACCTGGCTGTCAGTGACCTGCTGGTGGGCATCTTCTGCATGCCCACCACCCTTGTGGACAACCTCATCACTGGTGAGTGCAGGCAGTTGGCAGCAGGAGTGTCCCCCACCCACACTTCAACTTCTCAGATAAGGCCAGAAATCGAAGCTTGAAAGACAGACATCATTGCTGGGCTGGCCTCTTGGCCATGCCATGGTCTCGAACTCTTAAGACAGTCTTGGAGCTGAAGAGTTAGACTAGAAATAAGAGATATAATGAATTCCCTGTTTTCTTTGTGCCTGGCATGATGTTACTTTTCATGCATTATCTTAATTCATCCTCACAACAATCCAATGAAGTAGAGTTTATGGTCCTCCCCATTTTATGGAAGAGGAAACATGCTCAGAGTGGTTTAGAAACTGGTCTGTAGTCACACAGCTAATAGGTGTCAAGGTCCACATTCTCACACCCATACTTCTAATTATTGTATTATACCATTCAGTCCCACTCTCTCATGGAGCTCCCATGGGCAGAATTAGAGCCAATGGGGAGAAGTGGAAGGGAGGCAGGTTTCCTCTGAGTCAGGAACTAAAACTCCACTCATCTGAGCTGGAAATTGATCAGGGCACAGAAGAGAGTCCTGCCTGTAAGTAATGAGCTCTCCATCCCTTGGAGTGTCTAAGCAGGGACTGGCCGGCCACTCAGTGGACCACTTGACCTCTAAATTCCTGCCTGTGCATCCTGCAGATGTCAGAACAGCACCATCTACTCTCTACTCTCTCATGCGACTGGCCTTTCTTGTTTTAGAATCAAGTTTCCACCAACCTGAGACTCCAGGTGAGGGACTGCTTTTCAGAGATACAGAGACCCCTAGAGGTCTTAGCCTGCAGATTCTGAGCTCAGAGCTCCCAGCAGCTCACTGGTCCTCAGGATTCAGAGCCATTCGGAGTGAGTTCACTGACTCAGGGCAGAGGGAGCCACAGCCCGGGTTTCTGTAGGTTCTAGGACCCAGGAAGTGGAGACAGTGCAGAGTCAGCTCCCCTCCACAGTACTGGCTCTGTCTGGTGGAACCGTTACTCACTGCTGAGTCCCAGCTTCCTTTGCCGATGCTGAACATAAACTGCATCCCTCTCCTTTCCAACATGTAGACACACACACATGTGTACTCAGGCACATATGTGCAGAGATGCATATATGTGCAGAGATGCACACATGCATACACATAAATACATGCATACCAGTCAACAGTGATATAATGAGGTCACTACCTGGTTAAGGTGGTGTCTCTCAGTCTTTTTCACACACTCATATTCAAAATATTGTTTGAATACATAAAACATTCAGATGGTTCAATAGTCAAAAGCTACCAAAGTTCTCCAGTGAAAAATCTCCCTTCTGCCCCTGTCCTCTGGCGTCCCGGCTCCTATCCCTCCTGGGAGGCAACTAATGTTGCCAGTTTCTTGTGTCTCTTTCAAAAAATATTTTATGCGAGTGCAAGCAAATTAAGCACATGCTAAGGTTCCAAACAGTCCCGTACTTTTACTTCCCACCACACCCCACTTAAAAATATATCATGTATGCTGTAAAAAAGATTCATTAAAATCAACTTACATGTTGTTATACCATATTAATAGATAAAAGAGTTTCTCATTCTTTTCACCAACTGCTTAGAATTCCATTGTATGAATGTACTACAATTGATGCTGATTTGTATTTATGTTGTTTCTAATACAATCTTCTGCAATTAAATAAAACTTCACACAGCTTCCTTTTTTTCTCTTTCTCTCTCTCTCTTTCTTTCTTTCTTTTTTTTTTTTTTTTTTTTGAGGCGGAGTCTCCCTCTGTCGCCCAGGCTGGAGTGCAGTGGCCGGATCTCAGCTCACTGCAAGCTCCGCCTCCCAGGTTTACGACATTCTCCTGCCTCAGCCTCCCAAGTAGCTGGGACTACAGGCGCCCGCCACCTCGCCCGGCTAGATTTTTGTATTTTTTAGTAGAGACGGGGTTTCACCGTGTTAGCCAGGATGGTCTTGATCTCCTGACCTTGTGATCCGCCCATCTCGGCCTCCCAAAGTGCTGGGATTACAGGCTTGAGCCACCGCGCCCGGCCCTTTTTTTTTTTTTTTTTTTTTTTTTGAGTCTCACTCTGTCACCCAGGCTGGAATGCAGTGGTGTGATCTCGGCTCACTGCAACCTCCGCCTCCCAGGTTCAAGCGATTCTCCTGCCTCAACCTCCTGAGTGGCTGGGATTACAGGCGCCTGCCACCACACCCAGCTAATTTTTGTATTTTTAGTAGAGACGGGGTTTCTCCATGTTGGCCAGGCTGGTCTTGAACTCCTGATCTGAAGTGACCTGCCTGCCTCGGCCTCCCAAAGTGCTGGGATTACAGGCATGAACCACTGCACCGGCCTCTTTTTTGGAGACAGTCTCACTCTGTCATTCAGGCTGGAGTGCAGTGGCACAATCATGGCTCACTATAGCCTCGACCTCCCTGGGCCCAGGTCCTGGGACTACAGGCATGTGCCACCACGACTGGCTAATTTTTCTATTTTTTGTAGAGATGGGGTTTTGTCATGTTGCCCAAGCTTGTCTCAAACTCCTGAGTTCAAGCCATCTGCCTGCCTCAGCCTCCCAAAGTGGTGGGATTACAGGAGTGAGGCACCATGCCCAGCTTTTTCTTGCTTTTGTTTTGTTTTGTTTTGTTTTTGAGACAGTCTCGCTCTGTCACCCAGGCTGGAGTGCAGTGGCCGGATCTCGGCTCACTGCAAGCTCCGCCTGCCGGGTTTACAGCTTTCTCCTGCCTCAGCCTCCCGAGTAGCTGGGACTACAGGCACCCGCCACCTCGCCCAGCTAGTTTTTTTTGTATTTTTTTAATAGAGACGGGGTTTCACCGTGTTAGCCAGGATGGTCTCGATCTCCTGACCTAGTGATCCACCCGTCTCGGCCTCCCAAAGTGCTGGGATTACAGGATTGAGCCACTGCGCCCAGCCCATGCCCAGCTTTTTCTTCCTTTCTTTTTTTTTTTTTTTTTTTTTTGTAACTCACATACAGAAGGTTGAGTCATTCATTCAGTCTACAGTTCATGGCACTATGTGATTTCCCACTCTGTTGCAAAGCTCTTCTTTTGTTTATTTGTTTCCTTCTGTATACATATTCCACTCTCCATCTCTTCTCTGACCCAGAGGCGGCCATTCTGTTATATTTCTGTCTTTTGTATGCATTCGTAGAAAATGTGCTGTGAATGTATGCATGTTTTACATTTAAATATTTTTGTTAAGATATAATTTAACATACATTAAAATCTGCCTTTTTAGTATATAGTTCCACAAGGGTTTTGTTGTTGTTGTTGTTGTTGTTGCTTTTTAAAAAGACACGGTCTTGCTCTGTCACCAAGCTGGAGTGCAGTGGTGAGATTATAGCTCACTGTGACCTCAAACTCCTGGCCTCAAGAGATCTTCCCACCTCAGCCTCCCCAGTAGCTGGGACTACAGAAATGTGCTACCATGTGTGGCTAATTTTATTTTTAATTTTTGTTTTCATAGAGTTGGAGTCTCACTATATTATCCAGGCTGGTCTTGAATTCCTGGGCTCAAGTGATCCTCCTGCTTCTTCCTCCCAAAGTGCTGGGATTACTAAGCTGGCTGAGAATAGTATTTAGAAGCCAAGGTCTGGGTTCTAGGTGTGCTCATGGGTATTGGGGTGTCATTGCTTCTAGGTGCTCTCAAGGGACAGAGCTAGGAAATATATGTATACTAACAGAAATATTTCACACACATATCTTTATTTCTGTATCTGTCCACCTGTATGTGTATTAACATGAGTTCAGACTGATACCTTTGATTCCAACCCACTGTCACAGGATTCATTTTAACTTGACCCTCTTCCTTATTGGTAACTTCATTTTCAGACAGTGAGAAATCTAGCTGTATTTATCTACAACATATTTACTTATTGGTTCAATCTTAGTATACACATAAGGTAGCTTCATTATTGCTAACATACTTCTTTCTGTGATTGAGGTTTGCCTGATATTTTCCCATAATTAGATCCCGTTTATTCAGTTTTGTCAAGAGTACACACATTTATTAGTGACAGTACAGAATTTGTATACAGTTCTTTTTGCTGTTATAGTATACAGTCAAAATGTTTTGCAAAGTTACTCCAGTTAGTGCGTTTCTTCTTCACCCCTTCAATGTAAATATTATTCAATTTAAATACAATATTATTCATTTGTAATACAATTAAGCTTATTTGTTAATGTTTGTATTTCACTTTGGGTCCCCCTCCCCAACCACATTGTGATAGATGATAATTGTTTATTTTTTGAGTGAGTGAAACATTGCCATGATTCTAAAAAGTCAGAACCATAAAAAGATATACTCAGAGAGGCATCACTCTCATTATCTCACCTAGCCCATTCACCCACTATTTCTACCCAGTTCTTATCATCTCTCTGTTTAGATAGCTAATCTCATTATTCTGATTTATCTTTTCTGTATTTCTTTGGTACAATGAGAAAATAAGCATATATTTTCTTAATCTCTTTTTTCTTACATGAAAGGTAATATACTACAGACAGTCTTTATACTTTGCTTTTTGCAAACCACATGCCTGTGGTTCCAGCTACTCAGGAGGCTGAGGCGGGAGAATCGCTTGAGCCAAGAAGTTGAGGCTGCAGGGAGCCATGATCACACCATTGTACTCCAGCCTGGATGACAGAGCAAGACCCTATCTCAAACAACACAACACAAAACAAAACAAAACAACTGATGTCTGGGTCCTATCACTAGAGACTCTGATTGTAACTGGCCTGGCATGGGTCTGAGCATTTGTTCTTTGCATAGCTCTCCAGGTGATTCTCATGAGCAGCCAGTGTCAAGAACCACTGACCTAGAACCTGAGCCAGGGCTATGGGAGCAGAGAGCCAGGCAGGGCTGGATGCTCTAAAGCTCATGGAAAGAAATCATTGGTCAATATAAAGAAAATCTCACTAATACTGTTGACCCTTGAACAACATGGGTTTGAACTGCATGGGTCCATTTATATGAGGGTTTTTTTCAACTAAATGCAGATTAAAAATACAGCAAAACCCGTGTATATTAGGCCATTCTCATGCTGCTATAAGGACATACCTGAGACTGGGTAATTTATAGAGGAAGAGGTTTAATTGACTCACAGTTCTGCAGGGATGGGAAGGCCTCAGGAAACTTACAATCATGGTGGAAGGGGAACCATGTCCTTCTTCACAAGTCAGCAGGAGAGAGAAGAATGAGAACTGAGTGAAGGGAGAAGCCCCATATAAAGCCATCAGATCTCGTGATGAGAACTTACTCACCATCACAAGAATAGCATGGGGGAACCCACCCCCATGATTCAGTTATCTCCCATGGGTCCTTCCCATGACTCGTGGGGATTATGGGAGCTACAATTCGAGATGAGATTTGGGTGGGGATACAGTCAAACCATTATCACCGTGTATATACAGAGGGCTTCCTTTTTCTATACACAGGTTCTGCAAGGCTGACTGCAGGAATGGATTACGTGCAGATTTTGGAATTCTTGGGGGTCCTACAACCAATGCACTGTATAAACGAGGGGATGACTGTAGTGAGAACTGTCCACGGTTTTATGGGCTGGTTGGTTCCTCATTTCTGGAAGTGTGCAAGCAGAGACCAGATAACCGCTTGCAGGACATGGAGGAAAGATCCAAGCTCAGAGGGGACTTGGCTTAGAGGGCTTGCGGTCTCTGGCTCTTGATGGGTGGCCATCTCTCACTCTGTGGGGGCCTCTGTCATTGCAGGGTGGCCCTTCGACAATGCCACATGCAAGATGAGCGGCTTGGTGCAGGGCATGTCTGTGTCAGCTTCCGTTTTCACGCTGGTGGCCATTGCTGTGGAAAGGTGAGAGGTTTCCTGGATGGATTATCCCTAGGCCAACTAGGGCCTGGCATTAAGAGGAGCCACTGCCTCTAATGCTGGATTGGCTGGAAGGCTGGGGCTGCACTGTGGTAAGTGGGGCTAAATCCTGACCTGCAAGAAGAAGGGTTGTGGACCCAGCTGCCCTCTCCCTAAACTTGGGGAACCTGATAAGGACACTACCACCCCCTTCTGGAAGGCCTGAAGGCAGCCTTAGTTGGCTTTCGTTGAGATTCCTGGGGTCTGTGAGGAGCTCAAGAGCAGTCCTCATTTCCTGAGCAGCAGGAATCTAAGCCAGGAGAGCCAGAGCTAAGGGGGACAGCTTAGGGGTGGGTCTCAGTATGGCTGGGGAGGAAGGATTCCTCCGTGCTCCTCATTCTGTCCCCACTGGCTCCTGCTGGTTCCTGGCAGCCCAGGCCATACTCAATCCCCATGTTCACCCCTTCTGGTTTTTCAGCTTCACATTCCATCGGATTCCCTGGTAAGTATAAGTCTATCATGTGGCCAGAGGTATGGAGCAGAGCCAGGGACAAGGAGGCTTTGCAATCAATAAAGCACTGATTTATTGAGGAGGCCTCCATATTGCACTGCATGAGTGCTCCTCCCCCACAGCATTGTTAGTGGTAGAAGGGCATCCTCTGGTTGCTTCACCCCAGGGAAAGGTGGGCAGGCAGATCAGCTGGAGGTGTGCTCACTCCTATCTTGGTGTATCATGTTGGGTGGGTCACCTAACTACTCTGAGCCCCTGTAGTCTCACCTGTAAAATAGTAGCTACCCTACAGGATGGTTGGGAGGCTTCAGTGAGCTCCTGCTTGTAAAAGCTTATGCACAGTTCCTGGCACAGAGTCCAAATATCAGTTGCTAATAGTATTTTGTTTCTTCTGCACACCCATTCCCTCCTCCTTGTTCTCTCCCCAGCATGGGCATATCTTAGCCCTGCCCTTTGTAGAATCTAGTGTTCACATCCTCTCTCCACCTCAAGCCCAGTTTTTTGTAACTCAGTGAAGTAGGCAGCTGGAGTAATGAAGTGGGTTCTACTCTCCATAAGGCCACTAACTAGCTGGGTAATCAGGAGAAGTCCCTTCCTTTCATCAACCTTTGTTTTGTTATCATTGTTGAATGAAATGAGAGTGTACAACTTCTCCCAGTGGTGTTTGCAGTATTCTTCAAGTCCCACCTCATCCAGGAAGCCTGCCCAGATTACCCCAAGATTCTCCTCCACCCATTTACTGCTATTGCACTCATAGCCAGTACTGCAGGCTTTAAGAATTATTTATTCTCTGGAGATTTCTTTTCTTTTCTTTTCTTTTTTTTTTTGAAGGGGGAGACAGCGTCTTGCTCTGTCACCCAGGCTGGAGGGCCATGGCGATCTTGACTCACTGCAACCTCTGCCTCCCAGGTTCAAGCCATTCTCGTGCGTCAGCCTCTGGAGTAGCTGGGATTACAGGTGCGCACCACCATGCATGGCTAATTTTTGTATTTTTAGTGGAGCAGGGTTTCACCATGTTGGCCAGGCTGGTCTCGAACTCCTGGTCTCAAGTGATCCGCCCTCCTCAGCCTCCCAAAGTGCTAGCATAAGCCACTATTCTCTGGAGCTTTCTTGAGGGTGTGAAGTATGAAGCCAGTAGGTCAAAGTAGGTCAAAGACAACAAGGCTTGAGTCAGGCTGTGGGAGAGGTAAAAGGTCAGGCTATGAGGCCAAAAACTGGGTTGGCAGGAGGGCAGGACGCAGTGTAGTGAAGTGGAAAGGACACTTGACTGACAGTCAGCTCTAGACCTATGTTCCAGTGCAGGTTCTGACTCTAAACAGCCACGTGACCGTAAGACCCCCACTGGGCAAGGTTTCCCGGAACCTCCATTAAACAAGTAAGATTGACTGTACATTCTCCAGGTTTCTATTTTCTGGCATCAGTAGATGACAGAAGCCATTCTGGGGAGTAGGAGCCCTCCACCTTTTTCCTCATTATTAAGCATTTGAAATGTCTCAAGAAGCGTAGTGTTATCTCACTTAATCTTCACAACTACCCCATAGAGTAGGTCATACTATTGGCCTCATTTCACAGATGAGGAAACTAAGGCTCAGAAAGTATTTTGAGTAACTTCCCCTCTGGTCATTCAGGCATTTATCTAATCACACTCTACCGAGATGAAAAGCCATTGCATCTGCCCTCAAAGAGCTTGCAGTTGAGCAATCACCTTTGCACCACGCTGCAGGGGGAGATTTTTACCTACCCCTACAGCAGCTGTTTTCAACTCTGGTTGCACAGTAGACTTCCCCAGGAGCTTTTTTTTTTTTTTTTTTTTTTTTTTTGAGACAAGGTCTTGCTCTCTTGCCTAGGCTGAAGTGCAGTGGTCTGATCATGGCTCACTGCAGTCTCAATCTCAACCTCCTGGACTCAAGTGATTATCCTGCCTCAGCCTCCTGTGTAGCTGGGAGAATAGGCAAGTATCCCCTCGCCTGGTTAATTTTTTTGGTAGAGATGGGGTTTCACAATGTTTCCCAGGCTGGTCTCCAACTCCCGGGTTCAAGTGATCCTCCTGCCTTGGCCTCCCGAAGTGCTGGGATTATAAGCATGAACCATGGCACCTGACCCCAGGAGCTTTAAAAACAAAAACAACAAATAACAAACAATGCTAAAATCCCTTTCTAGACTAATTAGGTTGGAATCCTTGGCCTGAATACGTAGGAACGGGTTTTGTTTTTGTTGTTGAAATGCTTCAGGAGAGTCTCATGCACATGGAGGGTTAACAGCTACTGGTTTATATGGCATATGAAGCAAGACAAATCTGGGTTCAAGGCTGGTCCTTGCAACTTGCTGTGTGACCTTGAGCCAATTGCTTAACACTTGAGTCCCAGTTTCCTTGTCTGTAAATCAACAGCATAATAACTATCTTAAAGGCCTCACCTTTAAAAAATAAGAAAGGGTGTAATAACAGATGCTGAGTTGTCTTCATGAGGAAATAAATGGTGCAGACTTGTCCTTGCATTGTGGAGATACTGACTATGGCCAAGATGACATAGGGACAGCCTGACATGTAGGCTCTACATCTGACCTCCTGAGGTTTTCTGGAGAATCTATAAACAGAAACTGTGTTATTGGACGCACCTAATCGTCCTTCTCAAGGACAGACTGTGCACTCTGATCGCTCTGCTAGCTGCCAGCTAATCAGTTTACCCCCAAAAGTACATAAAGGGCCCCGTGAGGCGGCTCACACCTGTAATCCCAGAACTTCGGGAGGCCGAGGCCGGAGGCTCGCTTAAGCCCAGGACTTTGAGACTAGCCTGGGCAACATAGTA
Source organism: Macaca mulatta (assembly GCF_049350105.2). Taxonomy (NCBI): domain Eukaryota; kingdom Metazoa; phylum Chordata; class Mammalia; order Primates; family Cercopithecidae; genus Macaca; species Macaca mulatta. The sequence continues at coordinate 79,381,858 of NC_133414.1, forward strand.
AGAACTCATCTCTACAAAAATTAAAAGACATTAGCCGGCGTGGCCGCGCATTCCTGTGGTTCCAGCTACTCAGGAGGCTGAGGTGGGAGAATCACTTGAGCCCGCGAAGTGGAGGTTGCAGGGAGCCATAATTGCGCCACTGTACTCCAGCCTGGGCGACAGAGGGAGACCCTGTCTCAGGAAAAAAAAAAAAAAAGAAAAGTGCAAAAGTGCACACAGGATTCATTGTTCCCACATGATCTGCGGTTTCCTCCTCCCTTCTCACAAATCCTGTAGCTGCCTTTTTTCTTTGACTACTCAGCCAATTCAGGTCTCAGCTGTTCTTCGAAGCCGCCCTAGATGCGATAATGAAGGTCAGGTGCCCGCATCCGACCCTCCCTCCCCTCGCGGGGACCCTAGGACCCACCCAGATCCCGCCTCTCTCTCTCTCGGCGGCAGGTTCCGCTGCATCGTGTATCCTTTCCGCGAGAAGCTGACCCTGCGGAAGGCGCTGGTCACCATCGCCATCATCTGGGCCCTGGCACTGCTCATCATGTGTCCCTCGGCCGTCACGCTGACCGTCATCCGTGAGGAGCACCACTTCATGGTGGACGCCCGCAACCGCTCCTACCCGCTCTACTCGTGCTGGGAGGCCTGGCCCGAGAAGGGCATGCGCAAGGTCTACACCACTGTGCTCTTCTCGCACATCTACCTGGCGCCGCTGGCGCTCATCGTGGTCATGTACGCCCGCATCGCTCGCAAGCTCTGCCAGGCCCCGGGCCCGGCCCGCGGTGGGGAGGAGGCGGCGGACGGGCGGGCTGCGCGGCGCAGGGCGCGCGTGGTGCACATGCTGGTCATGGTGGCGCTCTTCTTCACACTGTCCTGGCTGCCGCTCTGGGCGCTGTTGCTGCTCATCGACTACGGGCAGCTCAGCGCGCCGCAGCTGCACCTGGTCACCGTCTACGCCTTCCCCTTCGCGCACTGGCTGGCCTTCTTCAACAGCAGCGCCAACCCCATTATCTACGGCTACTTCAACGAGAACTTCCGCCGCGGCTTCCAGGCGGCCTTCCGCGCCAGCCTCTGCCAGCGCCCGTTGGGGAACCACAAGGGGGCCTACTCCGAGCGGCCCGGCGGGCTTCTGCACAGGCGGGTCTTCGTGGCGGTGCGCCCCAGCGACTCCGGGCTGCCCTCTGAGTCGGGCCCTAGCAGTGGGGCCCCCAGGCCCGGCCGCCTCCCGCTGCGGAATGGGCGGGTGGCCCACCACGGCTTGGCCGGGGAAGGGCCTGGCTGCTCCCACCTGCCCCTCACCATTCCAGCCTGGGATATCTGAGGTGGTCCCGGGAGGGCTGGCCCCTGCCTGAGGGCCCCGATTGGACACGAGATGCATGCGCGCGACAGCGGCCTGGTGAGGTTAGGAGAGGATGCATGGTGCCTCCCTCTCCAGAGCCAGGCAGTGGTGGGCGGCTGCTGGTGATGTCTTCTCTGCTGCCTTCACCCTCAGTAGAGGCAAATGCGGGGAACAGGAAGGAACCAACTTGCCCTGAAACCCTTCTGTGTGGTGGGCTTGACAAACATCATCTCACTGAATTGTCACAACGCTTTGGAGATAGGTTTTCTTCTCTTTCTTCTACAGATGCAAAAACTGAGGCCTGGAGAGGAGACGTGACTCGCCCAAGGTTCTCAGGTGGAAATGGCATGCGAAGCCATCTGACTCCAATGCCTGTGTGGTTTTTATCATCTCCATCTGGCTCCAAGAGGGCCCCAGTAAGGAAGGTAGAACACTGTGAACTGAGTAAGTCCTAATTAGGCAGCTAGGAAGAAGCGAAAAGCAAAGCCGGCCTGTCCCTTGATGCTTTGTGTCCATGTGAGGGAGTCCCTCATTTTCCGTTACTGAAGCCACTCCCCTTGATCCTTTTCTAGAAGAACATGGTGTGCCCCCGCTGCTAGCTCTAATGTGTTGGTTTGTCTTGTTTGTTCCAAGAAGTTCCAAGAAGCCATTGTCCTCAGAGCCTGGCAGCTTCAGAACGAGCCTTGGGGAGGCTGCCTCAGTTGCAGGGCACTCTAGGTCTTGCCCTCTGGATCTGAGCTTAGAGAACGGAGGAGGGACTCCCAGACCCAGGCAAGAACTTACAATGCCACAGACATTGTAATGCTGCAGGGCCACAGGAGGTGTCCTTTTAAGTACTCAGACAACGAGGAAGAGGAAGCACGGTATGCATTTTCCACACTGGGGAACATCTGCTCACTGGGGCTGCAGGTACAAAGCCTTGCCCAAGGTCTCTCTCCTCCCTGCTTCCTGGGAGGGAGAAGTTGGTCAACCGAAGCTGCAGCCAGCGTGCCCTTTGGAGACTCCTGAAGGACACACACTAAACTCTTCCCCAGCACAAATGACTTGTGTGCCCTAAAGACGTACCAGGAGAGCCCTGTTTACTCTGGCTTTCCCCCAGCACCCCTGCATCAACTTGAAGAAATGTGGCTTTTTTCCAGGGGACAGGGGCACATGGGATTGCCTTGGGGGGTCCTTTCACAGGCCCCTTCATCTTGCAGTTAACTGGACATTTCCCCCCACCTCTATAGAAAACACGATGTTGCTAGCAATTTAGTAAACAGAAAAGAAACTTTTCCACGGGTCAGGGCTCTGAGGCTCTGTTCCCTTAACCGATACACAATGACTGTTTACTGTTTGTTCCACTCTAAGTTCCAGGTACAGGGGCAGAATACAATTCCTAAGCAGTTGTACAATACATTCTCCAAGCATGTCCCCAGACACTGTCTCATTTAATCCATAGTAATGAGGTTGAAGGAGATTGAACGTTATTGTCATTTCACAAAGTGACTGAAGCTCAAAGGGGCCAAATTCCCAGGGCCACAGAGGGGCAGGATTTAGATTAAAATTTGTCTTCTGATTGTTCTTCCCGCCCTGCATGCTGCCTTTCAAGGAAGGTGGGCATGATGGGCGAGGTGGTAATTTCCCCAAAGGTTTTTTGCCTAACAGTGAACCAGAATGCCCCTCCTGGTGCCCAAGCTCTTGGTCTGGAAAGAAATCTATTGTGTTTACTCTTGTGATGTCCGGCCTGAGTTGTTCTTACCCTCATGCTGAGCAGGCTGCCAAGAGCCATCATGACTTTGTCCTGGGGGTGATGGATGAGGGTCTCAGAGAGGGTATGCCGTCCTGCCCCTCAGTGGTATTAGCTGGTGCCATGCATTTCTGGTACTGTGTCAGTGTCATGTGTCACATAGGCCAGAGAGTTCTGGGCTATTTATGTGAATAAATAGCTGGTTCTGGGCTATTTATGTGAAGAAGTCTGACTCCAGGCTCTAAAAGTAAGCCAGAGAAAGGGCCATCTCAAACCCCAAATGCCTATCCCTATGGCTGGGTGTGAACTGTCTGAAGACACCATCTGGTGTCTCCTATGGGGTGTGTTTCTCCTTTAGCATAGCCTCCCCAAGTACAAAATCAGTATTTGGGGCTGGGGGCAGGTACGGATACCAAGGTACTCACTCAAGCCAACCTTTCCATCACAGCCCCTTTATCCTCCCCCAAAAGATGTCATGCTTTGACAGGTTATAACTGCCCAAAAAACTCCTTCAACTCTCACTGAAGATCACAATTAACATATTTTGCTGTTGTTTTTGTTTCTTCTAGGCTATACCTGCCCATTCAGATCTGAGTGATAACAGGTGTGACTTAATGCTTTAATGAAGCAGTGAGACGTTGTGGGTATGTAGGGAGTTTGTTTCTTTGTGGATGTGGTAAAATATAAATAATACAAAATTTACCATTTTGGCCATTTTTAAGTGTACAGTTCTGGAATTAAATATATTCACATTGTTGTGTAACCATTACCACTATCTATTTTCAGAACTTTTTTATTATCCCAAACTGCAACTCTGTATCCATAAAGAGTATCACCCCATCCCCTCTCCTCCTAGCCCCTGGTAACTACTATTCTACGTTCTGTCTGTGAATTTGGCCACTCTAGGTACTTCTATACAAGAGGAATCGTACAGTATTATCCTTTTTGACTGGCTTCTTTCACTTCGCATAATGTCTTTGAGGTTCATCCATGTTGTGGCATGTGTCAGAATTTCTTTCTTTTAAAAGCTGAATAATATCCCATTGTCTAGATAGTCCTCATTTTATTCATTCATCCATCAGTGGACCTTAGGTTGTTTCTATCTTTTGGCTACTGTGAATAATGTTGGAGTTTTTAGATGCTAGAAGTAGTTCCTGACAATAGTGCCTGTGTGAATCCTGAGGACAAATACCCCAGGTTGGGAACCAGGGTCTCTCCCAACTTACCATTTATGGGTGACAAAACAGAGGCTTCCAGGACAGCTGTGATGTGTCTCACTTACCTGTGCCCACCCCAGCTGCTCTGGGGTTCTGCTGGGCTTTACTTCTTGACTAGAGTGGCTAGAAAATTGTATGTTTCCTCTACAAGATGTTTTTATGAAGCTATTTTATAATTATAGACTTATTATCCCACTGGATTCCTATGTTCTGACACCTGGACCTTAACGGGGCCTTGTGCAGCCAAGGCACCCAAGGGCAGGCGGTGTGGACCGTTCCTGACGCGCCATCCTCCACCTCCAGGTTGGCTGGGTTTCCTAAGGTGACTGCCCTTTCATAAGCGGAAAGTTCGGAGATGAACGGGATGCGTGATGGGGGAAAAGGGCCAGAGGCCTGTTGACACTGAGCATCCCCACCCAGAGGGCCTCCTGGAGGGACTCTGTGTCCTGTCCTGCCATGTGCAGCATGAGTGGTCACCCTCATTGTGGGTCTCCAGTGATGAATGGCCTCTTGACTTTACCAAGACCAGGCAGCACCCAACAGACCAATGTGAGCTGGAGGCGGATGCCGGGCCCGGACCCCACAAACCACAGTCTGCCCGGCCCTGTGCTGAGGAGTCTCTCTTGGGGCCTGGAGGGTGCATGAGCTAATTTGCATTGGAATGGAGGGCGAAGTTGGCAAAGGAAGATGAGAGTCCCCCTATCATTAGTCTACTGTGTATTCATCCAAAAAGCAAGGTGAGAGCCAAGCCCAGGGCTGGATGGACAAAGCATTGCTATTAAGCTCTGTACCTTTTTGCACCCGTTTCCTCAGCTCACCCCTCAGAAGTGCCACTGATGAAAGATAGATGAGAAGGAGGCGGTCTAAATGGGCTTCATTACAACAAACAATGTTGAATGAACAATACATTCCTTGTTGAATAACCCAATTATTTATGATCATGGCATTTTATTGTTGTTTTTCTCTGTCTCTACAAAAGCCCTACATAATCATTGTGGAAATTTTACAAGATCTGGATAAGCAAAGGCAAGAAAACGAAAAGCACCCAAATCCTACCACAGGAGATAAGCATAGAGTCCTTTTCTGTGCATGTATCTCTCAATATATTTAACATTCTTAGAACAGCTTTATTGAGGCAGAACTTGCATATGAAGAAATTCATCCATCTTAAGTGTACTGCTTGATGAGTTTTAACAACTGTATATAGTTATGTCCCTGCGACACTGAAGATATTTCCATCATCCTAAAATGTTTCCTTGTACTAATTTATAGTCAATCCTTTCCCATGCTCCTGATTCCAGAAAACAATGATCTGATTTCAGAATGTCATGTAGATGGAATCAGTCTGCAGCCGAGTCTGGTTTCTTTCACTTAAAATGATGTTTGCAAGATTCATTCATGCTGTAGCATGTATCAGTAGTTTTTCCTTTTGATTGCTGAGTACTATTCCACTGTATGAATAGATCACATTTTGTTTATCCATTCATCAGTTGATAGACATTTGGTTATCACCAGTTTTTGGCTATTATGAATAATGCTGCTATAAACATTCATGTATAAGTCCTTATATGTATGTGTATGTATGTTTTCCATTTTTCTTGGGTAGATACCTAGGATTGAGATTGGTAGGTTGCATGGTCTGTGTATAATTTAACTGTGTAAGAAGCTGCCAAAGTGCTTTCCAAAGTCGCTCTACCATTATGCACTCCCATCAGCAGTGTATTCCAGTGTTCTGCATCCTGGCCAACACTTAGCAGTATTAGCCTTTTGAAAATTTCTGGGCCAGGTGTGGTGGCTCATGCCTGTAATCCCAGCACTTTGAGAGGCTGAGGTGGGTAGATCACCTGAGGTCAGGAGTTCGAGACCAGCCTGGCCAACATGGCAAAACCCCATCTCTACTAAAAATATAAAAACTAGCCAGGCATGGTGGCGCACACCTGTAGTCCCAGCTACTTGGGAGGCTGAGACACGAGAATCACTTGAACCTAGGAAGCAGAGGATGCAGTAAGCCAAAATTGCACCACTGCACTCCAGCCTGGGTGACAGAGCAAGACTCTGCCTCAAAAAAAAAAAAGAAAGAAAATAAGGCCGGGCGCAGTGGCTCAAGCCTGTAATCCCAGCACTTTGGGAGGCCGAGGCGGGCGGATCACAAGGTCAGGAGATCGAGACCATCCTGGCTGACACGGTGAAACCCCGTCTCTACTAAAAAATACAAAAAACTAGCCGGGCGAGGTGGCGGGCGCCTGTAGTCCCAGCTACTGGGGAGGCTGAGGCAGGAGAATGGCGGGAACCCGGGAGGCGGAGCTTGCAGTGAGCTGAGATCCGGCCACTGCACTCCAGCCTGGGCGGCAGAGCGAGACTCCGTCTCAAAAAAAAAAAAAAAAAAAAAAGAAAATTTCCCTGATGACTAGTGATGCTGGGCATCTTTTTGTGTGTTTATTGGCTATTCTTATATCTTTTATTGTAAAGTATCTTCAAATCTGTCTTTTAAAAACATGATTTTGGCTGGGTGTGGTGGCTCACACCTGTAATCCCAACACTTTAGGAGGCCAAGGTGGGCAGATCACTTGAGGTCAGGAGTTCAAGACCAGCCTGGTCAACATGGAGAAACCCTGTCTCTACCAAAAACACAAAAATTAGCCAGGTGTGGTGGTGTGCGCCTATAATCCCAGTTACTTGGGAGGCTGAGACAGGAGAATCACTTGAACCTGGAAGGCAGAGGATGCAGTGAGCCAAAATTGCACCACTGCACTCCAGCCTGGGTGACAGAGCAAGACTCTGCCTCAAAAAAAAAAAAAAAAAAAAGAAAGAAAGAAAAGAAAAGAAAATTTCCCTGATGACTAGTGATGCTGGGCATCTTTTTGTGTGTTTATTGGCTATTCTTTTATCTTTTATTGTAAAGTATCTTCAAATCTATCTTTTAAAAACATGATTTTGGCTGGGTGTGGTGGCTCACGCCTGTAATCCCAACACTTTGGGAGGCCAAGGTGGGCAGATCACTTGAGGTCAGGAGTTCAAGACCAGCCTGGTCAACATGGAGAAACCCCGTCTCTACCAAAAACACAAAAATTAGCCAGGTGTGGTGGTGTGCGCCTATAATCCCAGTTACTTGGGAGGCTGAGACAGGAGAATCACTTGAACCTGGGAGGCAGAGGTTGCAGTGAGCCAAGATGGCGCCACTGCACTCCAGCCTAGGTGACAGAGTGAGGCTCCATCTCAAATAATAATAATAATAATAATAATAATAATAATATGATTTTATTGTAGAGATTTTAGCACAAAAATTTGCCCTAAATCTAAGGGGTATTTTTTTTGTGAATATAATTTTTTTTTTTTTTTTGAGACAGAGTCTCACTTTTGTCACCCAGGCTGGAGTGCAATGGCGTGATTTCAGCTTACTGCAACCTCCGCCTCCCGGGTTCAAGCAATTCTCCTGCCTTAGCCTCCGGAGTAGCTGGGATTACAGGTGCCTGCCAACACACCCAGCTAAATTTTGTATTTTTAGTAGAGATGGCATTTTATCTGTTGGCCAGACTGGTCTCGAACTCCTGACTTCAGGTGATCTGCCCGCCTCGGCTTCCCAAAGTGCTGGAATTACAAATGTGAGCCACCGTGCTCGGTCAATGATTTTTAAATACATTAAGAATGGGTCTAAAGCAAGGTAAAAGGATATAGTGTGATAGAAGTAGGAGGGCTATTTGAACAGATGGTTAGGAATGGCCTCTGCAAGAAGTGACGTTTGAGTATAGATAAGAAGTCAGAGAGGGAGCCATGTGACTAACTGGGGAAAAAACAAACCCTGACAGAGAGAACATCATGTACAGAGGTTCTGAGGGAGGACTGGGATAACTGAAAAGGGAATTAGTAGATATCAAAATGCTATTGAATTTCAATAATTAAATTTCTGGTTAACTCAAAATATGTATTCAGTGTCTATTAAAAGTCAGGCATAGGCCAGGCATGGAGGCTCATGCCTGTAATCGCAGCACTTTGGGAGGCCAAGGTGGGTGGATCACTTGAGGTCAGGAGTTCGAGACCAGCCTGGCCAACATGGTGAAACCCCATCTCTACTAAAAATACAAAAATTAGCCAGGCATGGTGGCAGGCACCTGTAATCCCAGCTACTTGGGAGGCTGAGGCAGGGGAATCACTTGAACCTGGGAGGCGGAGGTTGCAGTAAGCCAAGATAGCGCCACCATACTCTAGCCTGGGCAACAGAGTGAGACTCCATCTCAAAAAAACAAAAAAACAAAAACCAAAAAAAAAACCAAAAACACAGCCAGGCATAGTACTACGTACTTTGTGTCTGTTATTTATTTCTCACAATGGACCATAAGCTCCATGAGAACAGGAACTATGTCTATTTCACTTACCTTTGTGGATTCAGCTAGGATATTGCCTGGTGCATAGGAAGCACTCAATAAATGTCTGTTGAATGAATGAAGTAATTAACTAAGGTATTTGTTATTATTCCCGTACAATAGATTGGAAATGCAAGTCTTATCAAGAAATAAAGTAACTTACTGGAGATTATATAACTAGGAGGTCCTGAAGGTGAGACTCAAACCTTAGTCTATCTGACCAGAAAGCCCAGGTTTTTGCCATTCCCCAAGCTGCTGTGGTCTCTCCTTCCTATGTCTGGGAAACTGAGGTTCAGAATAACAGAAAAGAGGCTTGATGGAGGTCTCCCATAACCCTAAAAATAAAATCAGCCAGCCACAGGCTCCAGGCTGCTGTTTTGGCCATGAGACACATTTGCATCACTTTCAATGGCTTCCAAAGATTTGGGATAGAAGGAATACCTGCAGTTTAGGTAAAAGGCTTAAATTTAGTTTGACTCAATACCACATCAAGCCCTCAAAGCTGCCACGGGCTCCCCTGCCCTGTGGTCACGGAAGGAGCAAAAGCTGCTGAACTGGCTGTAGTTGTTTGTGTTCTCCTGCTAGCTGCAATGCCTAGGTCTTTGAATCCTGTCACCAACAAATGATGCTGTTGTCATGTGCAAGCAACCAAATTAATGTGGGTGGAAAAACCCAAGCTTAGTGATTTGGGCAAATTAGTTTATCTGTCACATAGCCAGTGGTGGTATTAAATCACTCTCTGTTTCAGGAGTAATCACTCTCCCCCCATCACCACCCTCTCTGTCTTCCTTTCTGTGTGGAAGTTAGAACAGCCAAGTTAATCTGTTTTAGAGACTGAGTGATCTACATTTCTGTGTTTTGACTGCCCCCCAGGAGGAGTATGTTGTGTAGTGCATTTTGTTTGTCCATAGTACTGTCTCTTGGTCCTCCGAAGCCACCTCTAATGATCATAATCGCCTCTTTTATTCTTCTCTAGTCCATGTCTTTGCAAAATGATTCTGTTACCTATGCTATAAATTATGGAAAATAAACTCATTATGAAAGAGTTGTTTAATTTTTACTCTCCATTGCATTAGTAGTTTTTCCCTTTTGCTTCCTCACTGTGAATGAGGTTTTCAGGCAAAATAGCGATCCTTTCCAAAAAGGTAGAGAGTAGGCTATGTGACCACTAACATAACTGCAGTATTTCCACTTTGCGGATGGGGAATTAAGTTGCATGGAGGTGAAGGCATATTACCGAGGGCCCCATAGCTCCTAGGTGTTGACAGCAAAACAACATTTTAGGCTTTGTGGACGGCAGTCCAGTGTTCTTAACACAACACCAAATTACACATTTATAAATATTTGTGAGTTTAGGTGAAACTTAATTCTAGTATGTTAACACAAACTCAACATACTTAGTGTCTACTGAGTCTGGGAACATTGGGCCTCTCCACAGTCCAGTGAGCAGAGAGAGAAAAGAGAAAAACCTACAATCAGGTACCATGGTCGGCCAAAAATGTTAGGGAACAGCCAGAGGGATGTCAGAAAAGGGTTCCCATAAGAAGCCTGAAATAAGTCTTAGAGACTGAGTTAGGGACCACCACTTAGAGAGGAGGGTTTGAAGCAGGAAAGGGACGCGCAGAGACCTTCATCTTCTAGAGCTCATGTTGGCAGCACGTAGAGTACACTAAAAGGAAAGGGAGCTGCAGGCCAGTAAGGCCAGAGGTATTTCCAGGAATTCAGGTGAGAAATCTGGGATTGGCTAAGGCAATAGGGATAGAGAAGAAACAAGAAGTTCAAGAGATGTTTGAGAGCTCAGTTCAATGTTCCCTGGCCTGGGAGGATGTGGCAGGATGGCTCATCACCTATGATGCTTTTAGTTGCCAGTAACAGAAACTTGACTCAAGCTGGCTTAAACTAAAAAGAATACAATGGCTCACATAACAGCTAAGTGCAGAGGACTGGTTGGTCCAGGGGCTCAACAGTGTCTTCAGGGACCCAGGTCATCTCCATTCCTCTGCTTTTCCATCTACCCTGTGTGACCTGCATGCATCCTCATTCTGGTTTCCCTCAGGGTGTAGAATGTGGCCACTAGCAATCAAAGCTGCTTGCTTCCTTGTTTACATCGACTCAGAGAAGTGGGGAGGGGACAGGAATCTCTATCATCATGAGTTTCTCTAACAGCAAGCAGTGCCAAACTCTCAATGGCTCAAATTATTAGGTGAAGTACCTATTCCTGAACCCATCACTAAGGCCAGGGGAATGCCACATTCTGAATCCCGTGTTCTGGGATGGGGTTTCTGAACAGTTAATGAGGATGAGATTATAATGATTTGGACAAATCAATGCCCTCCCTGGACCTAGAGTCAATCCCCCAATTTAATTAGTCTGGGTTAACTAATCTGGGGAAAGGGTGAAAGGCTGTTGAGAAGTTGGATCCATTAGCATGTTTTTCAGCTGCAAGAAACAGAATACCCTGAATCTAACTGGTTTAAACACGACAGCACAAGAAAGTCAATTTATTATCTCATGTTACAAGATCTGAGGCAGGGAAGCTCCAGGGTTGTTAATTCAGCAGTTTAATGACACCATCAAGAGTCAAGGTTTTCCCACTATGCACCTTCATTGTAGATTTATCAATATTACCTAAGTCTACCTCTCCTCCAGCTTGTAAGGCAGTGGCTGGCAAATTTCTGTGACAACGTCCAACAGAAGAGGAGCGGGCCTCCTCCTATGTATCTCTCGTAGATGCAAGAGATCCTTTCCCAGAAGTCTCTCTTACAACTCCCCTTACATTGCTACGGCCAGAACTGTGTCACATACCCATGACCAGACCAGTCACGGGCACGGGGAATGAAATAACTATGACGAACTTAGACTGATCAGGATCCTCGTCCGGGGCTGGGGATGGCACTGAGTTAGGGGTGGTAGGTAGACGCATGTCTCTGAGCAGAGTACTGTTAGAAAGGAGGGAGAGTGAACAGGTGTTAGGTGGGTACCACCAGTGGCTGCCTCAGAGGTCAACCAGGAAGAACCCAGAGGAACTTCCAGGTTAGCTGACTGAGCAGATACTGCATCATTAACTGAGACAGAAGACTCAAGGGAGAGATGGTGAATTCACTTTTGAACTGGGGTAAGGGGTTGTTTATTACAATATTATCTAGAAAAACTGACTAATAGAGCAATTGGTACCAAAAGCAGAATGCTGTCCCAAAATGTGTATTGTTGCCTTTGGGGCCCAGTGGTAGGCAGCAAGGAAAACGTAGCCTTTGATCACCTGAAAGACAGGCAATATACTAAATAGCATGTGGTTTTAGGCAGAGAGGTGGGAAACATTATTACGAATGTGACTTGGTTGCTTTTAGCTGGACTTGACAGGATTCTATAATAAATAGATGAACTCAGAAAAGAACTTGGTGTTTTGTAAGCAAGGATGAAAGGAAAAAGAGAGAATCCAGAAGTTCCAGGGTTGATAGATGCAACTGTTGTTCATCTCCAAACAATAAAGGTAGATATTGAGAAATGCTTTGATTCATGAAGTTGATTAAGTCTCAACTTAAAACTTAGCCTTGGGACAGACCAAGGGGCTGAGCAACACCTCCGAGTAAGTCCTTTGTTGGATAAAACGGCTCAGGGAAAACAGACCAAAGGCATGGTTCTCCCATGGAGGCCTGTTCAAGTTACCTTAGTAATTATGCCCAGAAAGCAAAGAATTATAGGTGTGGTGATTGACATACAGTGCTGACTAGAATCAGACAGGTAAAGCACTATCAAAGCTTTCAAGGACATTGTGAAGCCAAAGACACACCAGCCTGGCTTAAAAGGGACTATGACTGTTGCGGAAAACCTTTGGGCTCTGAAGTTTCTGTGGGCAGGAAGGAGGCTGAGAAAGCTACTCAATCCTCATGGAGTGGATATTTTCTATAATAGATATGGCCAAGAAGGATAATGCAGAGGGTAAAGCCAAGAGCCCTCAAGAATGATACCAGGGGGCTACTTCCAGGTAGCTGAACTGGGACCAAATGAAAGAACATTTCCTAGACCCAGAAAGATTTGGAAGTCTAAGAACCACTGATGTTCTTTCTGTTTATGAATGGGAGTGTTAATTTCAGTGCTTATTCTGTCTTTGTTTGACCATTGCACGTCAGATATAGATGTGGGATAGGGAAACCTTTTCTCTATAAAAGATTAGCTGGGTGTGGTGGCGTGCACCTGTGGTCCCAGCTACTTGGGAGGCTGACGTGGGAGGATCACTTGAGCCTGGGAAGTTGAGGCTGCAATAAGCTGAGATTGTGCCATTGCACTCCAGTCTAGGTGACAGAGTGAGATCCTGTCTTAAAAACAACAACAATAAAAAGATATAGATGTGGGGTGATAGGTCACATTTGCTTACATCTCTGGATGAAGAGGAGCAGTATCTGGACATAATGTTGAAATTATCATGAGATACTAAACTTGATACCAGGATTGTTTGAGACTTTTGGTGTCACTCTTTAGGGCGAGTGAGTGTGTTTTTCCTGCAAAAAGGGAGAGATGAACATTTATGACTAAGAAGGTGGACTTGTAATAGAGGGTATTATCGTTCCTAGTTAATTGCTTCTCTCCCTGTAGGAGGATTATACAGTCTTAAACATGGTTACGCATTTGCAGTTCCCCCTAGGGGAGTATTCATACGTCCGTGCCCAAAGTCATAGGACTTTGTGCATAGAATGAGTGAAAGTGACATATACCATTCCTGAGCAAAAGCTTGTGAGCCATTGTACGGTTTGCCATTTCTTTTTTCCCTCTGCGGCAAGACCAAGATGGGGGATGCTACTTCAGTCTGAGCTGAAAATAGGAAGGCAGATGGGGCAGAACCACAGCTGACCCGTTGTCACCACCATGGAACCCAAACAAGAAATACGTGTTCATTCTCACAAGCAAATGAGATTTTTTATATTGTTTGTTACAGCAGCATAAACAGGTAAAAACTGACTAACTAAAGCTGGCTTACCATTTGGGCCCAGCCAATGGAGACACAGACAGGAGATTGGAGGAGTGGTTGAGGAAGGGAAGGGGTGTGTCTCCCTTCCTTTTCTGCCTCAGGCAGCATCTCCAGCAGCAACTCTGTACAGATAAACAGGCCCACTGTGCTGCCAGCTCCACCCAGAGACCCTGCACTCCTCCCTCTGGGTGACTGTGCCTCTTGCTCCCATCTCTCCAGCCTCGAGATGGTAGTGGCTTCTTGCCATTGCCAATCTCCGTTTGGTTTCTCAACTCTTTTATTATCTATTGACCAACTCCCCGCCTTAAAGTTCTTGTCTTAAACACTTTGAGTAGCTTTTGTTTCCCTGGTTGACTTTAGCTGATACACCATCCTATGTACAAATTTTGGAGTAACTTAATCTCAGATGTCTCAAACTTTGTTTGTTTGGAAAAAAGATATATCTGCTTTTATAATTGTTTTTTTACCATCTAAACCATTTTTAAATGTACAGTTCAGTGGCATGAACACTCATATTGTACAACCATCACTACCATCCATCTCCAGAACTTCTTTCTTTTTTTCTTTCTTTTTTTTGAGACAATCTCACTCTGTTGCCTAGACTAGAGTGCAGTGGTGCGATCTCAGCTCACTGCAACCTCCGCCTCCCGGGTTAAAGTGATTCTCTTGCCTCAGCCTCCTGAGTAGTTGGGACTACAGGTGCATACCACCAGGCCCAGCTAATTTTTGTATTTTTAGTAGAGACAGGGTTTTGTTATGTTGGCCAGGCTGTTCTTGAACTCCTGACCTCAAGTACCCACCCACCTTGGCCTCCCAAAGTGCTGGGTTACAGCCGTGAGCCATGGCACCCAGCTTCCAGAATTTTTTCATCTCCCCAAACTGAAACTCCACATCCATTAAACAATAACTCCTTTTTCCTCCTTCTTTCTAGGCCCTGACAACCACCACTCTTCTGTTTGTCTCTCTAAATTCCACTATTCTAGGTATCTCATGTAAGTGGAGGTACACACTATTGGCCCTTTTCTTGTTTGGCTTATTTCACTGAACATAATAATAGATTTCAATATAAATTTGAAAGTTTTCATGTTATAGGACCTCTAGGTGGTAGCTGACACCAAAGATATACATGAGATAATGTAGACAGACAGTATCTCTCTAGAGAGAGAGAGAACATGAGAAATAAGAAAGACAATGATGATTAAGATGATGAAATGAAGAAGACTGAGAGGGAGAATGAGAAATGAGTAGCAAAGAAGTAGGAACGGGCAAGGCATGGTGGCTCATGCCTGTAATCCCAGCACTTTGGGAGGCCGAGGCAGGCGGATCACGAGGTCAGGATTTTGAGCCCAGTCTGGCCAACATGGTGAAACTCCATCTCTACTAAAGGTACCAAAAATTAGCCGGGCGTGGTGGCACACCCCTGTAATCCCAGCTACTCGGGAGGCTGAGGCGGGAGAATTGCTTGAACCCGGGAGGCAGAGGTTGCAGTGAGCCGAGATTGTGCCATTGCTCTCCAGCCTGGGTGACGAGGCAAGACCGTGTCTCAAAAAAAAAAAAAAAAAAAAAGAAGTAGGAAGAACACGAAAAGAGAATGCAGTCATGGCCTGGCGCTGTGGCTCACACCTGTAATCCCAACATTCTGGGAGGCTGAGATGGGCGAATCATTTGAGGCCAGGAGTTCGAGGCTAGCCTGGCCAACATGACAAAACCCCATCTCTAATAAAAATACTACAATTAGCCAGGCATGGTGGTGCATGCCTGTGATCCCAGCTACTCAGGAGGCTGAGGTACAAGAATCACTTGAACCTAAGAGGTAGAGGTTGCAGTGAGCCGAAATCACACCACTATACTCTAGCTTGGGTGACAGAGTGAGACTCTGTCTCAAAAAAGAAAACAAACAAAAAAAGAGAGTGTAGTTGCAAGCCAAAGAAGGAAATTAGAGACACCCAATAGGGTCACCCAGAGCAAAGGGGACAGGATATGGACTGGAAAGTGCCACTAGATTTGGTCACTGAGAAAGATAATATTTGAGAAGAGATGGACTCCTTCTCTGTCAAACTAATGTACTTAAGAAGGTATTCACCTTTTCATTAATTCCTCTACCCATTCGTCCAGCAAAGATTCAGTAAACATCTACTCTAGGCTGTGTACTGTGCTAGGCCCTAGGGAGACATAGTAGACCAAGGTCCTTTTGGGCCTATGGGCTCACTACACTTGACTGCAAAGGAAAGTTACAATGCACCAGGGCTGGGTGTTTTACCAGAGCTGGTACTGACTGGCTCTCTGAATACATTCGATGAAACAAGAGCCAGTGTGCAAGTTCAGAGGTCAGTGAGACTTTATTATCTTGCTGTGAACTGGCAGGAGGCAAAGGGAAAGTGTATGTAGAACATTATTATTGCATCACTGCTGTCTCCTTAAGTCAGTCACAGATGAGAGTCTGGGTATTTCCAAGAAAATTGGTTCCATCTGCTCAAAGGCAGAAAAGTGATAGAGCAGTCCAATCAAAAGAGCATCCCCCTTAAAATATTCTCTGAACTTGATCCTACTTTTTTTTTCTTTTTTGAAACAGAGTCTCGCTCTGTCACCCACACTGGAATGCACTGGCATGATCTCAGCTCACTGCAACCTCCGCCTCCTGGGATCAAGTGTTCTCCTGCCTCAGTCTCCCGAGTAGTTGGGATTACAGGAGCGTGCCACCACGCCCAGCTAATTTTTGTATTTTTATTAGGGACAGGATTTCACTGTGTTGGTCAGGCTGGTTTCGAACTCCTGACCTTAGGTAATCTGCCCACCTCAGCCTCCCAAAGTGCTGGGATTGAAGGCGTAAGTCACCATGCCTGGCCTTGACCCTAATTAGTGACTAAACTATTGCTTCGCTATTTTTTTTTCCTGCCCTTTTGTTCTAACTGCAGTAAAACTGTGGTGTAATGTTCCAAAAAAATCAGTGAATCACAGCCTTCTGAAAATTAATGGGTGTCAGTGGGATTTGGGAGTTGGACAGAGACAAAGGGAGGGACACCATAACTAACTGGAGATCTTACTAGGTTTTCATTTAATATTCATTTTTTACAATAGACATTGTTTTGAAAAGAAGAGTTTAATTCAAAATGTCCTTAAGACACATTATCTTTAATGCTCTAGGAAAAGTTATTTAAATAAATCCTGGCCATGAAAATTTTTTAACAAATAAAACTAGGCATTCTTTGAAATGTAAATAATAATTTTCTAATTTATATTGAGGATTTTGGACATACTTTTTTTCTTTAACATGTATGCCCGGGGAGGTAGGTAAGTGATGCAAATATTTGCCCATTGCCTCTATCAGACTTTAGTTTTTGGGGTCTGGCCTGACATGATGAAATATAAACAGGAAAACAAGCTCAGAGGAGCCTATCCCTAAGAGCAATCCTTCACGCGACTCTAGCTCACGCCTGGACCTTCCCAATGCTTCCATCTGAAGCCCCTGGGGACCCGGGTGGGTTAAGTAAGGTGGTGGGGGGCGGGTAGGGGAAAGGGGGTAGTAAATCTTCCCCCACTGGGGAGGGTGACAGTAACAACTTCCAGAGTGTTTACAAAGACCCAGGTTCTGCTCCAAGCCTTTGACGTGTATTAACTCGGGTAATCATCCCAGTAACTCATGAAATAGTTACTATTACTATCTTCACTTCCCAGATAAGCAACGGAGTCAGAGAGGTTATAGAAAGTGGAAGAGCGAGTACCTTACTGCTAGCCACTAGGGGCGTCAGTATGGCTCAACTTTGTTAAGACGGATCAGAAAAATGCTCACCTTTAAGACCGCAAGCAGGGCCTGTCTGGGGAAGCAGATGACTTATCATCGCCTTTTGAGATAAGGAATAGGTCTGCGGGGAGGAGTGTGTGAGAATCAAAGGTGAGTTCCCTGTGTGCGTGGTCGGCCGTCAACTCCTAGCTAGTCCAAGCTTAGGGCCTGCGCATTTGCCCTCCCGGGTCAGAGCCCAATGCCGAAGGAATAGAGCCAGCGCCGGCGGCAGCCACGTGGCCCAGACTCTGATCCCCCACTGTCATCGCAGAGGCTGGGCCCGAGGGGCGGGGCTCGGGAGTGCGGAGTGCGCCTGCGCACGGGGTTGGCCCGGCGGGGGCGGGAACGCTAGCGGAGCCGCGTTAAAGGCGCTCCCCGCCCCGCCCACCGGTCCAGTACTCGTAGTGCGCAGGCGCGGGGCTCTCTGCTTGTCTGTCGGCGCCGCGTGCGGGCTGGTGGCTCTGTGGCAGCTGCGGCGGCTGGACTCCGGCACCATGAGCGGCTTCAGTACCGAGGAGCGCGCCGCTCCCTTCTCCCTGGAGTACCGAGTATTCCTCAGTGAGTGTCTGCGGTCCCCGGCCCCTCCGCGCCGGTCCGCCCATTCATTCCCGGGCCTCGCCTCCCCGGGAGGGTGCGGCCCGCGTTCGGCCCCAAGTCTCCGACGCGTTGTGGGGCCTGGCCGGCCCTCACATTGCACACTTGCCGCCGCCGGTCGGGGCAGCGGGGGTCGCCTCCGGCCATCCCTCCCCGCTGAACGGCGATGGTCCCTTTCTCACGCCACGGGGTACCCGAACCTGGGCCCAGCTAGTTTTGCATGTGTCCGACTCGGACAGGGTCTGATGGGAAAAGGAAATCACAGACCCACTCTAGAAAGGTGCCTGGAGGTAGCATAATGCCCGTAAGAGGATTGCTCAGTTTGGAGGGACGGCGACTCCGAGGGGGGGCAGTGACTTCCTAAAGACCTTAATTCCGCCGCCGTAGCTCAGATTATGGGCGCTGAGCGGAGCCAAGTCCACCCCCTCATTTTACAGAAGGGGAAACTGAGGCCCGGATCGGGAGCCTCTGTGAAGGCGCTGGACCGGTCCTCCGGGGTCCCGGTAGCGCTCCTGCCTCTCCGCCGCCTGTGTTCCCTCAGCGCCGATGCTGGGAATCCTTATGAAACAGAAAGCTGTTCCTCTCAAATCAAACAGATGACGTCAATCTGGAAGAATGACTGAGAAAGTGCCAAGTTTTTTACCTTTGCAGGATTCGGCGTCTAGGGGGTACCTACCCCGGGTCCTGCACCTAGGGCTGCACGGGGAAACCGGGAGGCTGCAGGCTGGCGCCCTCCACGCTCCTTAGGGCACCACCTTTTTTTTGGCCTTGTAGGTGGAGGAAATCTACTTGGGGTTTTTCTTTATCCTCTTACTCCCCCCACCCCCAGCTACTAGGAGTAGATTATGGGCGATAACGGAGGCGTTCGTAAATGTGTCACCACAAGCGCTTCTATTTTAATCTCTTTACAGTTTTATTTGGAAGGAAATGGGCAGGTACCTCGAACTCTGAGTTGGTGTATGAAGGACCGGGAAGCGGGGAGTAGAGGGGACGAATGGGAATAGGCATTGAAGGAACAAAGCTCCTAGCAAAAAGTAGCCTGGTGCGGGAGGAAAAGGAAAGTGAACCGTAAAGCAAACATCTAGCTGAAGGTTAACTATCAGAAAAATCCAGGAAGCGTGAGAACTACCCACCCCTCCCCATTTTATTTAATTTTGCAATTAAGCAACAAGGGCAGTGCAGTGACTTTTGACTAATAATTCATGGAACTGTTTTTCTGGAAATAGTGTTGGCTCCAGAATTTCTCTGTAGGAAGGGCTTACAGAGGTGACTGGTTTGAAGGTGAGGGGTGGATCTTCAAGCTGTATATGCAGAATAAATACACTGCTTTTACTTAGGTTATTTGCAATTAATATTTTCTCTCTATATATATAATATATATGTTATATATATCTTCCGTTATGGGAGACCAAAGCTACTTCTAGAATTTGGCACTAGCTGAAGTAACTGTTTTTGTCGAGTGGAACTCTCTGGAACTTAAGAAATACTAATAATTAGAACCCACTATATAGTTATCAAATTTTAAGTGCTTTATCCTTCCTTAATATAAATAAACTTTTTTTTAGCTTTGTAATATTACATTTGTCAGTTTCTCTAAAACTGATAGAGGACTGGACAGACTGCAAAGTCACAATTGACCCTAAAAGGACTTTTATGTTTTATTGTTTGTGTTTTGAAACAGAGTCTTGATCTGTTGCCCAGACTGGAGTGCAGTGGTACTCTGCAACTTCAGCCTCCCGGGTTCAAGTGATTCTCCTGCCTCAGCCTCCCGAGTAGCTGGGATTACAGGCACTTGCCACCACGCCCGGCTAATTTTTGTATTTTTAGTAGAGACAGGGTTTCACCATATTGGTCAGGCTGGTCTTGAACTCCTGACCTCATGATCCGCCCACCTTGGCCTCCCAAAGTGCTGGGATTACAGGCGTGAGCCACTGCGCCCAGCTTAGTGTGAGAATAATATCTTGGTTTAAAAATGTGTACTGGTGGAACACATCCGAGCTTAAGATGGTGGGGTCAGCTTCACATTCTCAGGAACTCTCCTTCTCTGGGCCAGGGAATTAACCCGAGCAGGCATGGTGGCCTCAGCTTTCACCTCATCAGCAGTGACCGGTGTGGCCAAAGTGGCCAGGGTGGCCTCTAGCCGTGCCGTAGTCTTACCCCTGGCGAGGATTGCTACAGTCGTGATTGGAGGAGTTGTGGCCGTGGAGGCTGTGCCCATGGTGCTCAGCGCCATGGGCTTCACTGCGACGGGAATCACCTCGTCCTCCATAGCAGCCAAGATGATGTCCACAGTGGCCATTGCCAATGGGGGTGGAGTTGCCCCGGGCAGCCTTGTGGCTACTCTGCAGTCACTGGGAGCAACTGGACTCTCCGGGTTGACCAAATTCATCCTGGGCTCCACTGGGTCTGCCATTGTGGCTGGCATTGCGAGGTTCTACTAGCTCCCTGCCCCTCGCCCTGCAGAGAAGAGAACCGTGCCAGGGGAGAAGGCACCCAGCCATCCTGACCCAGTGAAGAGCCAACTATCCCAAATATACCTGGGGTGAAATATATCAGATTCTGCACGCCCAGAGGAAAATAAGAAATAAAGATGAATTGCTGCAAAAAAAAAAAAAATGTGTATTGGTTGGGTGCAGTGGCTCACCCCCGTAATTCCGGCCCTTTGGGAGGCCGAGGTGGACAGACTGCTTTGAGCTCAGGAGTTGGAGACCAGCCTGGGGAACATGGCAACACGACCTCCCTACAAAAGATACAAAAATTATGCAGGCATAGTGGCTCATGCCTGTAGTTCCAGCTACTCCAGCTACTCAGGAGGCTGAGGCTGGAGGATCACTTGAGCCTTCAAGAGGGAAGCAGAGGTAGCAGTGAGCCAAGATCACACCATTGTACACCCTCCTGGGTGACAGAGTAAGAGACCCTGTCTCAGGAAAAAAAAATGTGTACTATGTGCATTTAGCACTACAATTAATTACAGTAATAACTTTTTCTAATTTATTTTGCAGAAAATGAGAAAGGACAATATATATCTCCATTTCATGATATTCCAATTTATGCAGATAAGGTAAGGCATCCTTGTCTTTTGGACACAGTCTGTTTACTCAGATCAACTAGTTCTACATATGAATTTTCTTACATGTCTCTCAACAAGTGCTTAAAATGCCTCGCTGTGCTGTGAGTTAAAGGTCGGTTGATTAGACTGGGCGTGGTGGCTCATTCCTATAATCCCAGCACTTTGGGAGGCTTAGGCGGGTAGAGGCCAGAAGTTCAAGAACAGCCTATCAACATGGTGAAACCCTGTCTCTACAAAAAATACAAAAATTAGCCAGGCGTGGTGGCATGTACCTGTAGTCTCAGCTACTTGGAAGGCTGAGGTGAGAGGATCGTTTGTGCCTGGGAGGCAGAGGTTGCAGTGAGCCGAGATGCCACCACTGTACTCCAGCTGGGTGACAGAGTGAGACCCTGTCTCAAAAAAAAGACCATTGACTAAATAAGAAGTTAGTCTTAAAACTAGATTATTTAGTTAAAGAAGCAAATATAACTTGGGGAACGAGAGGAGGCATAAAAGCAAAAGTATTTAATCTGTCTTGGTTAAAAAAAAAAAAAAAAAAAAAAGAAAAAATTACATTAGTCCTTTTTGTATGTGTATTTGGAACTAAAGTCGCAATACTTCATTACTGGTTCTAAAATAAACCAGGTAGCCAGCACAGAATTTTGACTGTGGGAACTTTATGAAATAGTAAAAATAAACTAGATTATTCAATGAGTATAGGAAAATTTAGTAATGGGCTAGTACAGTTAAGATTTGCACAGTTAAGATAGAGTTAATAAAGGTAGGCACACAGACTTCTAAAAGGAAATAGCTGTTCCTGTATATACCAGTGAAAAGAAACCTAACCGTAGCACAGATTGGTAGGTTTACCACAAATTGGTAAAAACCTTTACTTTTCTAGGGGGAAAAAAGTCTACAACTGTATACACCAGAATAGCTGAGTGTGGGGCGATTGTAATCTCACTTAGGAGGCTGTGCTGGGAGGACCACTTGAGCCCAGGAGTTTGAGACCAGACTGGGCAACATAGCAAGACCCTGTCTCAGGAAAATAAATAACAATAAAAATATA
Organism: Macaca mulatta; assembly: GCF_049350105.2. NCBI lineage: Eukaryota > Metazoa > Chordata > Mammalia > Primates > Cercopithecidae > Macaca > Macaca mulatta. The sequence goes on from NC_133414.1 coordinate 79,403,951, forward strand.
TATCAAAATATTTATGATTCATGGGACTGCCCGTGACTCTTGGTTTTATTTTCGTTTTTGTCTTCTTATATTGTCTAATCTTTTTACAAAGAACATGTGTTATAAGTACAACTTTAAACATTTTTAAAAAACCCATCTCTTCTTAGCCTCCTTTCCAATGGAAGTAGTTTGTACTGTATTTAGCAACTTGGCACAAGGACAAATATCTTTTTCTTTTTCTACCTTTCAATTTTTTTCCTTCAGTACGGAAGTTTGATTCACATTGAGTACAAAGGTTTTTGAGTTGTAAGAATTACATAGGTTATTGACCTTCCTTAGCTAGATGTCAATACACAACACACGTGAACATCACTTTGCAATGCACGTCTAGAATAATAGTAATTTTGTTCTTGTGTGTGCTGTCTTACTGTTTTTCTGGGCGTGACTATTAGATAGAAATAGACAAATTCATTGCACTTCTACCAGGAAGTTTGCTGCAGTTCTGTACTGCCAGAAATTCCAAATTTTGCATTGCTTCCAAGGAGCCTTCCTGGGTAAGACTCCAATTGGAGGCAATGGAGCAAACAGCCCCAGGCCAATTATGTGCCACAAATACAGGAGGGACCTCTAATTGGCATGTGTTTTTCCTGTGGGAGTATCAGCATTGTATTTATTCAGAAACTTGAATTTGTTACATCTGATTTCCTGGGAGTTGATATAAACTGCAGAATCCTTCCCTCTTGAATTGGCCCCATTGGGTTGGCTTGAATTATCTGCTTGTTGTATTACAGTATGTATACCATACTGTAGCATCTCAGACCATTTTGAGCAATGAAGAGGTATAAAATGATGACCCTAAGTTTATTGATAATACCCTGGCATACAGGTGTGCTACAGGAAGAAAACATTTTCTTGACATAGAGCTGTTTTCCCAGTGTTCATAATTGATTGTATTCCTACCAAGGACCAGAATGATCATAGATGTTTTGGTACCTACTCTTATTGCTGCTTCAAGTTACTCCAGAATAGGAAACAAGCTACATTTTGGTGTCCTGTTAAATGTGTTCACTTAGATTACTTAGGGACACTGAAGTCTTATAAGGGACTGGTTGTGTCTATAAAGTGGATTACTCAAATGAAGACTCTGCCCTTGGCCTGCCCTGTCCCAGCTCAAAAGCACAGGCTTTTATGACTCTGGATTTTACCAGTGGTCTAGACCTCAGTGGACCTTGGGCAGGAGCCTTCCTGTCTGACAGGCCGGAAAGAATTCTTTTGTTTTGTTTTTAAGGAAGTTACTTGTTTAAAACACAAATAAAGGTGTGGTAGACATCATTTTGGATTATAGCCTTTAAAAAAAAATCTGATTAACTTGATTCGTTAGAGTGTGATTTTCTTTCTTTTTTATAAAAAAATCCATTGTGATTAATTTTACATGAATACATTCTTATGAGCTTGGCCTTGGACTTTGTTCCTAATGTGGTCAGTCGTCTGAGGGATGATAATGGGGGAATGTTGATCAAGTGAGCATGTACCTTTAACATGGCTCAGCCAGCTCCACTAAGGAAAAATGTCCAAGGACTCATATCCATATCAGACCTTTTTTTTTTTTTTTTTTGAGACAGGGTCTCACTTTGTCACCTAGGCTGGAGTGCAGTGGCATGATCGTGGCTTACTGCAGCTTATACCTCCCAGGCACAAGTGATTCTCCTGCCCCAGCCTCCTGAATAACTGGGACCACAGGCACATACCACCACGCCCAGCTAATTTTTCTATTTTTTTGTAGAGATGGGGTTTCCCTATGTTGCCCAGGCTGGTCTCAAACTCCTGGTTTAAGCGATCTGCCCACCTTAGCCTCCAAAAGTGCTGGGGTTGCAGGCATGAGCCACTGTGCCCAACCCATATCTGGACCTTTTAATGTGGCTATTCAGTTCGGCATATGCCGTTAGGTAATCAGTCCAGCCAGTTCTGGAAAATCTTTTGACTCGGGTACCCTGCTTTGATTATTACCAAATCCAGTGGGTAGAGAAGGTAAAGGCAAGGGCTCACTGGATATTTTTAAATTGCAGGGATGTCCTTTGCTCTGGATCAATTTTAGGATCAAATATAAAAGCACCTATAGCTCAGAGTATCTTCTAACATAAAACTTCTGAGATACCAGAAATTTTCCAAAACATGGTAATAAACAGTATGAAACACTGGGTAGATAAAAGCTTTCTGTAAATCTTAAAGTGCTCAAATATCATGACCTGATTTTTTAGTTTTGGAAATCAGATATTTTTCTATTCCGTATCTTAAACTTTCATGTTAAATTCTAATTCTGACAATGTAGGGTTCTGTTTTTTTCAGGTGATTGTTGGGAGCATATAGAAGCATGTATAAATATGGAATATGTGTTTCTTTTTTTCCCTTCTGAAAGAAAGTCAAGCCTCTAATCAAACAGATTGATGCTTCAGAAACTTAAAAGAATATTATCTACAATTTGGCATAAATGCATTTTTTCTTGGGAATGTTTCCATTGTCAAAATTGTTAGTCATTGCAAAACAGAAAAGTTTGACAACTGGAAATGCAGACCCTTGTGCTTGATATTATAAAGACATTAAAATAAACAGATTATGCTTAGAATATCTGTTTTCAAAATGTAGTCATCATAAAGCTTATCTGAAAAGAAAAAATAGCAAAAATAGCAGCTTTTTCTTTCCTCCCCCCTTTTTTTTTTAAAGACAGGGTCTCACTCTGTTACCCAGGCTGAAATGCAGTGGTGTGATCTTGGCTCACTACAGCCTCCACCTCCTGGGCTCGAGCAATCCTCCCACCTCAACCTCCTGGGTAGCTGGGACTACAGGTGCGCACCACTGTACCTGGCTAGTTTTTTTGTATTGGTAGAGACAGACTTTCGCTGGTCCCGAACTCCTGAGCTCAAACAATCCACCCACCTCAGCTCCCAAAGTGCGGGATTACAGGCATGAGCTACCACACCCAGCCAGCAGCTTATTCTTAATTATGACATGACAAATTAAGTTATTGCTCTACGTAGGTACATATGGTAGTGTGTAGTAGCAAATACAGGCATTTATTTGAGCTGCAATGAGTAGAAGATCTATGTAACTGGAAAACAAATGAGTATTTCTAAAAGTTTTGTGTGTATGTGTTTTAATTTCTTTAATAAGTTAATGATCTCCCTTGGAATCTTAACACAATTTTTTGAGCAAATGTTTTTTGGGTTGGTGTAAGTCATGTCTTTCTTTACTAAGTCACAATTCTAAGTGAATAAGGGGCACAACAGTGTGAACTTCGGTCATCGTGTTTCTTTCTGATAGCTTCTCAAATAGACTTCTGTCACTGTTGATGAAATATTTCAGGTATCCATATACTTTTAACAAATTAGAGTATATCCTTCTAGAATCATATTACCAACTTTACAGCCAGAACAGAGTTAAGAGCCATTGTCATTTGGTGAGCAGTGAATAAGGTAAAGTATTGTTGGAAATGATGAAATCTGGTATACCTTTTCGAAAGCATCTTTATGGGGATGGAACATTTTCTTTTAACTATATGAGTTCTTCTGATAGGGATTTTATACTCCAAAACTAATCTAGAAGTTAAAAAAAAAAAAAAAAAAAAAAAAAAAAGGAAAGCTTGGTTTGGATTAGCTTCTTGCTGTATGTTTATTCTCTAGATAAATTTAGAAGAAAATTCTCTCCACCGCTACTGTTTTTTCTCCAAATTTTATTGCAAAACAATAAAGATTTAAAAACGGGGGGTAGACTAGGTGCCGTGACTCATGCCCATAATTCTAGCATTCTGGGGGGCCTAGGTGGATGAATTGCTTGAGCTCAGGAGTTCAAGACCAGCCTCAGCAACATGGTGAAACCCTATCTTTACCAAAAAAAAAAGAAAAAAAAAAAGTTTAGTTGGGTGTGGTGGCAGGTACCTGTGGTCCAGGAGGGCTGAGGTAGGAGGATCACTTGAGCCCTGGAGACGCAGGTTGCAGTGAGCTGAGATCGTGCCACTGCACTTCAGCCTGGGTGACAGGTGAGACTCTGTCTCAAAATAAATAAATAAATAAGAGTGATGGTACCAGAGGGTGATTTTTGTGTTTCTTTCTAAGCCTGGTATTTACTAGATTTCTGAAGTTATCTAGAGAAACACACAATGAGTCAACTTGAAAATGCTAATGTCAGCCACTTGGTGTAATTCTGTAGTATAGTTCATCGAATTTACCAAATCCAGGGTTAGAAATAAGTCTCAATGCCGGGCATGGTGGCTCACGCCTGTAACCCCAACAGTTTGAGAGGCCGAGGTGGGCGGATCACCTGAGGTCGGGAGTTTGAGACCAGCTTGACCAACATGGAGGAATCCCGTCTCTACTAAAAATACACAAATTAGCTGGGTGTGGTGGTGCATGCCTGTAATCCTAGCTGCTCAGGAGCTGAGGCAGGAGAATCGCTTGAACCCAGGAAACTGAGGTTGCGGTGAGCCAAGATTGCACCATTGCATTCCAGCCTGGGCAACAAGAGCGAAACTCTATCTCAAAAAATGAAATAAAATAAATAGATAAGAAATAAGTCTCAATAAGGACACATTGAACTTAACTGCTAAGATTTAAAGATGAGATGTAATTAAATTAAGAGCATGTTCCCTATATATGTACTTAACTGCGTTAGTAATACCAGCCTACCAAATGGCCATAGCCTGGTCATTAGTAAATGACTTGTCAGACTACTGACTTGGTCCACAAGACTCTAACCAGTTTGGAGATGAGACTGGCCCTCACTATATTACTGTAATTAATATTCCTGTTTAATTAGTGAAGTTATAAGCCTAACCAAGATATAGGAGATATTTCTTCTATTCCTGAAACATTTTTATTTTAAATCTTTTTGATTAATGGAGTGATACAATGTAGACTTGTTGAGTTGCCAATTTCCTTAGAATCTGGACATCTTTAACATTTTGTTGTAACGTCTTGACTACTTGATAAAATGATTATAAATCTGGGAAGTAAAATAGACTTTTATTTTTTTGTAGAGACAAGGTCTATGTTGCTCAGGCTGGTCTTGAACTCCTGGCCTCAAGCGATCCTCCTGCCTCAGCCTCCCAAAGTGCTGGGTTTACAGGCACAAGCCACCATACCTGGCCTGAAATAGATAGTTATATTTCTGACTTTGGGAAGTCAGAGGTAAAGTTATAGTTTGCCTTTTCCCGTATCCGCCACTGGTTTATCAGCAAGGTAATTATTGGGTTTATCAAAATCATCCCTTTAGGGAGACTTAACTTCCTTCTTTTCTGAAGCTGTTAACAGAGCTGAGAGCTCTGATGCCAGACCAATGACTGAGACTCCAAAGCATGGTAGGATTGGAGGATGCATTCTGGGAAGTCCTAACAATGGGGGTAACAAGATAGTAAATCCAAGATCCAGCTAAGTAACAGTTGAAACAGTTGGGATTAAAGAAGAAGGAATGAATTTGTAACTGAGTAGTACTAAATTTCTTAAAATCGCTATTTTTTAAGTGCATGAATATTGGAATCATTAAAACGCATAAAAACAGTACAGTTTTATAGCAACTCCGTTGCTATAAAATTCATTGAATTTCTCATATCAGTTGCCCTGAAAAATCCTAAATATCACTGTTGTTCACCTAGTGGCAACTCTGAATTATTAGCCAGGATGTCTATAAGAAAGTTGTTCTTTAGTAGTAATTCCTGCTAAAGTATGTGGGACACCCTCTCCTTATAAGTACAGAGTTGGGCAGGATGGCTTGCACCTGTAATTCCAGCTACTAGGGGGGCATAGACGGGAAGATCGCTTGAGGCTAGGAATTAGAGACCAGCCCGCTCAACATATCCTGACTTCATCTCCAAAAACATAATTAAAAAACAATTAGCCAGGTGTGGTGGTGCACACCTGTAGGCCCAGCTACTCAGGAGGCTGAGGCAGGAGGATTGCTTGAGACCAGGAGTTGGAGGCTGTAGTGAGCTATGATTGCATCACTGTACTCCAGTCTGGGTGACAGAGTGAGACCTTGTCTCTCTCTCTCTTTTAAAATTTTTTTTTTTAAGAGACAGGTCTTGCTATGTTGGTCAGGTTGGTCTTGAACTCTTGGCCTCAAGCAGTCCTCCTGCCTCTGCCTCCCAGAGTGCTAGGATTATAGGCATGAGTTGCCACGCCTGGCTGAGACAAGTATTACTACAGCATCTACATGAATTTGAAAGTGTGCTAAACATTGATTTTTACAGATGAGTCACTCACCCCAAGCTGTAGCATGAGGCCTACAAGCTGGAGTACCTGATTTAGCAGGCGAGAATTCTACCCCTGAACCACCACCAAGGCTACCAGCAGGAAGTATCTGATTTGGAAATCCAACGCTTTGGGAGTTAAAATAACTTTTATTTTGTTCATTGCTAGTCTTCAGAGCCTGGAAAAGTACCTGGCACATCCTGGTGGTCCACAAAAAATATTTGTTGAAAAAAATCAATGAATTGACTCTGGCTTTTGCAGGTACTCCCTGCTGTTTTTGCCCAGCTAATTTCTTCTTCTTCTTCTTTTTTTTTTTTTCTTTTGAGATGGAGTCTTGCTCTGTTGCCCAGGCTGGAGTGCAGTGGTGTGATCTCGGTTCACTGCAACCTTTGCCTCCCAGGTTCACGCTGTTGTCCTGCCTCAGCCTCCCGAGTAGCTGAGACTACGGCGCCCGCCACTACGCCCGGCTAATTTTTTTGCATTTTTAGTAGAGATGGGTTTTCACCGTGTTAGCCAGGATGGTCTCGATCTCCTGACCACATGATCCGCCCACCTTGGCCTCCCAAAGTGCTGGGTATAATCCCACCTATAATGGGTATAATCACACCTATAATGGTGTGAGCCACCACGCCCGGCCTCACCCAGCTATATTTCTAAAAAGCACCAGACCTTCAGGCTTTTGTTCGCTGTAGAATTCTCTCACCATTTTCTGAAGGATGTTTTCTTCCTTGTTATTTTTTTCCTTCCCATTAATTATGTAGATTTATGTTATTAGGTAATACTGTTTTGAGAGTCTACACATATTTGTCATTTAATGCTATTAAAGTGTTCAATATAGTTTCTAAACTTTGAATTAGTTATTTCAGCTCTATTTGCTATATCTTTCTTGAAGCAATGTATTCATTTGGTGGCTTTCTTTTTTTTTTTTTTTTTTTTTGAGAGGGAGTTTGGCTCTTGTTGCCCAAGGTGGAGTACAATGGGGCGATCTCGGCTCACTGCAACCTCCGCCTCCCAGGTTCAAGCAATTCTCCTGCCTCAGCCTTCCCAAGTAACTGGGATTCCAGGAATGCCTCATTATGACCGGCTAGTTTTTATATTTTTAGTAGAGACAGAGTTTCTTCATGTTGGTCAGGCTGGTCTTGAACTCCGTATCTCAGGTGATCCACTCGCCTCGGCCTTCCAAAGTGCTGGGATTACAGGCGTGAGCCACAGCGCCTGGCCTGGTGGCGTTTTAACAAAATTAACAGCTAATCTTGGCGAGCTCTTCAGTTGATCTTTCATGTCATAACAGCTCCATCTTGTGAATCTTTAGGGTACTGCTACTGAAAACCGAAGGCCCTGACTTTTCTTTTCACGGACCTACAGATCTCATTTTTACGCCTGAGAAGTGGACAAAACTCTTGAAAACTTAGTGGGCAAGGTGAAATGTAGTCAAAGATTGGTTCTGAGGTTTTCTACCCAGGATGAACAATCAGGGTTACATTTTCTAAACCATCTAGTTATTTTAGAGGGATACAGGGATAGAGCAGTTTCTTCAGTCCTAGATTTAAGTAATATCTCCATTCTTTTGGTTTTTATGTTGTACTGGGTAGGTGAGGTGTCAGGAGGCTTGGTGCAGAAACCCATGGATGCTTTAGTCTTCCATGGTTTCAGCAGGAACTTAAAATGACAGAAGTTTTACACTTTTGAATTGAAATCAGTGTAGTTTTTCTGCTTGGTACCAGCAAGGTAATTATTAACTTGGAACCTTTGACTTATTCCCTTGTGGCTTATCAGTTCCCATGTTTTGATGGAAAGTAGCAAAGAAGTAATTCTAAAGAGTGATGTAACCAAGTGATTTTCATTTTAAGTTAAGTTCTTAAAATGTACTTTACCAGTCTGGGTAACATGGCAAAACTCCATCTCTACCAAAAAAAAATTTTTATATATATATATCTATCTTTTATCTATCTATCTATCTTAGCTGGATGTCGTGGTGTGCACCTGTAGCTCCAGCTACTCAGGAGGCTGAGATGGGAAGATTGCTTGAGCCAGGGTGGTTGAGGCTTCAGTGAGTCAAGCTCATGCCACTGCACTCCAGCCTGGGTGGCAGAGTGAGACCCTGTCTCAAAAAAAAAAAAAAAAAAAGAACATTTTATAAGCAGGACTGCAGGCCAGGTGCGGTGGCTCACACCTATAATCCCAGCACTTTGGGAGGCCAAGGCAGGTAGATCACCTGAGGTCAGGAGTTTGAGACCAGCCTGCCAACATGGTGAAATTCCATCTCTACTAAAAATACAAAAATAAGCCCAGTGTAGTGGCACGCCCCTGTGTAATCCCAGCTACTTGGGAGACTGAGACAGGAGAATCACTTGAACCCAGGAGGTGGAGGTTGCAGTGAGCCAAGATTATGCCACTGCGCTCCAGCCTGGGTGACAGAAAACAGTTATTACAGATTTAGCTTCATCTGTGCCCTTTGTAGAGGCTGAAAACTGAAAAACTGCAGTTAAAGTTCTATTCCTTGAAAAAAAAAATAGTATTCTGAATAATTAAAGCTCAAGTTTAAATAACCTATGCCATATTTAACTCCAGTGTGCAAAATGGGTTGGCAAAGTATGGTTTGTTTTTCATTATGTTTTTAAACTGCACATCTGAGAATTTACTCCCTGAATATATCCATTTTATAGTAGTCAATTTAAGGCTATAAGCCAATTACAATAGAACTATCATTGATTAAAATATTTTTAGAGCATATTCTCTTATCTTCAAAGTCAAAGACCTTTTGAGGGGGTCTTTATTTCTAAAAACAGCCAAATTGGGAGAATAATATGGATAATGAAGCTGATGAGTTTTGTTTGATGCTAAAACTAAAGTATGACCAAGTAATTAGGCTGACGGAGGTTCGCCTTATAAACTAAAGTATGATCAAGTAATTAGGCTGACTTGGGGTTTGTCTTATAAACCATCTCTGAAATGGAGGCTCTGAAAACATTTTGAGTAATTGCAGTGTCTCTGAAGGAAATAACACTGGCCTTTGGAGAGTGTTTTGAAGATGGTCTTCTTCAGAGATACAGGTTCTGTTATGTTTATTTAAGAACTGTTTCCTTCCTAGGAACATTCTTTCCACTGTCAATTTTTATTCTGAAACACTTAAAGCATACAGAAAAGTTAAAAGATTTATATAGTAAGTGTGGGCGAGATGGCTCACACCTGTGATCCCAGCACTTTGGGAGGTAGAGGCAGGAGGGTCACTTGAGGCCAGGAGTTTGAGACCAGCCTTGGCAACATAGTAAGAGCTTGTCTCTACAAAAAATTTAGAAGTAAATAAAAATTAAGAAGAACTATACAGTAAGCAATCATATACTGACCACCTTGATTCTATAATGAATATTTTCCTATAATTGCATTATTTCTTCATCCATCATTCTCTTTTTTTTTTTGATGCATTTTGTTGAAAATCCAATTGACTTCAAAGATCTGATACAATGAACAGTTTGACTTTGGAAGAAATAGTGCATGCTCCCTTAAAGAACAAATTGGCTCCTGTGACCATCTCACTTTCTCTGTTTTTTCAGGATGTGTTCCACATGGTAGTTGAAGTGCCACGCTGGTCTAATGCAAAAATGGAGGTAATATTTCACTTTACATTTGAGTGAGACTTAGGATATTGGTTTTGATCGAGTCACACTGACTTGATCAAGGATGAACCATCTGAACTCCAAGGTTTTTCTCCATCTGGTCCCAGTCTGTTTTCTAGTTGTATCTCCCATTGCCAGCAGTCTTCCCTTTGGGCTCCAGCTAAACTCAGCTGTTTACAAATATGCCCCAAACTTTTCTTCCCAACATCTTTGCTTCCGATGTTCCCAAAACCTAGAACTACTTTTTCTCCTCTTACTCTCTGTAAGCCCATCACTGACCCCTCTTTAGTCACCCCAGCCACAGATACTCTCATTGGAATTTCAGTTGCATGGTGTTAGTTTCTTTCTGACGATACCTACCATCATTGCCTTTTTGTTATGGATATTTATAACATTTTATACCACATACTTTTTTACAGTAATCACATTTTTTGTGTGTAATAAATACCCGAGTATTTGAATAATTTTAAATTCTGTAAAGGAAAATAAAATTGGATAGTATTTATTTTGCCCTTTTAATAAAAATTACAATATTTTTATTACTCAAACATTAGAATTTATTCCAGGTAATTTTAGTCTTTGCTTTCTAGAATTAGTAAATGTTCTTCTTCCCTTCTTGATAGTTCCTTTATACCTCACATAACCTTTCCACTTAGTGGCTGATTATGGAAGCACCTTAGTTCAATTATAAAATTGTTAGGGATAGAATATCATTAAAGTGGAATTAGGGAACATAGATACCATAATTCATTTCCTCAGATCCTTATTTGAATAGTATTTCACATCCAAATATGCAACGATTTGAAATTTTTTATTTCAGATTGCTACAAAGGACCCTTTAAACCCCATTAAACAAGATGTGAAAAAAGGAAAACTTCGCTATGTTGCGAATTTGTTCCCGTACAAAGGATATATCTGGAACTATGGTGCCATCCCTCAGGTATGTCTTCATGCAACTGCTGACAATGTACTTTTTAACTTACTAAATATTAACTTACTGCTATTCGTAAAAAAGATTTGAATACCTGTGGAGAGTTTTTTCTATGGTAGATTTTAAAAACATAAGAAGGGATAATTAACTCATTTGAATGCTTCCTTAAATAACTTATTTTCAAGATAAACTGAAAGGTAAATATTTACAATGTTTAAATTCAGATTTGAACATTTATTCTTTTCTGAAATATTTTTTCTTTTTTGGACTGGTTGTAAGCTATATAAATTCTCTACAGACCAAGTTGCAAGTCTATTCAGTCAAGAAAGAGTGTATGGTAGTAGTCAAAAGCACTGATTTTTGGCACCAGACAGACTAGAGTTCAAATCCCAAGATGGCCACTTCCTAGCTTATCTAACTTGCCTCACTTTCTTTCTCCTTGAGACGTTAATATTGCCTCCCTGAGCTATTCACAGTATGTAGGTGGTATGGTTATTTCAAAAAATAAAGCCTTAACACCTGCACATACAAGCTCTCATAACTGCTGACTTTTATGTTTAGAGTCTTGATTCCCTCTTCTTCAGGTCAAGCTCTTTGTGGTAAAGTAATGAGGGGATCCTGTTTTCTTAAATAGTCAACCCTTTGAGAAGGGTTGTTTACCAATTTATTCCTGGCACAATGTCAGTATGTAGCAGGTTCTTATTTAATATTTGAGTGAAGAATCACTAGGATCTTGTCTATAATGAGTAAATGACATCTATTTAATTCTGGTTTGGCTAGGCCAGTGCTGTGGCACTTAAAATTTAATGCTGAGACACTAAATAAACATTCAGTTGAATTTGTTGATAAATGGTTTGTTTTTATTAACAATGAAGTCTGTTAAATGGAACCTACTATGAAACAACCTATAAGATAGTAGAACATAGGTCTGACCCATCTGGCTTGTTAGGTAAGCACAAAGTCATTTGTTTGTCTTAATTACAGTGTTTCACCTTATACTTTAATTGATTTTTGTTGTTGTTGTTGTTGTTGTTGTTTTTGAGACGGAGTCTCACACTGTTGCCCGGACTGGAGTGCGGTGGCGCAATCTTGGCTCACTGCAACCTCTGCCTCCCAGTTTCAAGCGATTCTCTTGCCCCAGCCTCCTGAGTAGCTGGGATTACAGGCACCCGCCACCACGCCCAGCTAATTTTTTGTATTTTTATTAGAGGTAGGGTTTCACTATATTGGCCAGACTGGTCTCAAACTCCTGACCTTTTCATCTGCCTGCCTCGGCCTCCCAAAGTGCTGGGATTACAGGCATGAGCCACCACACCCGGCCTCAATGGATTTATTAATAGTATTCAGCCTTGATATATCATCCTTGTAGGAGAACATTGCTGAAATACTATTCTGTGGGTTGGATTTTGCTTTCTTAATGTTGGATTTGTTAGATGTGGTCTTCCTTTATCACCCTTCTCATTTATCTTTTGCCTTTACTCCAGCTGAGTAGCCAAAAAATCCAAGTAATGTGTTCCAGTTGGAGGCAAAAAGAACCAATAGCAACAGCTACATTTTAAACCTAACATCCTGGCTAGCACAGGCTATCAGTGTTTTTGTGAGATGTTCTGCAAGGACTCTGGCTTACAATTTAGGAAGGAAAGAAAACCAGTCATGTAAAGTTCTGAAAAATCCTGATTAAATGTTTCAGTCTTGACTCCTGGTCAGTGATGATACTTTTAACATCAGAACGTAACCTTTTGGCTGGGTGTGGTGGCTCATACCTGTAATCCCAGCACTTTGGGAGGCCAAGGTGGGAGGATCACCTGAGGTCAGGAGTTTAAGACCAGTCTGGCCAACATGGTGAAACCCCATCTCTACTAAAAATACAAAAATTAGCCAGGTGTGGTGGTGTGTGCCTGTAATCCCAGCGACTCAGGAGGCTGAGACAGGAGAATTGCTTGAACATGAGAGGCAGAGGTTGCAGGGAGCCAAGATTGTGCCACTGCACTCCACCCAGTCTGAGCGACAGAGCAAGACTCTGTCTCAAAAAAGAAAAAGAACATAACCTTTCCATCTTACTATTCTTGCCTACCTACTTCTGTTTTGGGAATTTATTATAAAGAAAATCTAAGACCAGGTACAGTGGCTTATGCCTGTAATCCCATACTTTGGGACACCAAGGTGGGAGTATCACTCGAGCCCAGGAGTTTGAGACAAGCCTGGGCAACATAGTGAGACCCTGTCTCTACCAAAAAAAAAAAAAAAAGAAAGAAAAGAAAAGAAAACACACACACACACATTTTTGTGTGTTTTATTTTCTGGTTTTTTTTTTTTTTTTTTTTTTTTTTTTGAGATGGAGCCTCACTCTGTTGCCCAGGCTGGAGTGCAGTGGCATGATCTAGGCTCACTGCAACCGCTGCTTCCTGGGTTCAAGCGATTCTCCTGCCACAGCCTTCCAAGTAGCTGGTATTACAGGCATGCACCACCACGCCTGGCTAATTTTTATATTTTTAGTGTATACAGGGTTTCACTGTATTGGCTAGGCTGGTCTCGAACTCCTGACCTCAGGTGATCCACTTGCCTCAGCCTCCCCAGCCTAAAACCACACATCTTTAAAGTAAACATTTCGGTCTATATTTGTGTTTTCCCTGTTGTCTCAGTTATTAAGTAGTTGGCTTTTGCTTGTTTAAAATAGGATCATTATCTGTTTTAAAGCTTAAATTTAGCATTATATGTGTAGTAGGAGCTACAACATTTAATTGAAACTATTGTGCGTAGTTAAGATTCTTACATGTGAATAAAGAACTAAAACAATGAGATAAAAAATAGCTGAAGAGTCATAGGATGTTATCTATTATTCTCAACATGATCCATTTTGTCCATATGTATAGGAACGATATACACTAAGTATTATTTTTTTCAGACTTGGGAAGACCCAGGGCACAATGATAAACATACTGGCTGTTGTGGTGACAATGACCCAATTGATGTGTGTGAAATTGGAAGCAAGGTAATGAAATGTGACGTTTTTTTCTTTAGTGTTGAGAGATTAATGAAGTATACCAAATTTCATACTTTAAAAAATACTGTGAATAAAATGGATGAATATTAGTGAAATAATGATGTCTCTTTGGTATTAAAGGCTTCTCTTGCATTTTAAGCATTTGTATATTATAATTTGTACATTTAAACCTAGTCTGGAAAAACAACGTGTCTGTGTATGTGTGATTGAACATATATCTGGAAAAACTGGACGTGTTCTGCATTGCTTTAGAAGATGGATAATTAGTCAATAGGTGAAAGGTACCAGGAGGGAAATTCCCTCTCAATCCATGGCAAACCTTGCCTAACGATTTAGAGTGATCAGTAAATTGACCCAAACCAAATAACCTCTTGAGTTGGAGATTCATGGTAGTAATTCCTCCATCAAGGAGGGTTGTTCTAAGATTCTGATTATAGTTATTTCTTTATGTCTCTCTCAGGCTCAGAGAAATAGTAAACAACTAAAAACAAAGTTTTCATTTTGTTTTTTAAGTCATAAACTTTTTAAGTCATTGTATGACTTGCTTAACTCAATGACTTTTATAAAATAAAAGGTAAAGCATATTAAGATACATATTTGAGACTATGGAGGACTATTCTTCAGTATAATCAATGATAGTGCAAAAAACATTGATTACCCTGAGCTATGTACTGGTTTCCCTATGACCTAGAAGAAAATAGGACCTATAAGTCCTGTTTTCAACTTCAATAGGACTGATGAAACATTTACTTACCTAGGTTTTTAAAATTTGCTTAAAGAAACAGTCTCCAGGTAAATTCACAAGAACTTGGCCTCTTTCTTACTTCCTGTTAGCCAAGTAAAACCGTCTTCTAGAGTTTCATTCTGTAATGTTGTCCTGACTTTGTCTATTGACTCAGGTATGTGCAAGAGGTGAAATAATTGGCGTGAAAGTTCTAGGCATATTGGCTATGATTGATGAAGGGGAAACCGACTGGAAAGTCATTGCCATTAATGTGGATGATCCTGATGCAGCCAACTATAATGGTAAGAAAATTTGAAGAGTCTGAAGTCTTTCTAATTAATTCATAAACACCACCAAACTTAACCTGTAATGACAGAATTGTAAGCCCATTACTTCAAACTATTAAAGGATGGAGGAACAAAGCACTGTTCAAGCATTATTTCTATGACTACTTGTAATTAACTAAGTACACTTTCTCCTTCATTCCAGAACAGAAAAAATCTGGTAAGTTCTTACTGTTTCTCTGTCCTTTCCTTCCCCACATACCAGCACTCAGTTGCTATGTTTATTTATTTTAAAACATTTAATTGAGATATTCACATATCAAAGAGTCACCACTGTAAAATGCACAATTCAGTGGTTTTTAGTATATTCACTAAGTTGTACAACCATCACCACTGTCTAACTGCAGAACATTTCATCAGCCCAAAAGGAAATCCTGTGTCCATGGGCTATCACTCTCTGTCCCGCTTCCCTCAGTCCCAGGTGACTGCGGATCTATTTTGTGCCTATGGATTTGCCTATGCTGTCATTTCATGTAAATGGCATCATATAGGTGGCCTCTGTGTCTGGTTTATTTCACTTAGTGAAATAAGTGTTTTCAGAGTTCATCCATATTGTAGCATGTATCAGCACTTCATTCCCCCCCCCCTTTTTTTTTTGGTGCTAAAATTTACATAACATAAAATTCACCATTTTAATGAAAGTGTACACTTCAGTGGCATTTCATTCATTCACAAGGTTGTGCAGCCATCACCACTAGTTCAAGTCATTCCCTATTCCCTCCTCCTCTCCAGGCCCTGGCAACCACTAATCTGCTTTTTGTCTTTATGGAGTTGCCTATTCTACCTATTCTAGGTATCTCATACATGGACTGGTACAATATGTGGATTTTTTTTGTTGTTGTTTCTGGTTTCATTCACTTAGTATAATGTTTTCTAGGTTCATCCATATGGCATATTGTAGCATCTGTCAGTACTCCTTTTTATGGTTGAATATTATTCCATTGTGTGGATATACTACATTTTGTTTATCCATTCATCAGTTGATGGACGTTTGGGTTGTTTTGACTGTGTAATGCTGCCATGAACATTCCTGTACAAGTTTTTGTGTGGACTTATGTTTTTATTCTTGGGTACATACATAGGAGTTGCCAAAGCTAGAACAATTTGAGCAAGAAAATAAAGTAGTATTTTAATATAACCTGGAACATAAAATAAATATCCATGAGTCTCTACTGACATAAATAAATGATTGAATAAATAAACAAATGAGGAAGAATAGATAAATCTCAAAGCAGAAGAATTCCAAATAATTTATGTAGATACTCCCTTCTCAAGGAGGTCCTTAATTGTGAGCTGTGCATGGTGACTTCCTTCCAACGAGTACAACGTGGGTAAGGGACAGGAGAGAATGACTTTACAGCACAGAAACTTGACAAACACTGCCTCAGCCAGGTGATGGAGGTCAATGTCAGCAGTGATAAGAGTCACCTTGAGAGCATGTTCCCTCAAAATGATGTGATGTATATTTGCATCTGTGTTAATTCATTGAAGAAGGACTGGAAGAATGCCAATCCTTTAACGTTTCGTTTCAATTTTGAAAGGTGAGAGTGCATTCACACCATCTGTTCACTAACTTGGTGGTGCGGCTCTGTTCTGTAGGTCGGTGCCTGCATTTCCAATGTACTTCTTATACAAGAGAACTTGGCATGCTGTGGCCATGATTAGTGAAGCCAAGCCCGTCACTCTGTCAGCACTCATTTACTAAGGCATTATTTCCCTGCAGTTCAGGTTATTAGAACC
The DNA here is from genome assembly GCF_049350105.2 of Macaca mulatta. Lineage (NCBI taxonomy): Eukaryota > Metazoa > Chordata > Mammalia > Primates > Cercopithecidae > Macaca > Macaca mulatta. The sequence goes on from NC_133414.1 coordinate 79,420,529, forward strand.
GTGAAAACTTTCTTGGGGTGGCTGGTCCCATGGTGCAAGTAGTATGCAGCTTTCCCTAATGTCAACCTAAGGCAGTATCTATTGTCCATCCTGTAGCTTGCCCCTGTGCATCTCTTCCATTTGCTGTCCCTGGGTTGCATGCGTATAACAAAATGTTAAACTTCAGTGTTTTCCTGAGTTCTGTGAATCATTTTAGCAAATTAGGGAACTTAGGGAGAGGATTGTGAAAACCCCCAATTTATAGCTGATCAGTCAGAAGTACAGGAGGCATCTGAAGTGGGGCAGTCTTATGAGACTGGGCCCCTAACCTTTGAGATCTGATGCTAACTCCAGGTAGATAGTGTCAGAATCACACTGAATTACTGAGCACCCAGTTGGTTTCTGAATAAATGGAGAATTGGTTTCTGGTATTGGAAAACATCAACATTTGCATGTTGGATTTCTGGATTTCCAAATTATTTCTGTATCAGGTGACACATTTTATGTAAATTATAAGTTCTTTGAAATTTACTAGTGCTTAAACATTGCCCAGTGCATTCTGTAAAGTTTCCGTACTTTTAGTGATACTATGATAATGGAATGCATGCTATTCTTTACGCAGATTATAAATTGGATTGAATTATAAATCGGCCGGGCGCAGTGACTCATGTCTGTAATCCCAGCACTTTGGGAGGCCGAGGCAGGTGGATCATGAGGTCAGGAGATCAAGACCATCCTGGCTAACACGGTGAAACCCCATCTCTGCTAAAAATACAAAAAAACTAGCCAGGCATGTTGGTGGGCACCTGTGGTCCCAGTTACTCAGGAGGCTGAGGCAGGAGATGGCGTGAACCCAGGAGGCGGAGCTTGCAGTGAGCCGAGATCCAGTCTGGGAGACAGAGTGAGACTCCATCTCAAAAAAATAAATAAATTGGATTGAAGCAATGTTATCTTATACAAATATAAATAAGCTTTTGTTGTTGTCAAATGTATTTCTCTTCCTCATGATACTTTTCCTAACTGACTTTTTAGCATGTGTATCTCTGTTTGCTTGCATTGTGCAGGAGTTTGTTATTTAAAGTGCAGTTTGATGACATTGAGGCTAGCCATTGTTGATGGCTACACAGAAACTTAAAGTTTTTTAAGCAGTACACTTTTCTGTCAGCCAGAACTAAAGTATTGTTATATATAGTGCCTGTACTATCCAGCAAAGTCTAGTCACATTTAATACATAACCCAACAATGGATATCAATCTAATCTATTTTTCTTATCTTTTAGTACGTAATAGTGTTGTGATTCTCTGACATATAGCCTCTGCCTCTGGACCAGGGATAGTACCTCAAGCCTGTAATCCCAGTGCTTTGGGAAGCCAAGGCAGGAGGATTGCTTGAGCCCAGGAGTTTGAGACCAGCCTGGGTAACATGACAAGACCCCATCTCTACAAAAAATTTAAAAATTAGCTGGGCACGTGCATGCTTATAGTCCCAGCTACTCAGGAGGCTGAGGTGAGAGGATCACCTGAGCTCTGGAGGTCAAGGCTGCAGTGAGCCTTGTTCGGGCCACTGCATTCCAGCCCGGGTGACAGAGAGAGACCCTGTCTCCAAAAAAAAAAAAAAAAAAGATAACCTCTGTCTTTTTCAGTATCTTGTACACTTCTCATAGGAATTATCTACATTTGCCAAACTGGTTGTTTCATTATGTAGCCACCAGCTGTTGGCCCTTACCTAACAGAGATTACTATTGTACTGATTGTTCTCTGTACTTAATGTTAGAGATATTTGGAGACACTAGATGATTTCCTTTCAATGTATGGCTTCTCTTCTCAACAAGGGGCTTCGCTCCAACATTATCTTGAACTTCCATGATAAGTCATTCCACAGCTCTTTCAAAATAAGTACTTGGAATTTTTGTTGAATGTGTAATTATTTGTGCATCTTGAAATCTGCTTATTCTCTTTCTTTTTTAAAAAAATCATTGTCACTGTCATCTTATGCTTCTTCTCTTCTTAGATATCAATGATGTCAAACGGCTGAAACCTGGCTACTTGGAAGCTACTGTGGACTGGTTTAGAAGGTATAAGGTTCCTGATGGAAAACCAGAAAACGAGTTTGCTTTTAATGCAGAATTTAAAGATAAGGTAATATGTCATTCAGAACTGTAGCTTTAGGCTCATTTCTATTGAGACTTATAATTTAACCATATTGTTACTATCTAAAGATTCATAAAACAGAAGTCTGGAAACATAACACAGTCTTGGTGTTTATTCACTTTAATATTCTCTTCCATTTTTAGAATAAGGAAATGATTCAAAAGAGACAAATTATCAGGCTTTGGGGAAATGTTGATAATAGGAAAAGAATACCTTTTTATCATTGTAATGCAAATCTCTTCAAATTATAGGACTTTGCAATTGATATTATTAAAAGCACTCATGACCATTGGAAAGCATTAGTGACTAAGAAAACGAATGGAAAAGGAATCAGTTGGTAAGTGTAAACACTTTGCATGTTTAACACACAAAGCAGACCAGCTTGCAGAAGAGGTTTTAATAATCATAAGACACTGTGCTGTTACTTTCACTTAGAAAAGAGATACAAGGCGGGGTGTGGTGGCTCACAACTGTCGTTCCAGCACTTTGGGAAGCCAAGGTGGACGGATCGCTTGAGCCCAGGAGTTGAAGACCAGCCTGGAAAACATGGAGAAACCCTATCTCTACAAAAAGTACAAAAATTAGCTGGGCATGGTGGTACACACCTGTAGTCCCAGCTACGTAGGAGGCTGAGTTGGGAGGATCACCTGAGCCTGGGGAGGTTGAAGCTGCAGTGAGCCGTGATCGTACCACTGTACTCCAGCCTGGGTGACAGAGTGAGACTCGGTCTCAAAAAAAAAAAAAAAAAAGGAGAGAGAGAGTATGAGAAAAGGCTAATGTACAGAAATAATTCTCCCAGAAATCTTCTATTCTGTGTCAGGATAATGTCCTATAAAATGAAAACACTGTCCTTCAAACAGAAGAAAAATGGAGAAGAGTTATATATATTTGTGTAAAATTGTACAATCCTAAGAGTTGGCATTTGGCTGGGTGCTGTGGCTCATTCCTGTAATTCCAGCACTTTAGGAGGCTGAGGCAGGAGGATCACTTGAACTCAGGAACTGGAGACTGTGGGGGCAACATAGTGAGACCTTATCTCTACTAAATATTAAAAAAAACTAGCCAGGCCTGGTGGCGCTTGCCTGTAGCAATGCTGAGGTGGGAAGATCACTTGAGCCTTGGAGATCAAGGCTGCAGTGAGCTGTGATTGCCTCACTGCACTTCAGCTGGGGCAACTGAGCAAGACCCTGTCTCAAAAGAAAAAAAAAAAAAGGAAAAAGATTTGGCTTTTAAGTTAACTTCTCTATTTTTTGGTATCTTAACGATTTCTATGAAAATGGTCTTAATGTATGTTAAATAACAGGTAAGCAAAGTTTATTCATTTTTCATTTTGATGGAGTATTTCTTTGTTGTTGTTGCTGTTTGAGACAGAGTCTTGATCTTGTTGCCCAGGCTGGAGTACAATGGCACTATCTCAGCTCACTGCCACCTCCACCTCCCGGATTCAATTGTTTCTCCTGCCTCAGCCTCCTGAGTAGCTGGTATTACAGGCGCATGCCACCATTCCTGGCTAATTTTTGTATTTTTAGTAGAGACGGGGTTTTGCCATGTTAACCAGGCTAGTCTCGAACTCCTGACTTCGTGATCCACCTGCCTTGGCCTCCAAAGTGGTGGGATTACAGGCGTGAGCCACCATGCCCGGCCTTGATGGAATATTTCTAATTGGGCATATATTATATTAATACTATAATGACTAATATATAGGAAAACTTGAACTATGGATAAACAAAAAAATGTATTTTTAAAATATGATCCATATTTTAGACTAAAGTGGGCTAAAAAAACAAAAAACAAATTAGGATTGTATTATATATACGGCTTGTCTTATGATTTTTAAAATTTAACACTATATAATAAGCATTTCCTCATGTCATTAAAAATATAATTTTTTTTTAGAGACAGGGTCTCTCACCCAGGCTGAAGTGCGATGTTACTGTAATAGCTCACTGTAACCTCAAAGAAGTGATCCTTCTGTCTCAGCCTCCCAAGTAGCTGGGGACTACAGGCACAAATCACCACTCCCAGATGATTTTTAAATTTGTTGTAGAGACAGTGTCTTGCTATGTTGTCCAGACTGATCTTGGCCTCCTGGCTTCAAGTGATCCTCTCACAGTCCAGCCTCCAAAAGCACTTAGACTACAGATGCAAACCACCATGCCCAGTCTAGAAAGATCATATTTTAATAATATAATATTCCATCTCTGTATAATATGTTTTATGGATAAACCTTTTTATGTTTTATTTTTAAATCCCCTGCAAAGAAGGATAAACTATTTTTAATCATTTCTTATTATTGGACATTTTAGTTACTTGCAATTTTTCACTATTATTAATAGTGAAATAGTATATGGTAAACACCTTTGTAAATTACCGTTTCAGTCTTGAATTGGGTTCTTAGAGGTGGAATTTCTCTATCAAGACCTACGAGCTTTTTAAAAGGTTTTGGATACATTTTACAGAATTATTTTTCAGAAAGATTGAACCAGGACTCCTGCCAGAAGTGTCTGTTTCAGATGTCTCACCAGCACTACAGGAACTGGGTTTTTTTTTTGTTTGTTTCATTATTTTTTCCAATTAAGAAAGATATGTTTCTCATTTTAATTCACATTTCTCAGCTATTTCAGTGAGAGTTACAAAGCATTCAATCTCAGTTTGTTTGCCTTCCTTCCTTCCTTTTCTCTTCTCTTCTCTTCTCTTCTCTTCTCTTCTCTTCTCTTCTCTTCTCTTTTCTTCTCTTCTCTTTTCTTTTTGTGACAAAGTCTTGCTCTGTCTCCAGGCTGGAGTGCAGTGGCACGATCTCGGCTCACTGCAACCTCTGCCTTCCAGATTCAAGCGATCCTCCTGTTTCAGCCACCCAAGTAGCTGGGACTACAGGCACGCGCTACCATGCCCAGCTGATTTTTGTATTTTTAGTAGAGATGGGGTTTCACCATGTTGGCCAGAATGGTCTCAATCTCTTGACCTGTGATCCGCCTGCCTCAGCCTCCCAAAGTGCTGGAATTACAGGCGTGAGCCACCGTGCCCGGCCCAATCTCAGTTTCTTAAATCCGAACTTGTTAAGATGTTTGAATAAAATTGATCACAAGAATAGCTATGCCTTGCCAGAATAAATAATTAGAATGTTAAATGTACGTGAAAAAGCTTTTGACTAAACTAAACTTGAACATTACCTGGTCAACCACTTTCAACTCAATTTTTAACTCTTAAGAGATAATTTTTGTTATTTTGTCTTATGACTACTTTTGTTTTATTTAATAGCATGAATACAACTGTGTCTGAGAGCCCCTTCAAGTGTGATCCTGATGCTGCCAGAGCCATTGTGGATGCTGTATGTAAAAGTTTCCTTTAAAAAAAAACCTGGTTGCTAAAAACTATGATGCTAAATGGGGAGAGGAAGTACTTGTTTCAACAAATACTTGAGTGCCTTTTGTATGCATATTACTGTGTGGAGTCTTGAAATTAGAAACCATGAACACATACAAGTGGCCATTGACTGAGGGAGAAGCTGAGGGAGTGATTCTAATCAATCGTAAGTTGGACAGATAGCATGGTAGTAAAATTTGTAAAACTCAAAATGGTTCCAGAATGTACCAAGTAACCTGTGTGCCTATAACCCATCATAAGCCACTTCCACAAAAGAACCAATGGGAATTTACTTACTTGGTTTTAGCAAGGACTGAGGAAGGTATCAAAGTTTTAGGTGCCATTGCAGGAATGATTTGTAACCTAAGAAAGGCTTTCATGTGAGGTAGTAAAAGCACCCATCAAAGCAATAATTTTGCTTTTGTACTATTTTTAATTATTTGATTTGGATTTACCAAAAGATTGAATGAGATCATCTTAAATTATTTTCATTTATAATACTAAATAAGGAAAACAAAAGAAAATGAGGTCTGACTTTTTTATTGCCTTCTTAATGGGGTGGAAGAAGGAAAAAAGGACAATTTAATGATGAAACCAGTACATTTAGATTTATCTTTATTTATGTATGAATCCTGACAAAGTTGAGATAAATAAGAAAAATTGTAAGGGAAAAGCCAGTGGTTAGCTATCATAATTTTTCAGTGAGAACACTTTGCCCATATTTTATAAATATGTGTGTATATATAAAATTGTTATATATGCATAAATCGGTTTTTTCGTATTAATTATTCTCCATGTCATAAAAAGTCAAGAGGCCTGAATTTTTTTTTTTTTTTTTTTTTTTTTTTTTTTTTTTTTGAGACGGGTCTCACTCTGTCGCCCAGGCTGGAGTGCAGTGGCGCAATCTCGGTTCACTGCAACCTCCGCCTCCCAGGTTCAAGCAGTTCTCTGGCTCAGCCTCCCGAGCAGCTGGGATTACAGGCGCCTGCCACCACGCCCAGATAATTTTATTTTTAGTAGAGACGGGGTTTCACCATGTTGACCAGGCTGGTCTTGAAATCCTGACCTTGTGATCCACCCACCTCGGCCTCCCAAAGTGCTGGGATCATGGGCGTGAGCCACTGTACCATCCAAGAGGCTTGAATTTGTTAGCATCTCAGCACTAGAGCAAACTTTCTGTTATTCCTATATATTACAAATTATGTTTAGATCCTAAAATTTGGGATAGTCCAGATTCTCCTAAATTTTTGTCAGTATACCTTTTTAGCTTTTTAAAAAATGAGATTAGACTAATAGATTTTAATATTTTATATTTTAGTTACCACCACCCTGTGAATCTGCTTGCACAGTACCAACAGATGGTAAGATTTCTATTCCAGTAAAATTTCATTAAAAATTACACAGATGTATGGAAAAATTATGTTACTTTTATTTTTAGTTGACAAATGATAATTATATATACTTATAGCATACAGTGTGATGTTTTGATATATGTTTACAATGTGGAATGATTAAATCCAGCTAATTAAGAAATCATTACCTCACATACTTAATCATTATTTGGTGTGTGGTAAAAACATTTGAAATCTACTCTTAGCAATTTTGAAATAGACATTACAGTCACCATTCTATGCAATAGATCACTAAAGCTTATTCCTTCTGTCTAACTAAAACTTGGTACCCTTTGACCATCACCTGCCCTTTCCCCATCCTTCAGCTCCTGGCAACCACCATTCTACTCTCTACCTCTATGAATTCACCTTTTTTATATTCCACATATAAATGAGATCATGTGGTATTTGTCTTTCTGAACCTGGCTTGTTTTTTGACACAGAGTCACCCAGGCTGTCACTCTGTCACCCAGGCTGGAGTGCAGGGGCGTGATCACAGCTCACTGTACCCACAACCTCCCCAGGTTAAAGTGATTCTCTCATCTCAGCCTCCCAAATAGCTGGGACTGCAGACACGTGCCACCATACCTGTCTAATTTTTTTATATTTTGTAGAGATAGGATTTCACCATGTTGCCCAAGCTGGTCTCGAACCAGGTCTCGAACCAGGCTGGTCTTGAACACTAATCAGGCAGGGTTTCGCCATGTCACCCAGGCAAGCGATCCACCCACCTTGTCCTCCCAAAATGCTAGGATTACAGGCGTGAGCCACTGCACCCAGCCACATACATATTTTTAACATATCACATACACAGGAAGAGAGGGAAGAGAGTGAGAAATGTTTTTAGAATTCTGTAGTGTGCGTGGGAAGGAAGATGAGCTGCTACATATCACCTTTAGTGCCACACTGTATCAGAGCGGTTTCCAAACCATGACCCACTGTGCCCCTCTGAGTTCCGTGGAGGTGCCTGCTGGACGTTGGAGGGGACCCTGAGTGGGCTGATCTCCACATTCCCATCTAGCCACAGGCTGCTTCACCCAGAAAACAGTTCTCTCCTCCTTAGATGTCAGAATTCTCTGTAAGATTTTTCTGGTAAGAAAATGATTCTGCCACTTAAAAAAAACAAATTTGAAGGCTGGGTGTGATGGCTCACGCCTGTAGTCCCACCACTTTGGGAGGCTGACGTGGGCGGATCACTTGAGCCCAGGAGTTTGAGACTAGCCTGGCCAACATGGAGAAACCCTGTCTCTACAAAAAAATACAAAAATTAGCCAGATGTGGTGGCACACGTCTGTAATGCCAGCTGCTAGGGAGACTGAGGCACGGGAATTGCTTGAACCTGGAAGATGGAGGTTGCAGTAAGCCATGATTGCTGCTACTGCACTCCATTCTGGGCAAGAGAGTGAGACCCTGTCTCAAAAAAAAAAAAAAAAAGTTTGAAAATCACACTATACAATTAGCATGAAGTGTAAGAAAGCCCAAAAGAAAACACATGCATGTGCTGTAGAGAAATTTTGTATGTATGTCCATTCATTTTCAGGTAATTCATAGTAGAATTCATTAAAGCAAGTATATTAGTCTTTGTTATATGTTAGGTGTAATTTTGATTCTTAGCAGGAATTCTAATTTGTTTTTCTTTTCTCCGAATACAGTGGATAAGTGGTTCCATCACCAGAAAAACTAATGAGATTTCTCCGGAATACAAGCTGATATTGCTGCATCGTATTCATCTGGATGTATTAGATGTAAAAGTAGTAGCTTTTCAAAGCTTTAAATTTGTAGAACTCATCTAACTAAAGTAAATTCTGCTGTGACCAATCCAGTATACTCAGAATGTTATCCATCTAAAGCATTTTTCAAATCTCAACTAAGATAACTTTTAACACATGCTTAAATATCAAAGCAGTTGTCATTTGGAAGTCACTTGTGAATAGATGTGCAAGGGGAGCACATATTGGATGTGTATGTTACCATATGTTAGGAAATAAAATTATTTTGCTGAAACTTGGTTTAGGATATTTTTATTTTAATCTGAAGCCAACATTAAGTAGGTATGGGTACTTTTTGGTGTTTGTTTTCTGTTGATAGTCTTATAATTCAAATGTATAATTATTAGACAAAAAAAGAAACCCCTTATATTTATAGTACTCTTGATACTATGCTCTAGTGCCTAAGTCCTAGCATACCATTCTAAAGCAAAAGCTTTTAAATTTATATCACATTAGCAGAAAGCACAATGTTGCTCACCCTTTGAAGTTATATATTAATAGTTATTTTTTTACTTCGTCAGTCAACTAATTGAACCCTTAAGTCATTTACATTATATTCTAAGTTATCAGCTGAACAAACCAGAGTTTGAATGCCAGCCTGTCTTCTTACTAGCTCTGTAATCTTAAGTCAGTTACCAACCACTCAACTTCAGTTCCCTCATCTGTGAAACAGACATTATTCATGTGATGGCATGTAGCATACATTCAGATTTTTTTTTTTTGAGACAGGGTCTCACTCTGTCACCCAGGCTGGAGTGAATATAGATTCACATGTAGTTCTAAAAATAATTCAGAGATAATTCAAATAATTCTGTACACCTTACACTGTTTCCCCTAAAAGTAACATTTTGTAGAACTATAGTATAACAACCAGGACATTGACTTTGATATAATCTACCAATCGTATTCAAACTTCCTAGTTTCACTTGTATTAATGAATATTTCTATGATGTGTTCTATATAATTTACAATTCTATCGTTTAATCACCTATGTAAGCTTATGTGTCCTATAAGATACTGAACAGTTTCGACACCACAAGATCTCTCGTGTTGCCCTTTTATAACCACACCCACCTCCCTCCTGTCTTCCCCACACCACCATCCTTAACCCCTGGCAACCACTAATCTGTCCTCCATTTTCCTATGATTTTGTCTTTTTAAGAATATTATATAAATAGAATCATACAGTATGTAACCTTTTGGGATTGGCTTTTCACTCAGTGTAATTTCCTGGTAGTCCTTCAAGTTGCCGCATATATCAATGTTTCATTCTTTTTATTCATTCCTTTTTATTGCTGAGTACTTTCCATGATATGTATATGTTTTACCTGTTGAAGGATGTCTGGGCTGATCCAGTGTTTGGCCATTACAAATACAGCTGCAGTGAACATTTTTGTACATGTTTTCATGTCGACATAAAACATTTTCATTTCTCTCAGATCTCTAGCAGTGTAATTGCTAAGTCACATGATAGATGCATATTTTATGAGAAGGTACCAAATTTTCTAGAGTTATGGTCCAATTTTACATTCCCAACAGCAATGTTGGAGTGATTCAATTTTTCCACATCCTTGCCAGCCTTTGGTTTGTCTTTTTTTTTTTTTTTTTTTTTTTTTGAGGCAGGGTCTCACTGTCACCCAGGCTGGAATGCAATGGCACGATCTTGGCTCACTGCAACCTCCACCTCTCAGGCTCAAGCAATCCTCCTGCCTCAGTTTCCCAAGTAGCTGGGAATACAGTTGTGTGCCATAATGCCCAGTTAATTTTTGTAGAGATGGGGTTTTACCATGTTGCCCAGGCTGGTCTCAAACTCCTGGGCTCAAGTGACCCACCTGCCTCGGCCTTCCAAAGTGCTGCTGGAATTATAAGTGTGAGCTCCCCTGCCTGGCCTACTATATTGTATTTTAGCCATTCTGTTGGGTATGTAGTAATATCTCATGGTAGTTTTAATTTGCATTTCTCTAATAGCTAATGATGTCAAACATCTTTTCATGTGCTTGTTTGCCACCTATATATCCTGTTTGGTGAAATGTCTGCTCATGTCATTTACTCATCTTAAAATTGTATAGTTGCTTTTTTAACTGTTAAGTTTTGGTTTGCAAATATTTTTTCCCAGTCTGTAACTTGTTCTTTCATTGTTTTCACATGCTGTTTCACAGAGCAAAATCTTACCATCTTACTACATTTTCCTTTTATGGATCATGCTTTAGGTATCAAGTTAGAACTCTTCCTAGCCCTAGATCGCAAACATTTTCTCCTGTGTTTTTTTCTAAAAGTTTTATAGCTTACATTTAAGCCTATGATTCATTTTGTGTTTATTTTTATATAAGGTTTATGGTTTAGGTCTAGATTCATTTTTTCCTATGGATGTCCAGTTGCTCCAGTGCCATTTTTTTGAAAGCTTATTCTTCCATGGAATTGGTTTGCACGCTTGTCAAATATCCATTGAGCATATTTGTGTGGGCCTATTTCTGGGTCCTCTGTTCTGTTCCATTGATCTGTATGTCTGACCCTCTGCCGATACCACACTCTCTTGATGACTGTAATTATATGGTAAGCCTTAAAATCAAATAGAGAGATTCTTCCCACTTTTTTCTTCTTTGTCAAGATTGTCTAACTAGGGCCTGTGCCTCTTCATATGTATTTTAGAATAAGTTTTGGCTATGTCTATTGTCTATGCCTGTAAAAAATCTTACTGAGATTTTAATAGGCATTGCATTAAATTGACAGATCAATTTTAGTCGTGTGTTTAGACATCTCCTAATATGTTTCTGCTACTAATTTCTAGTTTGGCTCCATTGCGGTCAGAGAACACACTATCATTTCGATTCTTTTATTGAGGTTGTTTGATGGTCTGTCCAGAGTGTTTCATGGGTGCATGTGTTTTGTTATTGTTGGGTGGAGTGTTCTGTTTATGTCAGTGAGATCCTGTTGGTTTATGTGTTGTTCTGATCTTCTATACCCTTGCTGATTTTCTCTTTAGTAGTTGTATCAATTACTGAAATGGAGGTATTGAATTCCCCGATTATAACCATAAAGGCATTTGAACTTTTAGCTCTATCAGTTTTTGTTTAATATATTTTAAGGCTCTGTTATTTGGTGAGTACACTTTAGGATCCTATATATTCTGGTGGATTGAATTTTCTGATTTTTGTTGTTGTTGTTGTTGAGACAGAGTCTCGCTCTGTCGCCCAGGCTGGAGTGCAGTGGCCGGATCTCAGCTCACTGCAAGCTCCGCCTCCTGGGTTTACGCCATTCTCCTTCCTCAGCCTCCCGAGTAGCTGGGACTACAGGCACCTGCCACCTTGCCCAGCTAGTTTTTTGTATTTTTTTAGTAGAGACGGGGTTTCACTGTGTTAGCCAGGATGGTCTCGATCTCCTGACCTTGTGATCCACCCGTCTCGGCCTCCCAAAGTGCTGGGATTACAGGTTTGAGCCACTGCGCCCGGCCCGAACTTTCTGTTATTACATATGTCCCTCTTTGTCACTAGTAATTTTCTTTGCTCTGAAGTCTACTTTATCAGATATTACTATAGCTACTCCTGCATTTTAAAAAAATTACTAATGTTTGCATGGTATATTTTGTTCTATTCTTTTACTTTCAACCTATTTATGTTGAATTTGAAGTGAGTTTCTTATAAGCAGTATAAAGGTGTCACTTTTTTTTTTTTTTTTTTAATCTATACTGCCTCCTTTGCCCCAGAAGTACTCACAGTGGCAGGAGGCTTCTGGCCCTTTCCTGAACAGTACTTCCTTTTAGTCCAACATCTCAGCAAAGCTGCAGTGGTCACCACTGCTCTCTGAGCTTTGCAATGCTTCCCAAGGACCACAAGAAGAAAAAAGATGCCGGAAAGTCAACAAAGAAAGACAAAGACCCAGTGAAGAGATATGGGGCCAAGGCTGAAAAGTAGTCCAGTGGCAAAGTTCGAGACAAGCTCAGTAACCTAGTCTTGTTTGACAAACCTACCTATGACAACCTATAAGGAAGATCCTAACTATAAGCTTATGACCCCAGCCGTGGTCTCTGAGAAACTAAAGATCTGAGGTTCCTTGGCCAGGGCAGAGGTAATTATGGATATGTTAGTACTTTATCCTGTGAGATTTGCTCATCATCTTGGATCTGTAGGTTTGTGTCTTTCACTAGATTTGGGGGATTTTTAGCCACTTCTTCAAATACTCTTTTTTTTTTTTGAGACAGAGTCTCACTTTGTCATCCAGGCTGGAGTGCAATGGTGCAATCTTGGCTCACTGAAGCCTGGTCCTCTGGGCTCAAGTGATCCTCCTACCTCAGCCTCCTAAGTAGCTGGGAGTACAGGCATGCACGACCACATCTAGCTCATCTTTGTATTTTTAGTAGAGAGGGGATTTTGCCATGTTGGCCAGGCTGGTCTTGAACTCCTGACCTCAGGTGATCAGCCTGACTAGGCCTCCCGAAGTGCTGGGATTACAGGCACGAGCCACCACACCCAGCTTCAAATACTTTCTGTCCTACTTTCTGCTCTATTTCTGGGACTCTGATATGAATGTTAGATCTTTTGTTATTGTCCCTTGGGTCAGGAGCTTCTGTTCTTTTTCTTTTTCACCTGGCTGAGTTCTGTTATGTCCTTACTTCATTGATTCTATCCTCTGTCACCTAACTTCCATTTTTGGGGATTTTCTTTTTATTTATTTATTTAGAGACAGAGTTTCATTCTTGTTGCCCAGGCTGGAGTACAATGGCGTGATCTCGGCTCACTGCAACCTCCGCCTCCCGGGTTCAAGCGATTCTCCTGCCTAAGCCTCCCGAGTAGCTGAGATTACAGGCATGTGCCATCATGCCTGGCTAATTTTGTATTTTTAGTAGAGACGGGGTTCCTCCATGTTGGTCAGGCTGGTCTCGAACTCCCAACCTCAAGTGATCTGCCCACCTCGGCCTCCCAAAGTGCTGGGATTACAGGTGTGAGCCACCGTGCCTGGCCAGGGATTTTCTGTATTTTAATTTGTTTCTACCGAATTTCTAATTGACAGTGCACTTTTAAGACAGTTGCTTTAAAATTCATATCAGGATTCACCTCAGTGTTGGCATCTGTTGATTGCTCTTTCTCATATGAATTGTGATTTTCTTGGTTCTTAGTATGATGGGTGGTTGTCAATAGTATTGGAGACATTTTGTCTGTTAGGTTGGGAGACTGTAGGTCCTATTTAAATCTTTTGTTTTAGCAGGCAGCACCCTGTTTAGCTTTGGCACGTGGGTCTTGGTCTACAGTTGTGGTCTGTGGTTCCAATGGCGGTTTAATTTTCAGCAGCTTTGCAGTGTTATCTTGCTCTGCATGGTTTATCCAGTGCTGCTGGGCTCTTGCTTGTTCCTGCTGGTGGTGCCTGAAGTGGCTCATTGTTGTCTCAGTGGTGGAAGGGAGTGTCCCCCAACTGGTCCCCGACCCCTGCTGCTCTAGTGTCTGAGTTGGGGAGAGAGTCTTGGGCCGCAGGAATGAAGAAGCTTCCTGAAGCTTTAGGCCACTTGCTATAGCTCGGTCTTTCCTTCAGGCTCAGCCTGCCCACCTACCTGCCTCTGTAGCTCTTGGTGGAAAAGGTGTCTCAGGGCTTGCAGGGAGGAGAGTCCCTCCCCTGGTTGAGTGTTTCTGGCTCGGCTCCCAGTTGATCTCCCTTGCCAGTGGTGTCAGCCTCACCGGAACAAACCCCGTTTGATCCAGGGAAGGAATGAGCCTTCTGTTGCTAGGTTGAGGGTCAGGAGGCTGGGTGTCAGGATGCATGTGCCTTGCTGTGTGCTGTGCCTGTGATCCTGGGATCCCAAACCAGTTTGCCCTCTTACCACGTTTCAGAGTTCTTTGGTCGTCTGTCTTACCATTTCCAGGGATTATAGTGTGCTTAGCATGGAGTAGCAGGGAAAAACAAATCTATGCATCTTGTCACTACATTCAATTTTTTTTTTTTTTTTTGAGACTCACTCTGTTACCTGGGCTGGGGTACAGTGGCATGATTGCAGCTCACTGCAGCCTCAACCTTCTCGACTCAATCAACTCTTCTGCTTCAGCCTCCTGAAAAGCTGGGACTACAGACACGTGCCACCACCTCCAGCTATTTTATATAGAAGCGGGGTTTCACCATGTGGCCCAGGCTGGTCTTGAACTCCTAGGCTTAAGCAATCTTCCTGCCTAAGCCTCCCAAAGTGTGTCAGCCACTGTGCCCAATCCACATTCGGATTTTTTTTTTTTTTTTTAGATGTGGTTTCATTCTGTCACCCAGGCTGGAGTGCAGTGGTGCAATCTTGGCTCACTGCAACCTCTGCCTCCCCGTTTCAAGCAATTCTGCCTCAGCTTCCTGAGTAGCTGGGATTACAGGTGCCTGCCACCATGCCTGGCTAATTTTTGTATTTTTAGTAGAGATGGGGTTTCACCATGTTGGCCAGGCTGGTCTCAAGCTCCTGACCTCAAGTGATCTGCTGGCCTTGGCCTCCCAAAGTGCTGGGATTACAAGCGTGAGCCACCGCACCCGGCCTGGATTTTAATAATATTTTTCTTATTCCTTTTGTAAGTGCTTCTATTTTTAAATGATGTCTCAGTCATTGTAATATGTGATTTATAAAATGATTCAATTTTGTAGGGGTAAGAAATCAGTTTTCCAATGACGGTTATATAATGTGAGAGACCTCACATGTATTGGCCTGCTAGATAGGAATTACTCATATTATGAAAAGGAAAGAGGATGGAATAGTGCAGGAGGAAATATTAGCAATATTTTTGTGCAAGATCCTCTGTAGAAAGCTGTCACTCCTCTGTTAAAGCAAGGAAATGTATAATACTCATGTATTTGTTTGCTAGTGCTGCCATAACAAAGTGGCAAACAATTGCATTAAACAACAGAAATGTATTGTCTCATAGTTCTGAAGGCTAGAAGTCAGAGATCAAGGTGCTGACATGGCTGTGTTCCCTCTGAAGGGACTGGGGAAGGGTCTGTTCCAGGCCTCTCCTACCTTCTGGTGGTTCCTGGATTGTGGCAGCAGAACTCCAGTCTTTACATGGTATTTCTCTATGTGCCTGTTTGTGTCTAAATTTCCCTTTTGTATAAGGACACCAGAAATACTGGATTAGGGGTCCATCCTACTCCAGTGTGACTTTTTTTTTTAGACAGCGTCTTGCTCTGTGGCCCAGGCTGGAGTGCAGTGGTGCAGTCTCCGCTCACTGCAACCTCCGCCTCCTGGATTCAAGCAATTCTCCTGCTTCAGCCTCCCGAGTACCTGGGATTACAGGCGCCCACCACCATGCCCTGCTAATTTTTGAATTTGTAGTAGATATGGGGTTTCACCATATTGGCCAGGCTGGTCTTGAACTCCTTGGCTCAAGTGATCCACCCACCTCGGCCTCCCAAAGTGCTGGGATTACACGTGTGAGCCACCGTGCCCGACTCAGCATGACCTTATCTTAACTAATTACATCTGCAATGACCCTGTTTCCAAACAAGGGTCACATTCTTATTCCTTTTATAAGTGCTTTTATTTTTAAACGATGTCTCAGTCATTGTGATGTGTAGTATCTAAGTGATTTATTTTTGTTGGCGTAAGAAATTTGTTTTCCAAACCAAACATTGTATGTTCTCACTCATAAGTGGGAGCTAAGCTGTAAGGATGCAAAAGCATAAGAATTACACAGTGGACTTTGGGAACTCAGGAAGTAAAGAGTGGGAGGGAGTCGAGGGATAAAAGACTACAAATTGGGTGCAGTGTACACTGCTCAGGTGACGGGTGCACCAAAATCTCACAAATCACCACTTAAGAACTTACTCATGTAACCAAACACAACCTGTTCCCCAATAACCTGTGGAAATAAAAAAAATTTTTTAAAAAGAATTTCATAATAGAATTGCAAGTATTAACACCAGAATAGACCAAGCTGAGGAAAGAATTTCAGAGCCCAAAGACCAGTTCTCCAAATTCACTCAGTCAGACAAAAATAAAGAAAAAAATAAAAATGAATGAACATCCAGGGGCGGTGGCTCACACCTGTAATCCCAGCACTTTGGGAGGCTGAGGCGAGTGGATCATGAAGTCAAGAAATCAAGACCATCCTGACCAACATGGTGAAACCCCGTCTCTACTAAAAATACAAGAATTAGCTGGGTGTGGTGGTACGCACCTGTAGTCCCAGCTACTCAGGAGGCTGAGGCAGGAGAACCTGGGAGGCAGAGGCTGCAGTGAGCCGAGATCGCACCACTGCACACCAGCCTGGGC
Organism: Macaca mulatta; assembly: GCF_049350105.2. NCBI lineage: Eukaryota > Metazoa > Chordata > Mammalia > Primates > Cercopithecidae > Macaca > Macaca mulatta. The sequence goes on from NC_133414.1 coordinate 79,437,405, forward strand.
GACAGAGCGAGACTCCATCTCAAAAAAAAAAAAAAAAAAAAAAAAAGAATGAACAAAACCTCTAAGAAATATGGGATTTTGTAAAGAGACCAAATCTATGACTCATTGGCATCCCTGAAAGAAAGGGTGAGAAAGGAAGCAACTTGGAAAATATTTGAGGATATCAAATGTTTCCCCAACCTCCCTAGAGAAGCCAACATTCAAACTCAGGAAATGCAAAGAATCCTTGTGAGATACTACACAAGACCATCCCCAAAACACGTAGTCCTCAGATTCTCCAAGTTCTCAACTTCTCCAAGGTTGACATGAAAGAAAAAATATTAAAGGCAGCTAGAGAGGAGGGAAAGGTCGCCTACAAAGGGAACCTCATCAGGCTAACAGTGAACTTTTCAGCAGAAGCCCTACAAGGCAGAAGAGATTGGGGGCCTATATTCAGCATCCTTAAAGACAAGAAATTCGTTTTCCAAAAGAGGGTCACAGGCCAGGTGCGGTGGCTCACGCCTGTCATCCCAGCACTTTGGGAGGCTGAGGCGGGCAGATCACCTGAGGTCAGGGGTTCGAGACCACCCTGACCAACATGGTGAAACCCTGTTTCTACTAAAAATACAAAAACATTAGCCGGGCATGGTGGCAGGCACGGGTAATCCCAGCTACTCAGGAGACTGAGGCAGGAGAATCACTTGAACCCGGGAGGTGGAGGTTACAGTGAGCCGAGATTGCGCCATTGCACTCCAGCATGGGTGACAACAATGACTGTTTCAAAAAAAAAAAAAAAAAAAGAGGGTCATAAACACCTCACATTCTGAGGTGCTAGGGATTATTAGGACTTCAACATGAATTTTTGTGGGACACAACACAGAACTCTCAAAGAGAAGTTTTGGTGTTTGGAAAATTCTCTTTTTCATCATCCATGCTACATAAAAGTTATCTGTTTACTAGAGCCAAAAGAAATCTTAATTCCTGGAACAGCCCTCTTAGGAACACTTCTTGAGATTTGAGTTTGCCAGGCACTGTTTTAGACACTGGGGATATAGTGTTGAGCAAGACAGACGAGGTCACCCTGACAGTAGGATGGGCTTGGTTACGCCCAGTAATCCCCCCCAATCTCAATGGCTTAAGGAAACAAAAGTTGATTCCTCACTCACATAAAGTCGGCTCTGCTTGTGGGCAGCTGTTTCCCTATGATAGCATCGCGCCTCCGTGTTAACATGTGCTTTCTCATGTTGATCAGCCTCTCGGAGGAAGAAAGTGGTGGAGTCTTGCACTGGTAATTAGGTGCTTCTGCGCAGAAGTGACCACATCACAGACATTTCATTGGCTAGAGCAAGCCGAATGACCATGCCTGACCTCAAGATGGTAGGGAAGTGCAGTCTTATCGTGGAGTAAAGGAAATAACCATGAGAGTGCCAGGTATTTTGACACATCTCATTTAACCCACAGAGAAATAAGCTCTTATTTATTCATTAGTTAAACAGGGTTTTGCTCTGTTGGCCAGGCTGGAGTGCAGTGGTATAATCATAGCTCATTGCAGCCTTGAACTCCTGGGCTCAAGCAATCCTCCCACCTCAGTCTCCTGAATAGCTAGGACTACAGTCATGTGCCACTATGGCTGGCTAAATTTTAAATTGTTTTGTAGAGATGGGGTCTTACTATATTGCCCAGGCTGGTCTCAAACCTCAAACTCCTGGACTCAAGTGATCCTCCCACCTCAGCCTCTCAAAGTGCTGGGTTTACAGGTGTGAGCTACCACACCCAGTCTCTCTCTTTTTTTTTTTTTTTTGTAATAAGAAAAAGATGCAGAGAACCTAAGTAATTTAGCCAGTCACTTAAATTTATGCAAAGTCAGTAAGTGGCTGAAGCAGGACATGGACCCAGGTCATCTGACCTTGAGACCAGGTATTTTCCTACTAGCTTTATGTTATTTGTCTGCCTTCAGGATCATTATTAGTGGGTACTTAACATGTCTGGGCTTTAGTTTTCCCATCTGTGTCACAGCGTTGGCGGGAACATATGTGAAGGAGCTTGCCCACTGTCCGTGTCATTGTGGGTGTTCATTGAAGGCTGGTTGTTTATAGTTGTGATCTCAACAGCTCTTACTGTGATCAATGCATTTTTTTCCCCCAGATAGGGAAAACTGATGCCTTGGCCTGGTTATGTAAAGGGTCTGAATGAGAACCCAAATCACTCACCACTGAGCCCAGGCCTACATGTGCTGCTGCTCTGATGGCAATTATGTTCAATCTGATAAGCATATTTGCTCTACCACGGCCTAACTTGTGCTTTTACACATAACGTTCTTTACATTTAGAAAAAGCTGCTCCTACTGCTTCCTGGGAGTCTCAAGGCAGAAAGGAATTTACTTTTGCATTAATAAGAATGTGCAAATTGCCATGGTGGAAAAGTTTTTATGAGTTATAAATTTGAATCAATTGCTATATAGTTCATTGCTACCTCTGTCGATCTTTGAGATCTTTCCCTGATTATTACAAAACCTTTAAATTAACAGGAAATACTTCCCAGGAATAAGTTTAAGCAATGAGAATCACAAGGTTATATGGCAATCTGAACTTAAAAAGAAGTCTGAAAGCAATTTGGCAATATCTATCAAAAATTTAAATTCATACTTAACATTTGACTCAGCAATTCTAAGAATACATTCTGCAGAACAGTAAACCAAACACATAGTATACAGCAGCTTTGTTTATAATAGCAAAATCTGGAAAAGTAGCTAACTGCCCCATAGAGGAATGGCTGAATCTGTTACCCATATCCAGAGCACTTAAAGAGTGAGGTCAGGCCAGGCGCGGTGGCTCAAGCCTGTAATCCCAGCACTTTGGGAGGCTGAGATGGGCGGATCACGAGGTCAGGAGATCGAGACCATCCTGGTCAACACGGTGAAACCCTGTCTCTACCAAAAAAATACAAAAAATTAGCCGGGCGCGGTAGCGGGCGCCTGTAGTCCCAGCTACTCGGGAGGCTGAGGCAGGAGAATGGCGTGAACCCGGGAGGCAGAGCTTGCAGTGAGCTGAGATCCGGCCACTGCACTCGAGCCTGGGCGACAGAGCGAGACTCCGTCTCAAAAAAAAAAAAAAAAAAAAAAAAAAAAGAGTGAGATCACTGCATGGATTGATATGGAAAAGAAGTTCAAAATATGTAAGTGAGGAGAGAAAATTGTAGTACTCTATTGTGGTAAACTGTGACTTGTGGGCCAAATCCAGCCTGCTGCCTGTTTTGTAAGTAGAATTTTATTGGAACATAGCCAACATCTTTTCATTTGCAAATTGTCAGTGGCTGCCTTCCATCTACAATGGAGTGTTCAGTAGTTAGAACAGTGACCATATGACCCCAAAAGCCAAAAATATTTACTATTTGTCTGTTTACAGAAAACGTTTTCCAATCCCTGCTCTATCATATGATCCTATTTGTGTTTTTTACAAAGGGAGCGTTTGGAGGAAAGACGTATATCAATAGACACGCTTCTACAAGCCTAGACAATGAAAATCCAAATCCAAACCACAGTTAAGAAAATCTAAAACCACAGTTAACTATGATTACCTCTGGGGAGTGGGACTGTGGAGGAAGCAAGGAATAGATAAGGTCAGAGAGTTTCCTTCTTCTTTAAAAGCTTCTGTACTCTTGGAATTATTTTTCTAAAAGCATATGCAGTATGCCTTATTTTATTTAAAAAAAAAATCAAATGAGGCCGGGCGCGGTGGCTCACGCCTGTAATCCCAGCACTTTGGGAGGCCGAGGCAGGTGGATCACGAGGTCAAGAGTTCAAGACCAGCCTGACCAAGATGGTGAAACCCCGTCTCTACTAAAAATACAAAAATTAGCCAGGCGCAGTGGCAGGCGCCTGTAATCCCAGCTACTCGGGAGGCTGAGGCAGGAGAATTGCTTGAACCTGGGGGCCGGAGGTTGCAGTGAGTCGAGATCATGCCACTGTACTTCAGCCTGGGTGACAGAGTGATACTCCATCTCAAAAAAAAAAAAAAAATCAAATGAAGTAGGAGGAGAACACTGATGAGTGGTGTTCAGCACACCCAGTGATAGAAGGGCTGCCAGCTCTCTAAGGCAGACTTTCTCCAAGTGGTGCCTGAACCACCAGAGTTGTCGGTTTTTTTTTTTTTTTTTTTTTAGTCAAATGAATCAGAACAGGGAGGGGCTGGGCCCTAAAATCCACTTTTTTTTTTTTTTGAGACAGTCTCACTCTGTCACCCGGGCTGGAGTGCAATGGCACGATATCAGCTCACTGCAACCTCCACCTCCCAGGTTCAAGTGATTCTCCCACCTCAGGCTCCCAAGTAGCTGAGCCTACCTGCGCACACCACCACGCCCAGCTAATTTTTTGTATTTTTAGTAGAGACGGGGTTTCACCATGTTGGCCAGGCTGGTCTTGAACTACTGATATTAAGTGATCCTCCTGCCTCGGGCTCCTAAAGTGCTGAGATTACAGGCATAAGCCACGGCGCCTGGCCTAAAATCCATTTTTCAACCAGGACCCTGATGTTTGAAACCACTGCTCTTGTAATAAATGCCAGAGATCAGCAAAAGATTTCTCTGTGGGGTTTAATAGAATTAGTGTGAGATCATCCAGCAAACATCTACTCACAGCAAAAGCAACAACAATAATAGCTCCCAATTATGAGCACTTCCTAAATGCAGGCCCTGTGCTATAGGCTTTACTCACTTGGAACTCTTGAATTCACTTAGCAACCCTGAGCTGAGTGTTACTATGATGAACGTGGCTCCGGGAAGGTTGCGCGCTGACCCGAAGTCTCTGAGCTCCTTGTTTGGGCCTGGCACTAGGCTAGGGGCTGGAAATGCAGATCCTAGCCCCATGGCACTTGCACAGAGACGAGTTAGTCGTCTTCTTTGTGTTGTTCACCCAGCAAGCCATGTGATGCTGGCTTAGTAGCTGGGTCATCTTCAGCGCATGACTTCCACGCCTGCAAAAGAAGAGGTTGACCCAAGTCCCCTGGAAGCCCTCTTCCAGCTCCAACATTTCTCTGGCTTCAAGCAGCCTTGTCACTCTTCATAGTGTGGATGTTCAAATGTGACATGTGGCTCCTTGTCACTGCCCCCACGCACCGGAGCCCTCCTCCTAGGGCCTGTCCTCCTGTCCTTCCCTGTTGAGACAGGCAGAGGTGCTGTGCCCCGTTCCTGCACATTCAAGTCCATTTCCTTGCTTCTCTGTCTGTTCTCATGAAAGTGGATTGTGACTTCAGAACTTGGATCCCTGACTAGTCTGCCAGCTCCTCACAAGCAGGGGCCACGTCACAGTCATGTTTATGCCCCTGTCGTCCCACACCGCCCATAGCAGGAACTCGGTTAATAACCTTCCGATTGCTTCTCGAATGGCTTTTCAAACAGGACTGCCTTTTTGTGCTCCTCAAGATGACTAAGTCAGCAGCCTAGTGACTGCCTGATTCCACAAAGAGGTTCTGCATGGGCATTTCACATGGCTTTCCACACTGGAGTTTCTACACCCCACGGGGACACACAGTATGTGCCAAAAGAGACTGAAGCCACAGGGTAGACACCATGCAAAGCCCTGGGGCTTTCATTTTACTGGGGAGTGAATAATGACAAGTTTCTTCATAGGCTACAATTTTATTATGTAAAAAAATTAAAAAAAAATTTTTTTCAGATGGAGTCTCGCTCTGTTGCCCAGGCTGGAGTGCAGTGGCATGATTTCCATTCACTGCAACCTCTGCCTCCCAAGTTCAAGCAATTCTCCTGCCTCAGCCTCCCAAGTAGCTGGGACTACAGGCGCCTGCCACCATGCCCGGCTACTTTTTTGTATTTTTAGTAGAGACGGAGTTTCACCGTGTTGGCCAGGCTGGTCTCCAACTCCTGACCTCATGATCCACCTGCCTCAGCCTCCTAAAATGCTCAGATTACAGTCATGAACCACTGCCCCGGCCATAGGCTACAATTTTAAATGCCAGTTTTCCATGAGTTTTGAAGGAAAAATGTGCTATTTGAAGGCAAGTTGCTATTGGTGGCTGCCATGTCATGACTGTGCCACCAGACTCCTGGAGATGAAGTTGAGAACACTCTGGGGAAGAACTCTGGCTGGGAGTCCTAAGACCTACATGCAGGTCCTGGCTCCTTTGTGACATCAGGCAGGTCTTTTCACTTCTCTGGCACTCAGTTTCCTCATTCTGGATAACAAGACAGTAGGCTCCTACCTTGTGCATGTGTTTTAATGTGGAAGATGTCACATCCCCACGATTTTGATATAGTCCAGTGGGGCGGGATGCAGTGGGAGAAAAAAACCCTCTCTACCACTGAACTGGACAAGGTGGGTGATTGGGAAACTGATATTAAAGTTCAAAGCCATATCTGCATGATTCTGAAATTGCAGACCACCAAGACTGGTCATGACCCTTCGCCATGTCAGGATGTGTTCATAGCTTCTGTCAGAGGATGTGACAGGGCGAGGTGGGACCTCACGATGTCCTGCTGTGTCCTGCTGTGGCTTTGCCTCTACAGTTCCTGCCATGGGGATAGTGTGCAGGGTTAGAAAGTTAAGGTTATTATTGCAGAAAGTAGAACAAGTCCTCAGGCACCCTCAGGGTCCTAGTCTAGTGCTCAGTCACAGTGGGCAATCTCTTTTTTTTTTTTTTTTTTGAGATAGAGTCTCGTCCTGTCACCCAGGCTGGAGTGCAATGGTACCATCTCGGCTCAGTACAACTTCCACCTCCTGGTTTCAAGCGATTCTCCTGCCTCCACCTCCCGAGCAGCTGGGATTACAGGCATGTGCCACCATGCCTGGTTAATTTTTTGTATTTTTAGTAGAGATGGGGTTTCACCATGTTGGCCAGGCTGGTCTCGAACTCCTGACTTCAGGTGATCCACCCACCTCGGCCTCCCAAAGTGCTGAAATTACAGGCGTGAGCCACCGTGCCCAGCCTTATTTATTTATTTATTTATGAGACAGTCTTGGTCTGTCACCCAGGCTGGAGTGCAGTGGAGTGATCATGGCTCACTGGAGCCTCAACCTTCCATGCTCAAATGATCCTGCCACTTCAGCCTACTGCCTAGCTTGGACCACAGGCATGCACGACCATGCCTGCCTAATTCATTTATTTATTTTTTGTAGAAATGGGGTCCCTCCATATTGCTCAGGGTGGTCTCAAACTCCAAGGCTCAAGGGATCCTCCTGCCTCGGCATTCCAAAGTGCTGGGATTATGGACTTGAGCCGCCACACCTGGCTACAATCTTTGCCAGTAGGAACCACAAAGAAATCTGCTGGAAGAATTTGAGGAGGAAAGTGTATGCAGAATTGGGCTCCCTTCTTTTTGAACAAATTCTCTTTCCTAAGGAACAGCAGAGGGAAGCAGACTCAATGATTGGGGTGACTTTATAGGACATAATTATTGCCAATAGCAAGAATCAATTGTAGATAGAGACGCATGTCTTTGTGTGTGTGTGTGTGTGTGTGTGTGTGTGTGTGTGTGTATGTATATTTCTAAAACAGGCCAGGCACAGTGACTCATGCCTGTAATCCCAGCACTTTGGGAGGCCGAGGGGGGCGGATCACTTGAGGTCAGGAGTTCTAGACCAACCTGGCCAACATGGTGAAACCTGGTCTCTACTAAAAATACAAAAATGAGCCAGATGTGGTGGTGTATACCTGTAATCCCAGCTACTCGGGAGGCTGAGGTGTGAGAATTGCACCTCAGCTACTCTGGGAGGCAGAGGTTGCGGTGAGCTGAGATCACGCCACTGCACTCCAGCCTGGGTGACAGAGCGAGACTCTGTCTCAAATAAAAAAACATAAAAATAAAATAAAATTTAAAAATGGGGAAATTGATTTACACCTTTGTAATCTTTTATTTTAACTTAAATGTGAACTCTTCTTCATTTATAAAGATATTCAATACTATACAACATTACTCAATTAATTATATAATGAAGATAACAGTTCATGTATTCAGTCTCCTGTGATTCGCCTTTTGATTTATTTCCAATTTCTTCTGATTTTAAATAATGCTGCAATAAGAGAATGTCATTATAAATAAACCTCAGAGAACATCTTTTGCTTTTTTCCTGAGGATAAACTTCTGGAATTGGAACTGCAGGGTCAACAAGCGTGCACATTGACAAAGATCTGGACATGTGTTAAATTGCCCTGCAGAAAGTTCTTACCTGCTTGCCCGCCTGTTTATGAAAGTGCCCCAAATCTCAGGGTTTTGAACATAATAAAAATGTTTTAAAACCTCTTGGCTTGTTAAAGGCACTTTCTCCCTCCTCCTAACAATGCCTAATTAACCCTTAAAAGAATACTGTAATGCTGTGCTTCTCAAACTCCAGCAAACATCAGAATTACCTGGAGGGCTGTTAAAGCCAATTGCTAGGCCGCCTGCCCAGAGATTCTGATCTCCTAGATATGGGGTGACACCTAAGAATGTGCGTTTCTAATAAGATCTCGGGTGGGGCTGGGGTGTGGACTGCACTTGGCGAGCACAATGCCAAGAAGAGACTTTCTTGGTTTCATGGTGAAGACTAAACTTTTCCTGTGGACCCTGCTTTTCTCTGTATTGTGAATGTCTCTGAGTCACGTGTCTTACTCTGTACTCTGAATATTGCTTCCTAGTGGCCCTAGACTAGCAGCGGAATGTGGACCTGACAGGCTTTCTGCTCTCTGGTAAGCATGTGTTGCAAGTTGACCCTATGCTGGCACTGGGCTAATAAGAGCTGGGGTGGCTGAATACCAAAATTACACTCTCTTTGCCTTCAAGGGGTTCACTAGTAAGGCGCTACTCATAGTAAAAAACTCTCATAGGCTGGGCATGGTGGCTCACACCTGTAATCCCAGCACTTTGGGAGGCCAAGGTGGGAGGGTCACTTGAGCCCAGGAGTTCGAGACCAGCCTGGGCAAAATGATGAGACGTCATCTCTACAAAATTTAAAAATTGACTGGGCGTGGTGGCACCTGCCTGTAGTCCCAGCTACTTGGGTGGCTAGGGTGGGAGGATTGCTTAAGCCCAGCAGGACAAAGCTGTAAAGAGCCATGATCGTGCCCTGCACTCCAACCTGGGCAACGGAACAAGACCCTGTCTCAAAACAAACAAACAAACAAACAAACAAAAAGCATATGTTGTAGATGTGGAGAAACTGGAACCCTCACACACTGCCGGTGGGAATGTAAAATAGTGCAGCCACTTTGGAAAAGTTAGTCAGTTTCTCAAAAAGTTAAACATAGGTGGGGCACTGTGACTAACACCTGTAATCTCAGTAGTTTGGGAGACAGAGGCAGGAGGATCGCCTAAGTCTGGGAGTTTGAGGCCAGCCTGGGTAACATAGCGAGATACTATCTCTACAAAAAATGTTAAAAATTAGCCAGGCATGGGCCGGGCATGGTGGCTCACACCTGTAAACCCGGCACTTTGGGAGGCCAAGGCAGGCAGATCATTTGAGGTCAGGAGTTCGAAACCAGCCTGGCCAACGCGGTGAAACTCCGTCTCTTCTGAAAATACAAAAATTAGCTGGATGTTTTGGTGGGCACCTGTAGTCTCAGCTACTCGGGAGGCTGAGGCAGGAGAATTGCTTGAGCCCAGGAGGCAGAGCTTGCAGTGAGCCGAGATCCTGCCACTGCACTCCCAGGTTTACGCCATTCTCCTGCCTCAGCCTCCCGAGTAGCTGGAACTACAGGCACCCGCCACCACGCCCGGCCTAGTTTTTTGTATTTTTTAGTAGAGACGCAGGGTTTCACTGTGTTAGCCAGGATGGTCTCGATCTCCTGACCTCGTGATCCGCCCGTCTTGGCCTCCCAAAGTGCTGGGATTACAGGCTTGAGCCACCGCGCCCGGCCTCAAAAAAATTAATGAAGCATGGTGGTAGTCCTAGCTACTTGGAAGGCTGAGGCTGGAGTCTCACTTGAGCTTAGGAGTTCGATGTCACAGTGAGCTGTGATTGCACTACTGCACTCCAGCCTGGGTGACAGAAAGAGACCCTGTCTCTTAAAACAAAGAAACAAACAAATATATATATATATAAAATATATATATATTTTAAAGTTAAACAGTTACCATATGACCCAGCAATTTCACTCCTAGATATATAGCCAGGAGAACATACATTCACAGAAAAACTTGTATACAAATATTCATAGGAGTATTATCTATAATAGCCAAAAAATGTAAACACCCCAAATATCCATCGGTTAATGAATGGATGAACAAAATTTGGTGTATACATACCGCAGAATATTATTCAGTTGTAAAAAGGAGTGAAGCACTGATAATACTGCAGCACAGATAAGCCTTGAAAGAATTATGCTAAGTGAAAGAAGCCAGACGCAAAAGGACAAAGAGTGTATGATTCTATTTATGTGAACGTCTAGAACAGGCAAATCTATAGTGACGAAAAGTAGACTAGTGATTTCCAGAGGCTGGGTTGAGATGAGAGAAGATGTAGAGTGACTGCTAACAGGTTTTCCTTCTGGGATAGTGAAATTATTCAATCCATTTTTATTTTTACTTTTTTTTTTTTTTTTTAGAGAAGGTTGCAGTGCAGTGGTGTGATCATGGCTCACTGCAGTCTTGACATCCTGGTCTCAAGCCATCCTCCCGCCTCAGCCTCCTGAGTAGCTGGGACCACAGGCGTGAGCCACTGCACCTGGCTAATTGTTTGATTTTTTTGTAGCGATGAGGTCTCACTATGTTGCCCAAACTGGTCTTGAACTCTGGAGCTCAAGTGATCCTCCTGCCTCAGCCTCCCAAAGTGCTGGGATTATAGATGTGAGCCACTGTGCCTGGCTGAAAATATTCTAAATTGATTGTGGTGATGGTTGCACAACTCTGTGAATATGTACTAAAAACCACTGAATTGTATACCTTAAATGGATGAATTTTATGGTATATGAATTATATATCAACAAAGCCATTACACACCCTTTGTCATTAGGTATGAACATTAGCAGTATTACAGTGATAGGAAGGAAGCAGGCAGGCAATGAGGGGAAGGACCACTTGGGAAAGGCTGGCTATAGTGGCTTTGCTTGACCTGGGTCTTGAGAAATAAGGTGGAGAAGTAGAAGGTGCTCCAGGCACAGCGGTAGCTGGTTCACAGGTACAGAGGCAGGAAGGAGTCCCGAGGATGTGGATGGTAATACTCGACATCTATTGAATGTTTGTGCTAGCAAACTAAAATGATATAATCTTATTTAATCTCCAAATAAATTATGTATTCATTCATTCATTCACTCAACCAATTATTGAACAAATTTATTTTTCCTTCCTTCCTTCTTCCTTCTCCTCCTCCTCCTCCCCTCCTTCTCTCCCTTCCTTCCATCCCTCCCTCCCTCCCTCCCTCCCTCCCTCCCTCCCTCCCTCCCTCCTTCCTTCCTTCCTTCCTTCCTTCCTTCCTTCCTTCCTTCCTTCCTTCCTTCCTTCCTTCCTTCCTTCCTTCTTTCCTTCTTTCTCTCTGTCTCTGGGACAGGATCTCCTTCTGTCCCCCAGGCTAGAGTGCAGTGGTGTGATCAGGACTCATTGAAGCCTAAACCTCCAGGGCTTAAGCCATCCTCCAGCCTCAGCCTCCCAAGTAGCTGGGACTATAGGCATGTGCCACCATTCGCAGCTAATTTTATTTTTTGTAGAGACAAGGTCTCACTGTGTTGCCCAGGCTGGTCTTGACCTCCTGGGCTCAAGTGATCCTCCTGTCTTGGCCTCCCAAAACGCTGGGACTATAGGTGTAAACTACCGCACCAGGTCTGAACAAATTTTATTAGGCACCTACCACATGCCAGGAACTGTGCCAATGACTGGAGCCACTATAATGAAGTAGACACTATTACTATCCATTTTATACAAAGAAAGGTTAAATAAGTTATTGAAATTTACAGAGCTAGTTAGTGGAAGAACTGAGACTCACATGCAGGTTGTCTGATTCCAGAACCCATTTTTTTAAAAAAGTTATAATCTTATACCTCCCCACAGATTGTTATAATTTAACATAAATGTATACACACAATCACATACTCCTCTTTCTCTATTATTCTCTCTCTCTTTCAATCTTTTTCTTTTTTGCTTGCCTATGCCCCTCTGCCTCTATCCTTCCCCCTTGACAGTTGCTGTCCCCAACAAAGGTTCTTTGTGGTGGAGAGGTGAGACTGAAGTAGTTTTATTAATTTATGTTTAAGTGAAAATTTAATTTTAAAACATTTTTAGATTTACAGAAAAATTGTGAAGACAGTAGTACAGAAAGTTGCTGTGTGCCCCACCCCATTTCCCTGTTATTCACATTACTGTGGTACACTTGTTACAATTAATGAATCAATATTGATACATTTAAAAAAATATTTTTTAATTTTTAAAAATTGTATTATTTTTCTTGAGGCAAGGTCTTGTTCTGTTGCCCAGGCTGTAGTGCAATGGTACGATCTTGGTTCACTGCAGCCTCAACCTCTCAGGCTCAAGCAGCCCTCCCACCCCAGCCTCCCAAGTAGCTGGGACCACAGGTGCACACCATCATGCCTGGCTTTTTTATGTAGAGATAGAGTCTCACTATGTTGCCCAAGTTGATCGTGAACTCCTAGGCTCAAGTGATCCTCTCGTCTTGGTCTCCCAAAGTGTTAGGATTACAGGTGAGAGCACCACTCCTAGCCTGAGGTGTGTCAACATTATTAATTAAGGCCCATACTTTATTCAGATTTCCTTAGGTGTTTTTTTTTTTTTTTTTTTTTTTTTTGAGAAGGAGTTTTGCTCTTGTTGCCCAGGCTGGAGTGCAATGGCGCGGTCTTGGCTCACTGCAACCACTGCCTCCTGGGTTCAAGTGATTCTCCTGCCTCAGCCTCCCGAGTAGCTGGGATTATAGGCATGTGCCACCACATCCAACTAATTTTGTATTTTTTTAGTAGAGATGGGGTTTCTCCATGTTGGTCAGGCTGGTCTCGAACTCCTGACGTCAGGTGAGCCACCCACCTTGGGCTCCCAAAGTGCTGGGATTATAGGCGTGAGCCACTGCACCTGACCCAGATTTCCTTAGTTTTTTACCTAATGTCTTCTAATGTGTTGAGATACCATACTTTGTTTATTTATTTATTTATTTAAGATGCAGTCTTGCTGTGTCGCCCAGGCTCTAGTGCAATGACACGATCTTTGGCTCACTGCAACCTCCACCTCCTGGGCTCAAGCGATTATTTTGCCTCAGCCTCCCGAGTAGCTGGGATTATAGGCATATGCCACCATACCTGGCTAATTTTGTATTTTTAGTATAGATGGAGTTTCACCACGTTGGTCAGGTTGGTCTCGAACTCCTGACCTCAGGTGATTTGCCCGCTTCAGCCTCCCAAAGTGCTGAGATTACAAGCATGAGCTGCTGTGCCAGGCCGAGATACCATACTATATTTAGTTGTCCCATCTCCTATTTTCTTCTTAGTGGTTACAATTTCTTAGACTTTCCTTTTTTTTTTTTTTTTTTTTTTTGACAGAGTTTCACTCTTGTTGCCCACGCTGGAGTATACAATGGCACAATCTCGGCTCACTGCAACCTCCACTCCTGGGTTCAAGCGATTCTCCTGCCTCAGCCTCCCAAGTAGCTGGGATTACAGTCATGCGCCACCAAGCCTGGCTAATTTTTTGTATTTAGTAGAGAGGGTGTTTCACTATGTTGGCCAGGCTGGTCTCAAAATCCTGACCTCAGGTGATCCACCCGCCTCGGTCTCCCAAAGTGCTGGGATTACAGGCATAAACCACCCCACCTGGCCACTTTCCTCATTTTTGATGACTCTGTCTTTGAGGAGTATGCTCAGGTATTTTATAGAACATCTCTCAGTTGAGATTTGTCTGATATTTTTCTCATGATTAGACTGGGGATATGAGTTGGGAGGAGGACGATCATAGGGATAAGGTGACATTCTCATCATTTCATATGAAGGGCACATACTATCAACATGACATATCACTGGAGGTGTTAAACTTCATCACCTGGCTGAGATAGTGATTGTCATGTTTCTCTGCTGTAATGATATTCTCCCCCTCATCCCCTTTCCAGACTGTTCTCTTTAGAAGGAAGTCACTGTGTGTAGTCCATACATGAGCGGGAGTTACACTCCACCTCCTTGAGGGTAGACTATTTACCTTAATTATTTGGAATTCTTCTCCATGGAAGATATGTCTATTATTCTCCATTTATCTATTTATTGTTTCTTTGTTTTTGTTTTTGAGACAGTGTCTTGCTTTGCCACCTAGGCTGGAGTGCAGTGCCCTGATTATAGCTAACTGCAGCCTGGACCTCTTGGGCTCAAGCAATCCTCTCACCTCAGCCTCCGGACTAGCTAGGACTACAGGTTCACACCATCATGCCTGGCTAATTTTTTAAATTTTTTGTAGTCATGGGGGTCTTGCTATGTTGCCCAGGCTTTCTCAAACTCCTGGCCTCAAGCAATCCTCCTACCTTGGCCTCCCAAAGTGCTGGGATTACACATGTGAGCCACCATGCCCAGCTATCTATTTAGTCAATTATTTATTTATGTCCATATGGACTCATGCATATCTATCTTATACTTTAGGTTCTAATCCAAAGCTATTTTAAAATTTATTTTGTTGCTTAAATTATGCCAGCTTTGGCCACTGGGAGCTCTTTCAGTTGCTTGTCTCGTTGATCCCCTCATTCTGGGTGTTTTTTGGATATGGGGATACTTCCATACTTTTTGGCACAAGGTGTTCCAGGCTCATCTTGTGTATTGCCTGCCCCAGCCCTAGAATCAGTCATCTTCCCAAGGAGCCCTGGTTCCTTTCACTGGAGAATGGTATTAGAAACCAAGATCTGGGTACTAGGGTGCTCACTGCTACTGAGTTGTTGTTGCTTCTAGGCCTTCTCAGCTGACATAGCAAGGAAATATATATGTGTATATTGACATATGTATAAGCATATCTATAAATACATTTCTGTCTATATCACACTAAGCATGAGTTCATACTGATATCTCCAACTCTAATCCATTACTATATGGATCATTCTAGCCTCTTCTCTCCTTGCTTATCTATAACCTCACACTCTGACAGTGAGATACCTGCTTCCATCATCCACCATCCATTTGCTTAATTGGTAAATTCCAGTATACATAGTGGTTTCCAAATAGTTGGCTTTTACAAACCCTGTGGGAAACAACTTGATCAACTAGAGTACAGTGTTTATGTGTATTCCTTTTACCTTTAGTCTTACAGACTCCAGTCATTTCCAAAGTGACTTAGTTCAGCACCTTTTCTACCTACCTGCTTCAGTAAGGTTATTCACACACTTATAATATAGTTTTTTTTTCTCTCTGATTCTGCATCTTTTCTAAGATCCCCTGATCTCTAAATGATTTTTTAAAAATGGACTATGGCTTTTGACAAATGCATCGTGTCATGTATTCACCATTGTTTTATTTATTTATTTATTTAGAAAGAGTCTTGCTCTGTCACCAGGCTGCAGTGCAGTGGTGCAATCTCGGCTCACTGCAATCTCCACCTCCTGGGTTCAAGCGATTCTTCTGCCTCAGTCTCCCAAGTAGCTGGGACTACAGGTGTGTGCCACCATGCCCAGCTAATTTTTGTGTTTTTAGTAGAGATGGGGTTTCACCATGTTGGCCAGGATGGTCTCTATCTTTTGACCCCATGATCCACCTGCCTCGGCCTCCCAAAGTGCTGGGATTACAGGTGTGAGCCACTGTGCCCGGTCTATTTATTTTTTAAATTACACAAATACTAGTATGTTAAAAAATTTCAGCCAGGTACAGTGGCTCATGCTTGTAATCCCAGCAGTTTTGGAGGCCGAGGTGGGGGATCCCCTGAGCCCAGGAGTTCAAGACCATCCTATGCAATATAGTAAGAACTCACCTCTACAAAAGATTAAAATAAATTTTTAAAAATTTCAAAAATACAGATAAAAAAATTCTATCTTGATTGCTGTTAATCTCACTCCCTTCTTATAAACACTGTTATCAGTTTGATAAGAATCTTTCTAGATTTTTCTCTATGTCTTTATAAACATATTTGAATATATGTAAATGTGTGATTTTATGTGTGTTTTTTAGAGAGGCATAAGATTATATTTTATATACATGTTGAAATCTCGTTATTACTTTGTCAGTGTGCCTAATTCTTTTAAACTGGTGTAAAGATAATACAGATGTACTTTTGAACACAAATGCTTAATCCACTCCATGAGATACGTTCCAGAACCCTAACGTATTCTAGAAAGCTGGGACAATGGATACAAGTTGGAGAACAGAAGAACGGCACGCAAGGAAGGAAGCAGGAGCCTCATGCTTAAGAAAGGCTCCATGCTCCCCTGCTAAGGAAATCCTGGACTTTAAAGAGGCCCTGAAGAGGCACCAAGAGTTTTTAAAGTCAGAAAAGAATATGGTTTTATTTCTGTAATGGGTACAGAAGCACTTTAAGGAATGTTAGTTATGTAGAATGCTATTTGATTAACATATCCATTTTTTACCCTTCAACTCTTCTCATTAGAAAACATTCAAGTATATTTGTTGAGTGTATGACTGCTCTATAAATACTGCAGTAGCCATGGTATGACACGCCATTTGGACACCTTCATCTTCTCAGCTATTTATTAGGTGGCACCACAGGAGCAGTAAAGGAGAGTACAAAGCAGTGTATTTATTTATTTGGAGACGGGGTCTGGCTCTGTCACCAGGCTGGAGTGCAGTGGAGTGATCCCAGCTCATTACAACCTCTGTCTCCCGGGCTCAAGCCATCCTCCTACCTCAGCCTCCCGAGTAGCTGGTACTTACAAGGTGCGCACGACCACACCCAGCTAATTTTTGTGTTTTTTGTAAAGATTGGGTTTTGTCATGCCATCCAGGCTAGTCTTGAACTTCTGAACTCAAGTGAACTGCCTGCCTCAACCTCCCAAAGTGCTGGGATTACAGATATGAGCCACTGCACCTGGCCCAGTGTGGTGATTCTTAAAGCAGGGTCCAAAACGCTCTGAGGGGTAAGAAAGTCTTCCAGCTGGGCCATTAAAACAAGGGAGCCAGCTAGGTGAGATGGCTTTACCTATAATTTCAACTCTATGGGAGGCCAAGGCAGGAGGATCCCTTGAGCCTAGGAGTTTGAGACTAGCCTGGGCAACATAGCAAGACCCTATCTCTTAAAAAAACATTTAGCCAGGGCGTGATGGCATGTGCCTGTGGTCTCAGCCACTTGTGAGACTGAGGTGAGAGGATCACTTGAGCCTGGGATATCAAGGCAATGAGCTGTGTTTGTGCCACTGCACCAGCCTGGGTGACAGAGGGAGACCCTGTCACAAAATAAATGCATGATATATACATAAAAAAATTAAAAATAAATTAAAAACCAGGAGATGATCTCCAAGTGCTGCTAGACTATAAGCTCTATGAGTTTAGGGACCCCATCTCTTTTGTTCCCCATTACCTATTCCCAGTGCCTAGAATAGGTCCTCACATGTAATATGTGTTTCATAAATATTGAATGAATTAATTAATCTAAAAGTGCACAACTTTTTTTGTAAAGGTTGGGGTCTCACTATGTTGCCCAGGCTGGTCTCGAAATCCTGGCTTCAAATGATCCTCTCACTTCAGCCTCCTGAAATGCTGGAATTACAGGTGTGAGCCCCCGTGTCTGGCCTAAAACTGCAAATTCTTTCACTCCTTCCTAGAAGCAAATAGCCTCTTCCATTTCTTTCTTGCAAATAGCTATATATCAATATATCATCATAATTCAGTATTCACAAAGGAAAACATGCACATTACTGAAGTTTGCGGAGAACTCAAATTCAGTATTCCACTAAATCTAGCTAGCTGTTACATGATAATTGGCAATTTTTTTTTTTTTTTTTTTTTTTTTTTGAGACGGAGTCTGGCTCTGTCATCCAGGCTGGATTGCAGTGGCATGATCTCGGCTCACTGCAAGCTCCACCTCCTGGGTTCATGCCATTCTCTTGCCTCAGCCTCCCGAGTAGCTGGGACTACAGGCACCCGCCACCATGCCTGGCTAATTTTTTGTATTTTTAGTAGAGACGGGGTTTCACCATGTTAGCCAGGATGGTCTCAATCTCCTGACCTCGTGATCCACCCGCCTCGACCTCCTAAAGTGCTGGGATTACAGGTGTGAGCCACTGCGCCCGGCCTGATAATTGGCAATCTTATAAAGCTTCCTCATTCAGGTTTTTTTTCTCTTTTCCTTTTTTGCATGGAGGTAGTTGGAATTTCTGCAGTTTGAGGAAAGATAGTTTTACTATTGTTGCATCCTCAGTGCTTTTTGAATTGGCTGGAGACCTCAACTAATGCTTTTTAATTAGGAATTATGATTAACTTAGTGTCATTATTATCAATGTAGTATGTCGTAGGTATTAGGTTCACCCTGTAATGTGAACAGATGCATCTTTGCATCAACTGTACTTTTCACCTGTAATGTTTCTGATGACTAGATTTTTTAAACCATCTTAACCAGTTTTAAGTGTCCGATGACTAGACTTTTAATATATGTTTGCATCATGGCACAAATATGAATCATCCATAACCCTAGCACCAAAAGAGATCATAGTCATCTCCCCCAGCTCTGCCTGTACAGTGGAATTCCATTACTATTACGGGTTCTTTTTCTCCTGGACACCAGGCAGATGTAGCATAGGTTAGCCTTTATCATCTCTATCCTGCTTTAAAAAGACTAGCTGGGGGCAGGAGCAGTGGCTCATGCCTGTAATCTCAGCATTTTGGGAGCCCGAGGTAGGCAGATCACAAGGTCAACAGATCAACACCATCGTGGCCAACATGGTGAAACCCCGTCTCTACTAAAAAAATTACAAAAAAATTAGCTGGGCATGGTGGCATGCGCCTGTAGTCCCAGCTACTTGGGAGGCTGAGCAGGAGAATCACTTGAACCCAGGAGGCAGAGGTTGCAGTGAGCCGATATTGGGCCACTGCACTCCAGTCTAGTTACAGAGTAAGACTGAATTAAAAAAAAAAAAAAAAAAAGACTAGCTAGGCTGGGTGCAGTTGCCCACGCCTGTACTCCAAGCACTTTGGGAGGCCGAGGAGGGCGGATCACGAGGTCAAGAGATAGAGAGCGTCCTGGCCAACATAGTGACACCCCATCGCTACTAAAAATACAAAAATTAGCCGGGCACGGTGGCTCAAGCCTGTAATCCCAGCACTTTGGGAGGCCGAGACGGGTGGATCACGAGGTCAGGAGATCGAGACCATCCTGGCTAACACAGTGAAACCCCGTCTCTACTAAAAAATACAAAAAACTAGCCGGGCGAGGTGGCGGGTGCCTGTAGTCCCAGCTACTCAGGAGGCCGAGGCAGGAGAATGGCGTAAACCCGGGAGGCGGAGCTTGCAGTGAGCTGAGATCCGGCCACTGCACTCCAGCCTGGGCGACAGAGCGAGACTCCGCCTCAAAAACAAAACAAAACAAAACAAAACAAACAAACAAACAAAAAATACAAAAATTAGCTGGGCATGGTGGTGGGCGCCTGTAGTCCCAGCTACTCGGGAGGCTGAGGCAGGAGAATCACTTGAACTTGGGAGGTGGAGGTTGCAGTGAGCTGAGATTGCACCACTGCACTCCAGTCTGGGTGACAGAGCAAGACTCTGTCTCAAAAAAAAAAAAAAAAAAAAAAAAAAAAACTAGCTAGAGTCACCTGATGTGCTTAGGCAGAATTTCTGCAGTCCAGTTTACCCAGGAGTAAGGGCTGAGTGCTTCCCATGATGCAGGGTTTTTAGTTTTTAAAACAACTCAAGGCCAGGTTTGGTGGCTCACATCTGTAATCCCAGCACTTTGGGAGGCTGAGGCAGGAGGATCACTTGAGCTCTGGCCTCCTGTTTGGGCAACATAGTGAGACCCCATCTGTAGAAAAAATTAAACAGTTAGCCAGGCGTGGTGGCGTGTCCTTGTGGTCCCAGCTACTCAGGAGGCTGAGGCAGGAGGATTGCTGGTACCTAGGGTATCGAGGCTACAGTGAACCATGATCGCACCACTGCACTCCAGCCTGAGCAACAGAGCAAGACTGTCTCAAAAACGAAGATGCAAACAAAAAAACAGTTGGTCCTGGGAAAAGTGGGATGAGTTAGTCACCCTCCCTGGAACCCCAGAGGCCAGCTTGGTCTTAACCAATTAAAGAAGGAAATATTCCTAGGAAGTCCCTTCTGTGAACTAAATTCCAATTGCTGCTGTGGTCTGTGAGGGAGAAGAGACCCATGAATTGTATAAGAAGGAAGACCCTCCCGACATAAAACGAAGAGACGCTACTGAGTTCCTGTGTGTGTCAGGCACTACATTAAGCACTTCACAAACATAAGCTCACTTAACACTTGAGCTCTGTGAGGTGGTACCATGATCTGTACCCAAGGATAATCCAAGGAGAACCAGCAAAGGAGCGCCTCCCCTGCTTGCTGCTCTGTGGCCAGAGGCAAGGGGGGCTTTCCAGAGGTGGTGGAAATAGGTCAGACCTAAGTGAAGTAAGAGAACAGGAGGAGTGGCCTGGGCAAGGGAGGGAGCTGGGGATTGGATGAAGTGACCTGGATTGGAGACCTGGCTCTAGAATGTCTTGCTGTGTGGCTTTGGGCAAGTCCCTTTCTTTCCGGGTTACTGTCAGTGAGACCTTTGGCCTGAACCTTTTTTTTTTGAGATGGAGTCTTCGCTCTGTCACCCAGGCTGGAGTGCAGTGGTACAATCTTGGTTCACTGCAAGCTCTGCCTCCCGGGTTCATGCCATTCTCCTGCCTCAGCCTCCCGAGTAGCCGGGACTACAGGCACCTGCCACCATGCCTGGCTAATTTTTTTTTTTTTTAGTGGAGACGAGATTTCACTGTGTTAGCCAGGATGGTCTCTATCTCCTGACCTTGTGATGATCCGCCCGCCTCGGCCTCCCAAAATGCTGAGATTACAGGCGTGAGCCACCGCACTTGGCCATGGCCTGAACCATCTTAAGGTTCCATTTGGATGCCCCATTTTAGTGGAGGTAGGTGAGAATTCCAGAAAGCAGTGCTGTTTCTGGGGAGTGAGGAAATTAAAGACCACTTTTCTGGTCTTTGAGCCTGATGTGAGAACTGTGGAGGTAGGACACAGCCGGCATCCTGGCTTTCTCAGGCTGAGATTTTCCAAGATCAGGAAGGGATGGAATTTCTTAAGATGCCAAGTACTTGTCAAATTGAAGATATGCCAAAAGAAGGTCATGAAAGTCATGGAATACTTTAAATGATTTAAATGTCTACATTTAAATATTTTTAAATGTCTATACTTACCAAACTAATGCATTTAACACACATTAAAAAGCAGAGCAGAGGGCTGGGAGCAGTGTATCATGACTGTAATTCCAGCACTTTAGGAGGCCGAGGCAGGAGGATCACTTGAGGTCAGGAGCTTGAGACCAGTCTGGGCAATATAGAGAGAACTTATCTGTACAAAACATTTTTAAAAAATCAGCTAGGCATGCTGGCACACGTCTGTACTTCTAGCTACTCGAAAGGCTGAAGCAGCAGGATCCCTTGCCCAGGAGTTCGAGGCTGCAGTGAGCTACGATCATGCCATTGCACTCCAGCCTGAGGGGCAGAGTGAGAAAAAAACAAAACAAAACAACAACAACAACAAAAAACAAAAACAAAAACCAGAGTCAGCTGTGCACAGTGGCTCATGCCTATAATCCCAACATCGGGGAGGCCCAGGTGAGAGGATCATTTGAGCCCCAGGAGTTTGAGTCCAGCCTGGGCAACATAGCAAGACCTTGCCTCTAAAAAATAAGAAAGATTTTTTATCAAGCAGGATAAAAACAGGAAAAATAAAGAGTAATATGAAGAAGAAGTGATAGCAACCCCTAGACAAACCAAAGCTGGTATTGGCTGCATCCTTGCAGGCAGTGCTTATTCTCCACCTCCACTGCATCAAGCCCAAGAGAAAGGCTGAAGGGGATGCTAAGGGAGTTAAAGCCAAGGTGAAGGACAAACCACGGAGAAGATCTGCAAGGTTATCACTAAAACTGCTCCTCCATGCCAGAGCCAAAGCCTAAAAAGCCTCTGCAAAGAAGGGAGCTAGAGGTACTCAAAGAGAAAAGGGGAAAAGCTGATGCTGGCAAGGCTGGGAATAACCCTATCTATCTAATGCTGAGAATATGTAAGGGAGGAAGAAGAGAGTCGGGGGAAGAATTACATAAAATGCCTCTCCTCAAACCCTCCATTGGTTCTTTAGGTCACCAAAAATAAAAGCTAAAGTCCTCACCTACAAGGCTCTCAAGATTTGCCCCCTGTTGAGAGACGATTCTCCATGAAGCTCTTTCATGTTTGCACTTCTTTCTAACAGAGGTGCCGGCTGCCTTTGTTTGGACTATCTTTTGAAGGACATTTATATAATGAACAGCCTTGGAAGACAGTGTCCCTCTGGTGCAGGGGACAGGTCTGTATACTGCCCAGTGTCATACCATCTCCCACTGGGTCAGAGTTCAGGAAGGTCCGCTTGCAGCCGTTATGAAAGATTTGGGTTCCCTAAGTTCTGGGTTCCTCAGCTGTGATGCACACCCTCGAATGGGCAGGGTCCATCCAGACTGCTCTGTGTCACCCCATTGTCCTCAGAAACGAGGAGGGAGGAAGGGGCAAGTGGAAGTGACACAAACAGGAAGTTCATGCTGCTTGCTATTATCTATATATGCTCACTATTATATTTAGTATGAAGTAATAAAATAGTTTGTCTCTGATCCAGGAGTCCTGTGACTCTGCCAGCATCTGAGACTGTGTCAGGCTAACCTGTTAACCTGCAAGTTAGGTAAAACCCCAGAACCTCCACAGTTCTGACCACAAACACCTCACCCCATTTCCTACCACTCCTTCTGTTGCTCACCTTGCCTGGTCATGCTGGCCTCCCAGCTGTTCCTGGAAGCTGCCAGGCAACACTCCTGCCTTAGGGCCTCTGCAGTCAGCCTGGAACACTCTAGCCTGACAGCCATGTGATGTCCTTCATGTTCTTATCCAAACAGCACCTGGGTGGGGCCTTTCTTGACTTCTGTATTTGATTTAGTTAATTAATTAATTAATTAATTAATTTAGAGACAGGGTCTGGCTCTGTTGCCTAGGCTGGAGTGCAATCATGGCTCACTGTACCCTCAACCTCCTGGGCTCAAGTGACCCTCCTGCCTTGGTTTCCCAAAGTGTTGGGATTACAGGCTTGAGCCACCATACCCAGTCTGACTTCTCTATCTGAAACAGCCTTCCCACCAATAAACTGGTGAACTTTTGCCAATCTGACAGGTGAAAACGGTATCTTAGTAAGTTTTAATTTTATCTTTTTTTTTTGGTCTATTTCTATTTCAGGATCGATATAACGATATAGAGATACATAGACAAATAAATGGATTTATATATTTCTATATATATTATTCTATAATATCTATATGTATATTTTCTATAGTATCTATATTTCTATTACTATTTTATTATGCTTGAGTCATTTTTGGGCCAGGCGCGGTGGCTCATGCCTGTAATCCCAGCACTTTGGGAGGCCTAGGTGGGCAGATCACCTGTGGTTAGGAGTTTGAGACCAGCCTGGTCAACCAGGTGAGACCTCATCTCTACTAAAAATACAAAGACCATGTCTACTAAAAATACAAAGATTAGCCAGGAGTGGTGGCTCATGCCTGTAATCCCAACTATGCAGGTGGCTGAGGCAGAAGAATCGCTTGAACCCGGGAGGCAGAGGTTGCAGTGAGCTGAGATTGCCACTATACTCCAGCCTGGGTGACAGAGTGAGACTCGGTCTCAGAATTAAAAAAAAAGAGTCATTTTTATTTCCTTTCCTATGAATTATCTGTTCTGAACCGTTGCCTATTTTCCTATTGTGTTGTTAGTCTTTTTCGTACTTATTTCTTACTTGCCTATGATGTGATTAAGTATTTTTCTCAACTTGTCATTTGTCTTTTGAGTTTGCTTATGGTGTCATGATTGTTGTTATGTCATATAAGTTTTAAATTTTTATGTAGTTAAATTTGTCAATCATTTCTTTTATGGCATCTAGATTTTCTTTTTTTTCTTTTTCTTTTTTTTTTTTTTGATACGGAGTCTCACTCTGTTGCCTGGGGTTGGAATGCAGTGGTGTCATCTTGGCTCACTGCAACCTCTGCCTCCCAGGTTCAGGCAATTCTTCTGCCTCAGCCTCTCAAGTAGCTGGGATTATAGACGCTTGCCACTACACCCAGCTAATTTTTTGTATTTTTAGTAGAGATGGGGTTTTACCATATTGGCCAGGCTGGTCTTGAACTCCTGACCTTGCGATTCGCCCGTCTCAGCCTCCCAAAGTGCTGGAATTACAGGCATGAGCCATCATACCCAGCATAGATTTTCAATCATACCCAGAAAGGTCTTCTCATGGCAAGATTATAAGGAATCCATGCTTTCTTCTGTTTTTCTAGTACTTTTATGGTGTCATTTCAAAATATACCCATCTTTTCATCTCTTGAAACTTGTTTGGAGTAAAAACTTTTGGGACATTCAACCTGTAGGTTTTTTTTGACTACCCAATTGTCTCAACCCCTTTTTATTATTTATTAATTTATTTAACAACACACAATAGAATCATTTATTGAAAACTGTACTCTGGAAAAACTATGTGCACAACAAAGCCTGTTTCACCCATTTTACAGTGGGTACACTGTGGTGTGGGGCATTTGTCAACTTGCTCAAGCCTTTAGGTAAGTAGAGTTTGCAGCTTTTCTGAGAATCTGCCTGCATGTTTCCTTCTTCCCCAGCCTCCCAAGCCATCCTGTGGTTCAGACACCTCCACCTTGTGCAGCCAGGCTCTCATCAAAGCCAGTAATCCAATGTGTTGGCTTGCACTGGGCTTGCATCTGTGTCTCCAGGATGCACAAGGGGTTTCAAGCCCCATGAACACAGTCTTCCTGGTTTAACTAAAGCTGGTGAGAAACCTCAGAAGTGGCCTGACCCCTTTCTGTGACTGGACAGATTAAAATTCAACATCAAAGACCCCAGGATGAGCAGAGGGTAGAGGGTGGTGAGCTTGCCTACTCAGCTCCCTGATTATTGCTGGAGTGCCAGGTGCTACTTTAGTTTTATTTCTGCATGTACTTTAGTCTATTTCTGTGCTTTTCTCTGTTCCATTGTGTTTTGTGTGTGTGTGTTTCTGTGTGTGTGTGCACACCAGCTCTATAATATGTTTTAATATCCAACAGGGTTAGTTCCCACCTCCTGGTTCTTCATTTTGAGAGCCTGTTTCTGGACTAGCCTTGTTTGGTTTTCTACACGAATTTTAGGAACAAATAGGGTAATTAAAAAAAAAAACAAAAAAACTAAACCACACACAATCTATTAATCCTATTAGTACTTTTATTGGGATTATGTTAAATTTAAATTTTACTTAAGGAGAATTGAGATCATGAATCCACAGACGTCATTCATCTTTCCATTAGACTGTTTCATTTGTAAAATGAGAGCAATAATAGTACCAATCTCGTATCACTGGCCTGAGAATTAAATGAGAAAATGCATGCGAAATATACTGGGGTGAACACGTTGCTTTGCCACTTAGCTGTGTGAACTTGGGTGTGGTAGGTTATTCTGAACATTGCTCTCTCATTTGTTAATAAGGATAATCCTAGCATCTGCTTCACAGGACTCCAATGAGGGTGAAATTAGACAAAGCGCGCAAATCACCCAGTGCTCTGCCTGAAACATAAGTGCACAATAAATATTAGCTGTTTTTCTAAAACGTAGGCCATCCCAGGGCAAGGAAGTGCAACTCAAAGCAAAAGCATTAGGGTGCGGTGGCCCACGCCTCTCATTCCAGCACTTTGGAAGGCCGAGGCCGGCATATCACTTAAGGTCAGGAGTTCGAGACTAGCCTGGCCAACACGGTGAAACCCCGTCTCTACAAAAATACAAAAAATTAGCCGGGTGTGGTGACATGCGCCTGTAATCCCAGCTACTCGGGAGGCGGACGCATCAGAATCGCTTGAATTCGGGAGGTGGAGGTTGCAGTGAGCCGACATCGCGCCACTGCACTCCAGCCTGGGTGACAAAGTGAGACTCCGTTTCAAAAAAAAAAAAAAAAAAAAAAGCAAGAAAAAAAAAGCAAAAGCTTGGAGGGATCCACCTCAAGTGGAGGTCCCCAAGGTCAAGTAATCTTTCCCAGGACCTATGCCACCGAAGGTCCCCACTTCCTACTTTTTTCCTGGTGCGTCTGGAATGGGAAGCCGCGATTCCGAGGGTCCCAGGCCGCTCAGGGACTCCAGGACCCAGACCCAGACCCAGCGTCCCGGTACTGCCACGTCTCGCGCGGTCAGCTCGGCAGGCGGGAGCTGGCGGGACGTGGCGCGCGCTTTGTCAGGCCTTATGCCCGCCCCTCCGCGGCCGGAGTAGCAGGTGGGCCGGCACCGGGGCAGAGAGGCGTAACGCTGCGAGGGGGCGGGGCCAATTACGCGCCCGGAAGTCCCGGGGAGGGATGTGACGTACATCCGGCGAGTAGCTGGCGGTCCCGGGTGTTGCTGGTTAGTGTGCTCTGAGGGAGGGTCGGAGCCTGTCGCCGTTTTGCCCGAGGAGCCCCTCAGGCCGTGAGTCTGAGGGCCGCGTCGGGGAGGGTAGTTGGAGCTCGAGGGGCTGGGACGGAAGGCGGGGAGGTCGGAGCGGAGGCTGGCCCTGGCGGGGTTGGGGGCGGGGAAGTGACACGCAGGCGGTTCTGTGGGGCCGCCGGCTGATTCTGGGCGGGGACGGGCCGAGTCGGCCGGATTTGCTCAGTCCCCTGCTGTCCTCTTTGGCCTGGGGTCCACCTGCATTCCGCTCGGGGGTCTCGCAGCTGCTGGGCCGGATAACAGCTTCTTGTCTGTACCGTGCCCTCCGGTTTACGAAACGGCTCCATGTCCTCTGTCTCAAAAGAGCCTCACAGCCCTCGGTGAGGCGGGTGGGACCTCTTGATCATTATCCTTGTTTTATAGACTCGGGGACTGAGGCTGGCCAAGGCTCCGCAGTTAGCGAGTGTGAGCGCTCGAACCTGGTCTACAGGCCCCTAGTCCGGGGCTTACACCCAAGTCAGCGCTCGGTTGTCGTCCGATGGCCCGGGTCGAACCCTGTACTTTCTCCTTCCACCTTCCCCTTTTCCCCTGTCTGGTCTCTGCATGGAAAAATTTCCTTATGTGCATTTGACATGGATTAGCGTTTTCTTCACGATTCTAGCCACTGGGTATCTTTATCTTGATTCCATCTGCTTCTGTTGCGACAGGGGGCTTAGGGAGATTTGCCATGGGGCTGACCTTTGACATTTACCCCGCAGCTAAGCAGCGTTAGCTAAAAGCCAGCCGCCTACTACCCCAAATCTGCCTGGAATGGCGTCTTAAAGTTGCCCTGATTATGTATAACAAGTAATGCGTAAATTTTTAAATTGGCTAATGGTCAGATTGGTGCACTTCCTTTTCTATTAACTTTTGTTTGAATCTTTTAGCTCTGGAATTCACAAGTTTTCATTTTAGGTACATTAATAGTGTTTTGTTGATAGTTTAGAGACCTACCTTAAATTTTAGATTACTCTTAACTTTTCGTAAGGTGGTACAATGGACCAAGAATAGAAAATAAATAGAATGCTAGTTATTAAAATACCATTCAAAAGATGTGATGAATTGTAAGGAAGAGAACTTAGGAAGATCATCCTCTGTGTAGTTGGTGGGTTAAAGAAATTTTAGGTTTTTTTTTTTTTTCCAGCAATTTTGTGATTTGGGTTTGAATTTTATGTACTGTTAACAGGAAGAGCTTAGGCTTTGGTGTTAGAGATGAGGGTTTAAGCACTGGCACTATTAGTTTTTCAGCTGAGCAGTCTTCAACTACTCAGCAAAACTAGGAGTATCTTCATCTTCATCTTGTTAAATGAGGCCAATGATCCTTGCCTGGTAGGGTTGGTGTGAGGATGAAATGAGATGTACAGGTACTGTACAAATTGTAAAACTACTGATGAGTTGGTACAAATCCTAAGATCTTAAGGAGAGAGGAGCCACCAAGGCCATTTTCAGCTACTGAGGAGGCTGAGGTGGGAGGATCTCTTGGGCCTGGGAGGTTGGGGGTGCAGTGAGCCATGATGGCAACACTGCACTTAAGCCTGGGAAGCAGAGTCTTGGTCTGTCTAAAAAAAAAAAGGGGGGCGGGGGCGTTTTCTTAATTTTGGGTGGTGGTACAACCCAACTCTTTGGATCTATTAAGGGTTTTTATTATTTTTAACTCACCTGAAGAGTTTCTTTAGTCAGCCTCCACTCTGGTCACTTCTTTACAATCCAACACTTCTGTATACATTTGTACTACACGGGTTTTCAGTCAGTACTTTACAGACTTGTAAACAATATTTACATCACTTTAGAAATATTTTATTTCTTTTTCTTTTTTTTTTTTTTTTTTTTTTTGAGATGGAGTTTTTGGTCTTGTTGTCCAGATGGAGTGCAATGTCGTGACCTCGGCTCCCTGCAACCTCTGCCTCCTGGGTTCAAGAGATTCTCCTGCCTCAACCTCCCGAGTAGCTGGGATTACAGGCGCCCGCCACCACACCTAGCTAATTTTTGTGTTTTAAGTAGAGACGGGGTTTCACCATGTTGGCCAGGCTGGTGTCGAACTCCTGACCTCAGGTCATCCACTCGCCTCGGCCTCCCAAAGTGCTGGGATTACAGTCATGAGCCAAGTATTTTCAACTAGATGAATTCTGCAAAGGTGAAAAGGAGAAAATGCCACACTTTAAATAGTTTTTCATGGCAATTGAACTACTTTAATTTTCCATTTTTTTTCCCTTTGACACTCCTGCTTTTAAGCCATCTCCTCCCTTGGAGCATACAAATCAGCAGCAGCCAGGACTTAGCTACTTGGCTGCTTTAATTCTTCCCTCCAAAGTGATCTGAGTGGGAATGACCATAATGAGGGGTGTGCTCTAAAGGTGAGCTGTGCTTCTCCAGGCAGTAGGTTGAGGAAAGTATAGGAGGATGTCTGGTTTGAGGGAATTGCAGAGGAAAGGCACATTGTTCTTTTACTTATTTACAGTAAATGAGAATTTAAGCAGAGGAGCTTTATTAAGTATATTTAAGTTATTGGATTCCTTAAAGTGCGGATTCAATTTCCAGAGAAAACTATTAATGTGATAAATATGGTCTTTCTGCTGAAATATATTTGTTACTGAAAAGGCAAAAAAGAAATAAACTTATTTAGGATTTTTTCATAAGAGCTTAGTATGTACTTCCACCCAAACTGCCAAACTTTATTTGGCTCTTTTTGGTAAGAGCCATGAAAAATAAACATTGATTAGGCCCTAAAATTTATAGATTAGGCTATGGGCCTGATAAAAACCTAGTAATTGGATGAAAAACATACCATCTCTACTTTTCAATTTACTCTCTCTTTTTTTTTTTTTTTTGGAGATGGAGTCCTGCTCTGTCACCCAGACTGAAGTGCAGTGATGCAACCTGCTCACTGCAACCTCTGCCTCCCAAGTTCAAGCGATTCTCCTGCCTCAGCCTTCTGCATAGCTGGGATTACAGGCAAGCGCCGCTGCTCCCAGCTGTTCAATTTATTCTTCATCTGGCATTCTTTGAATGAATGTAAGGGGAATTTTTTGTGGGTAATGCTTTTACTGGTTACTATTCATGAAAATTTTGATTGCAGTTGGTCATATCTAGTATAAAGCCCTGTGTTCAGATGCTCCTGCTGGTGGAGAGGAGTAAAAGTGTGAACCTTCCATTTTTCTGTACCATATCTGAGATACTAAAGCAAAAATTCATCATGACCAGACAATGCTGAGAAACCTTAAGACCCACCAACACATCTAGATCTTACCCTCTTCATTTCATTCAGTGAATGAAT
The DNA here is from genome assembly GCF_049350105.2 of Macaca mulatta. Classification (NCBI taxonomy): domain Eukaryota; kingdom Metazoa; phylum Chordata; class Mammalia; order Primates; family Cercopithecidae; genus Macaca; species Macaca mulatta. Next base: position 79,467,205 of record NC_133414.1, read on the forward strand.
GAATTCATTCATTCATTGCTTATTACCAATATATGTGAACCTTCTAGTAGCTTTTGATAACTATGAGAAACAATAGAAACAGTAGTGTTAATATCAGTACCAGTTAAGTTATTTACTTGCTTGGGAACTTATTGCTGTATCCTGAACAAGTATTCTTTTTTTGTTTGTTTTTTGTTTTTTGAGACAGGGTCTTGCTCTGCCACCCAGGCTGGGGTGCAGTGACACAATCATAACTCATGGCAGCCTCGAATTCCTGGGCTTAAGCAATCCTCTTGCTTCAGCCTCCCAAGTAGCTGGAACTACAAGCATGTGCCACCATGCCTGGCTAATTTTATTTTATTATTATTATTATTATTATTTGTAGAGATACGGGTCTCTCTATGTTACCCAGGCGGGTCTTGAACTCCTGAGGTCAGGGAGGGATCCCCCACCTCAGCCTTGCAAAATGCTGGGATTACAGGTGTGAGCCACTGGGGCCCAGCCTGAATAAGTATTCTTATTTTAAGAAAATCTATTTGTAAAATGAGTTTAGGTGTGATTATTCATGTATGAAAAGATTCTCTTCTTATCCCTTAATGGTTCTAAAATAGTGATGTCATTTCTTTTCATAAATTGAGACCCATGTCTGCAAACATGGTTAGATATTGTTTGAGGTTGCATTGGTAAATGGAGCAGGGCAAGTGATGCCGGCCAGTAGAATTTTGGGTGACTTTTGTTTTTTTTTAGAGCTGTTTACAGGATAGATTAATATGTTTTTCATTCAAATCAATGTGCTTTTCATTCTTATTTTCTATTTAGTGCATCTAAGTAGCATTTTGATTCACATTATTGATGAGACTGATTTCCTAGAGTTGTTCTTCACTGGAAGACTGCAGTGGTATGTCTAAGGACTGAATGAACTGCTGCCTGGAGGAGTGAGTCACACAGTAAAAGAAAGTTTAGGCATACCTCGGATATATTGTGAGTTTGGTTCCAGACTGCTGAAATAAAACAAGTACAGTAAAGCAAGTAGCACGAATATTTTGGTTTCCCAGTGCACATAAAAGTTACATTTACACTATACTGTATGTAGTCTGTTAAGTGTACAGTAGCATTATGTCTTATAAAATACATACCTTATTTAAAAAATACTTTATGACTAAAAAATGCTAACAAGCATCTGATCCTTCTGTGAGTCATAACCTTTTTGCTGGTTGGGGATCTTGCCTCCATGTTACTCCACGTTGATGGCTGTTAACTGATCAGGTTGGTGATTGCTAAAGGTTGAGGCGGCTGTGGCAATTTCTTAAAATAAGACAACAGTGAAGTTTGTTGCATGAGTTAATACTCGTTTTCAAGAAAGATTTGTCTGTAGCATGCAATGCTGTTTGATAGCATTTTACCCATAGCAGAATTTATTTCAAAATTGGAACCAGTCCTCTTAAATCCTGCTGCTGCTGAAGTAAGTTTATGTAACCTCAAGTAAGTTTTTGTAATTTTCTAAATCGTTGGTGTCATTTCAGCAGTATTCAGAGCATCTTCACCAGGACTAGATTCCATCTCAAAAAAACTACTTTTTTTGCTTATCCATAAAAAGCGTCTCCTCATCCATTAGTTTGATCATGAAATTACAGCAGTTGTCACATCTTCAGGCTCTACTTCTAATTGTAGTTCTCTTGCTGTTTCTACCATATCTAAGGTTACTTCTTCCTCCGAAGTCTCGAACCACTCAGTTATCCACGAGGGTTGGAATCACTGTCTTCCAAACTCCTGTTGATATTGATGTTTTGAGCTCTTCCCGTGAATCATAACTGTTCTTACTGGTACCTAGAATGGTGACTCCTTTCCAGGAGGTTTTTGGTTTACTTTGTCCAGATCCAGCAGAGAAATCAGTCTGTGGCATTGATAGCTTTGTGAAATATATTTCTTAAATGAAAGACTGGCAAGTGGAAAATGCTCCTTGACCCATAGGAAGCAGAATGGATGTTGTTAGTAGACATTAAAACAACATTAACCTCTTTCTGCATCTCCATCAAAGCCCATGGGTGACCAGGTGCATTGTCAATGAGCCGTAATATCTTGAAATCTTTTTTTCTGAGCAATAGGTCTTCTCAGTGGGCTTAAAATACTTAGTAAACCATGCTGTAAACAGATGTGTGGTAGGCAGAGTAGTTTTAGTGTAATTCTTTTTTTAATTGTGTTTTTTTAAATTGGAGAACAAATATACAACTTGGAATGGATTTGAGGCAAATTGTGTCATAAGCAGATTTTCTTTAAGTGTCTAAACAGAGTTTAAAAAGCAAGTAACAGTAAAAGAAAATGTTTCTGGTACAGGACCAGCAGTACAAAAAAATAGTGTACAAGGTACCTGGAAGTACCTGGATAATACACCCGTTCTGCAGTAGTGTAACTTTTAAGTACATATTGTTGGCTGTCCGTAGTCCACGCAGAGTTACAACTCCACATTTCAACAACATGCTGACAGTTCCTAAAGAAAACTACTTAAAAAAAAAAGGTGGCCGGGCGCGGTGGCTCAAGCCTGTGATCCCAGCACTTTGGGAGGCCGAGACGGGTGGATCACGAGGTCAGGAGATCGAGACCATCCTGGCTAACACGGTGAAACCCCGTCTTTACTAAAAAATACAAAAAACTAGCTGGGCGAGGTGGCAGACGCCTGTAGTCCCAGCTACTTGGGAGGCTGAGGCAGGAGAATGGCGTGAATCCGGGAGGTGGAGCTTGCAGTGAGCTGAGATCCGGCCACTGCACTCCAGCCTGGGCGACAGAGCAAGACTCTGTCTGAAAAAAAAAAGGCATAACTCAGATATTCCCTTATTTGACCAAGTCCATCTAAGTTTAGATGTGCAGAAGGGCTTAGATATATCCAGAGTAAGCCACAGGTAACATGTTACTTCATCAGTTTTCTAAAATAAAGTTTCAGGGCAATGACAGTAAGGGAAGAACACATGGAGGAATGAAGTCCTGATAGTCCTGATTACTATACATGCATCTTTTTTTGACAGTAGGGAGAAGCCTTTTACAGATAAGTTACAAAAGGCAAATAAACAGTTTTGTACAAGAAATTTGACACATTCTGTACAGGGTCTTCATTTTGCTGTCATCGTTTGTACAAACTCATAGTTTACTTGACCGTCACTATCAAGATACGCTTCTCTGATCATTTAATCAACTTTTTCATCTGTTAACTTCACTCCAAGTTTGTCATCACATGGTGAAGTTCTACACCACTAATATAGCCATTGCCATCCTTATCAAACACACTGAATGCTTCTCTAATTTCTTCTTCACTGTCTGTGTCTTTCATTTTTCTTGGCGATCATTGTCAGAAATTCAGTGAAGTCAGTTGTGCCATTACCATCAGCATCTACTTCATTAATCACATCCTGTAACTCTGCTTCTGTGGGATTCTGCCTGAGACCTCATTACAGTTCCCAGTTTCTTTGTTGTTGTAGTTCAATCACCATCTTTGTCAAATAGTGAAAAAACTTATTTGAATTCTGCAATCTGCTCTTCAGTCAGTGCTGCAAGTGCTACTGGTTTTCGAGACACAACCATACAACCACTCTGCTTGCTCAGTTGCTCCACTTGGACTGATTTAGTGTCATTCTTCAGGGTCCTAGGATTTTCAGAATGATAAATGAGTATGGGTCTTAGGATTTTCAGAATGGTAAATGAATATTGGCTTCATTAGCTCGTAAGAGAGTCAGCTTGCCCCCTGAAGCTTTGAAGCCAAGCATTGACGTCTCCCCTCTAGCTGTGAAAGTCCTAGATGGCTTTTCCAATAGAAGGCGGTTTTGCCTACATTGAAAATGTGTTGTTTAATGTAGCCACCCACCTTCACCAGTTATCTTGCTGCAGCTTCTACATCAGCACTTGCATTTTTACTTCGTGTTTTTATTTTTATTTTTTTATTTTAATTTTTTTTTTTTAATCAGCAGTAAGGCTGTTTCATTTGCTTGATGTTCGTGGGTTCGCTGGAGTAGCAGTTTTAATTTTCTTCAAGAACTTTTTCTTTGCATTTACAACTTGAGTAACTGTTGAGTGCAAGAGGCCTAGCATCTGGCTTATCTCAGGTTTTGATGTGTCTTCCTCACTAAGCTTAATCATTTCTAACTTTCGATTTCAAGGGAGAGACCTGTTACTTTCACTTGGAGAATAGGGAGGCCTGGGGTGGGGGCAGGGCTGTGGAGGAAGTCATTAAGTTTGCTGTCTTCTATGGTTGTGATTTGTGGCACAACAAAACAGTTACAATAGTAATACGAAAGATCACTGATCATAGATCATGATGACAGATATAAGAATAATGAAAAAGTTTGCAATATTGTGTGAGAATTACCAAAATGTAACACAGAGACATAAAGGGAGCACATGCTGTTAGAAAATAGTACTGATACACTTACTCAACTCAGGACTGCCTCCAACCTTCAATTTGTAAAAATCCAGAATACCTCAGGATCCACAAAGCATCATCAAATGAGGTATGCCCTTTGTATTTTTAACTCCTAGTTCTCTGAGTATCATAGATCAAAAACTTTTAGGAAACCAGTCATTTTTGCACATATAAGGATTCTAGAGACTTTCCTCTAGAGTGCAAAATCTGCAAGTCTCAAGAAAGAAGAATATTAGTTTCTCTTTACTTTGCTTTCTCCCCTCCCCTCCTCTCCCCTCCTCTCCCCTCCCTTTTCTTTTCTTTTTCCTGTCCTGTCCCATCCTGTCCTGTCCTGTCTTTTTTCTCAGAGTCTCCCTCTGTTGCCCAAGCGAGTACAGTGGCACCGTCATGCCTCACTGCAGCCTCAGACCCCTGAGTTCAAGTAATTCTGTCTCACCCTCCTGAGTAGCTGGGACTATTGGTGTGTGTCACTATGTCCAGCTATTTTTTTAGTTATTTGTGGAGATTGAGTCCGACTTTCTTGCCCAGGCCAGTTTTGAACTCCTGGGCTCAAGTGATCCTCCTGCCTTGGCCTTCCAAAGTGCTGGGATTCCAGGTGTGAGCCACCATACCTGGCCTGCTTTCTTATGCCTGAAAACACAGGACTGTAAATGTGCATCATGGTTAGTGAACAAGAGTTAACCTCTCCACAATTGTACTGTCATTCAGAAAGCTAATGTTTGCTACTTTCATATTTTATACAGGTAGTAAGCATTAATAATGTCTTTCATCTTTGAGTGGATCTACAATGGCTTCAGCAGTGTGCTCCAGTTCCTAGGTAAAGCCATTTCCTTGAAATACAGGTTTCAAAGTTTGTGCATTTCCTTCAGTAATTTAAATACAAGTAGGCTTTGGTCTGTAGAGAGCAAATGTGTTAACAATTTTTTCTCTTTTAGGACTCTACAAGAAATCTGGAAAACTTGTATTCTTGGGTTTGGACAATGCAGGCAAAACCACTCTTCTTCACATGCTCAAAGATGACAGATTGGGCCAACATGTTCCAACGCTACATCCGAGTAGGTTTGAAAATATCAGGTGACCTTTTGATCTTTGAAGGTCAGTGTTAGGCTTGGAGGATGAATCCCTAGTTGATGGAGTTCTTTTGTTAACTGAAGTCCCAAAAGCCAACTCATATGAAAAAGTTCCCTGTAAGACACATTCATATTATGTACTTTCAGATCTAAACCTCTGGAACTTTGTCATTATCTGTTGTCACTGGTCCTGTAAAGGGACACATCTCCTATACCTACTTCTAAGAAGCAGAAAATAGCTTGGAAAAAAAAGAAACCTTTGGCTTTTAGAATAGTTTAAGAACATTTTCACCCTTGTATTCCTTTTCTTTGTTGGAAGTGGGGCGTTGCCTGGGCTGGTCTCAAAAATCCTGGGCTCAGGTTATCCTCCTGCCCTCAGCCTCCTGAGTAGCTGGAACTACAGGCGGGTGCCACCACACTTAACTTCTTGTATCTTTTTCTTTACGAGGTGAAAGCATTGGTATTGGCTTGTAGTACTAGTAGTTGGGGCTTGTTGAATTGACAAGTTTATTTCTTCTTTTTAAACAATTTTTCAGCATCAGAAGAGCTAACAATTGCTGGAATGACCTTTACAACTTTTGATCTTGGTGGGCATGAGCAAGGTAAGCGATGACTCAGTGGAAAGCATGTTTATTGACTTATGATTCTTTTTGTGCCCCCCAGCACCCTTTAAAAGCAATGTGTCGTTTTTACCTTTTAAATTACACTTTAGAATTAGGATCTTACTACTTTAGTGAAGTTGTTTTATTCATTTTTTTTAAACTCATTTCAAACTTGTCTAAAGTTGCGTTAAATACACAGAAGTCCACTTCAATATTACCCTATTGAGCTAGTATAAAGTTAGCTATAATGCATAACTATTCATGAACTTTTAAGTATTTGCCTGATAAAGCCAAACTCAACTCAAATCTTGACTGAAAATTTTTACAAAGCAGGACAGCATCTTGCCATTTTAATCTTTACTAGGTTTTTACTTATTAACGCAATTTACCTGGTAACTAGAAAATACGTTAAAAGATATAGGTATTGCCTCAACAAGAGTAATTATTTCATCATTTTAACTAGGCTTGCTCTAAGCCAGTGTATTTTCTTCTATACCTTTTGCCCAAATTTGTTAGTCTCCTCCTCCCTACATAATACATATTAATACTTACTTTTTATTAACTGTTTGTGAGCATATCATGCCCCTTTACTCTTTTATACTTTAGTGCCGTTTTCTAAGAACAAAGATATCTCCTTGTATATAATCATAATAGTTATCAAATCAAGAAAGTTTTATTTTTATCCAATCTGTATTTCCTTTTTTTTTCTTTTTTTTGGTCAGTTGTCCTGATAATCTCTTTTATACCATTTTTTCATCTTGACCAGGTATACAGTATCATATATTTAGTTATCAAGCATTTTTGCATCCTTTATTCAATGGAGTGAAAGTATGTAGGAAATTTAACTTAAATATTTGTAAGTAATTTCAGACTTGTCAAAAGTTGCAAAAGTAGTACAGTGACTATGTGTGATTACTCTAAGTTGATATTTTGTATATTCTATCCATTTGGGACAGTTGGTAGAACATTTCCTTCTACCTTTTTGCTTTCCTTAGAAGTGCTTTTTGCCTACTCAGGCTATGTCTTTGGCTACCAGATTCCTATCAGGTGTTTAGAGACATACAGGATGGGCGTCTTTGTCTAATGGGCACTCAGTTCACATTTGACAAGACAGTAGGTATAGGAGTAAAACATTTAAGATGTGAGAATAAACATTCTGGGAAGGTAGGGAAAAGGAACTATTGAGATTCTGTCAGATTTACTTACTTGTTACTACATTGAGTGGAGAAATCTCATTTTGAAACATTAGGTTGAGCTAATACCATTTTTTTTTCTTTTTTTTGAGATGGGGTCTTGCTCTGTTGCCCAGACTGGAGTGCAGTGGCATAGTCTTGGCATACTGCAACCTCTACTTCCTGGGCTTAAGCAATCCTCCCACCTATTTTTTGTAGAGACTGGGTTTCTGCCATGTTGCCCAGGCTGGTCTTGAACTCCTGAGCTCAAGCAATCCACCTGCCTTGGCCTCCCAAAGTGCTGGGATTATGGGCGTGAGCCATTGTGCCCAGCCTAATACAGTTTTTTGTTTTTTTTTTTTTTTTTTTGAGACAGAGTCTCACTGTGTCTCCCAGGCTGGAGTGCAGTGGCGTGATCTCGGCTCACTGCAAGCTCCGCCTCCTGGGTTCACGCCATTCTCCCGCCTCAGCCTCCCAAGTAGCTGAGACTACAGGCGCCCGCCACCACGCCCGGCTAGTTTTTTGTATTTTAGTAGAGACGGGGTTTCACCATGTTAGCCAGGATAGTCTCGATCTCCTGACCTCGTGATCCACCCGCCTCGGCCTCCCAAAGTGCTGGGATTACAGGCTTGAGCCACCGCGCCCGGCCCTAATACAGTTTTAAAACAATGTGTAGTAAAATACAACATTGGTCATTTCTAGTAGTTAAGCCTAATAATTTTATAGTCAGTTATTTCATTAACATATAATTACATTTTAATTAATTTATTTAATATTTATGCCCTAAAAAATCATGTATATTATGATCATAATCACATAAAATACCAGTAAAGAAAAAAGACTGGAAGAAAATACCAAAATATTGACAAGGGGTGTGTTTTGATGGAGGGATTAGAAATGATTTTGTTTCCTTTTTTATGTAAGGAGCTTGTATTTTTTTTCATTTGGGTAAGAATGGGTATATGGTGTCCTTTCTGCTTTTCCACAAAAGGATTTGTAACTGCTTACAAATTTAAATTCAGAGCAAGATACGACTGAACCTAGACCATCTGGAGAATGCAGAAGGAACAGACACCAGATGGTTTTATATACCTGAACTGGGAATTGTTGATTGTTTGGTGTGATAAATTTAGGTTTCAGGTTTTGTTAAAATAAGAAGGGAAATGTATTGATGTATTTAGTTTTGTTTCTTTGACTGAGGAAAATCTACTAAACAGAAACACTTTTACCTAATAACCTAGCCACCATTTTATAGAAGTTACTAAAATACTGTACATCTGGAGGTTCCTTTTTTTTTTTGTATAACTTAAAAATTTTAACTTATAAAAGGAGAGCAGATTTGATATAACAAAATCGGTATAGAACTACAGAAAGTAAAATGGAAAGTTCCTTCAACCTCTTTTTCCTAACTCTACTCTTTAAAGGTAACCATTAATAACTGATGTAGAGATGCTTCGTTATTCATTCTATTGCAAGGGCTAGAAATGAATGGCTTAGAAATGATAGTAAAATTAAATCACTGCTTCCCAGCCTTTATCGTTTCATGTCACAAGCAAAAAACAAGTAATATTTCTAAGGCATGCTGGGTTAAATATGGTAGGCTGAGATAACTGGCCTGGGGCCTTGAACCACTTGTCAGGCCCAGTCTCCCTAAGGGCTAAGCAGAGGAGTGTGTCAAGACACCTACACACAAGTTGGCTAGAAACTAACTGGGACTAAAGTTACATGGACAAGTAATTTGTATCCTGATGTTTTAACTCAGAGGTTGCAAATTCAACTTGGCTCCAGGGGCAAGGCAAGTCATTTAAGTGAGTAAAATTGGCTGACTGTAAGACAGCAGGGACATTTTGTCAAGCAAAAGTGTTCAGACATCATCTGAAGGGGTAGCCACTGCTTAGTTCCTGCTGATAGTTGTCATGTGGATAAGTAGGCATGGGGTTGCCAGATGTTGCAGTTTTTCAAGAAAGGTGGAAACTCTGATTTTCAAATTTACAAAAATCAAGTTCAACTCGTGGACCATTAGTTTGCATCCTCTGTTCTAAATTAATACTGGCCAGAACTTGGAGAAATCCATAGAGTCTAATCTTACTGAAACCTGACCAAGATTTGTCCATTTTAAGACCATTAGGTTATTCATTTTTACAATGTATATTTTTTACTGATGCAACTACAAACTTTGTTTTTTAGCACGTCGGGTTTGGAAAAATTATCTCCCAGCAATTAATGGGATTGTCTTTCTGGTGGACTGTGCAGATCATTCTCGCCTCGTGGAATCCAAAGTTGAGCTTAATGTATGTTTATATACTTTGTCCTTTTTTGGCCTCTATTTTTTTTTTTTTAAGAAATATAGCTCAGTAGTGCCAATAATTAGTAATTCCAGTTAACATTTGGCAAAAAGACCTAGTTGCAGGAGGAAAATGTTTTAAATCTAAGACATTGCTTTTCAATGTCCTGAGGAAACTCAGCTCAAACTTGAATAAATTAACTGTTTTTTCTATCATACAGTGACTATATGGCCAAGTTTGCTCAGGATACTCCTCATTTATGCCTGTTGTCCCAGCATAATTAATTAATTAATAGTATTCCATTTCACGTGTCATCATGAACAGTAATTTTTTTTTTTTTTTTTTGAGACAGAGTGTCTCTCTGTTGCCTGGCCTGGAGTGCAGTGGCGCAGTCTCAGCTCACTATAACCTCCACCTCCTGGGTTTGAGGGATTCTCCTGCCTCAGCCTACTGAGTGGCCTCCTGGGACTACAGGCACGTGCCACCACGCCTGGCTAATTTTTTGTATTTTTAGTAGCGACGGGGTTTCACCGTGTTAGCCAGGATGGTCTTGATTTCCTGACGTCATGATCCACCCTCCTTGGCCTCCCAAAGTGCTGGGATTACAGGCATGAGCCACCACGCCTGGCCCACGAACAGTAATTCTTTATAAGTAGTGTTGGCACAGTGAAAGCCTAAAAGCAATATTAGAGTTCTTTACATTTTTGAATCTGCATTCTCAGCTTGTGCCTACCCACCCTCCCACTGAATGACTTGCCAGACCTTCATGGTCTGTTCTCAGCCTTCAGTTTTGGTTGCATACATCCTTTGATACTATCAAGGACTTACTTCAAGTTTTCTCCTTTGTCCACATTGCATTTTCTCTTGGCTTGATGGTTTCTATACTATTGGCTTTATTATCCCTACTCCTTTACCCTATATCTTTTCTTTCTCTTTGATCTGTAACTCCTTGGATTCTTGTTCCTGGCAATTTGAACCTGTCTTGAATTTATTTCTAAGTATGTTTCTCACATCTATAGCTCCAGCCTCATGTAGAATTGCCTGCCACGCAATCTTTACCTTGCCTTTTTTTTTTTTTAAAATAAAAAAAAACAGTCTTCCTCTGTTGCCCAGGCTGGAGTCCAATGGTGCAATCACAGCTCACTGTAAACTCCAGACTTCTGGGCTCAAGTGATCTTCCTGCCTCAGCCTCCCAAGTAGCTAGGACTACAGGCACACACCACCACATCCAGCTCATTTTTTTTTTTAAAGTGTTTTTGTAGAGACAGGGTCTCATTATGTTGCCCAGGCTGGTCTCAGTCTCCTTGCTTCAGGTGATTCTCTGCCTCGGCCTCATGAGGTGTTGGGATTACAGGCATGAGCCACCATGCATGGTCTCCATTCTCTTTGTTTAAACTCCTCTTTTCACTCTTGATTTTGGAGCTATCTCTCTGGCTGATACTTCTGTCTCTTTGAGAAGCACTAGTTTTCTGGTTAGTCCTTAAATGTTGGTGTTCTCCAGAGTCTACTTTCTCCTAGGCTGGTCTCATCTACTCTCTTCATTTGGCACCTACATGTCAGTGACTCTCAAATGCATTTCTCTCCTCTAGACCTCTCCTGACCTCCAATCTCATACCTAATCCTGCCCACTCTTGACAACTCCCACTACCGATTCTGTTTTCCTAGAATGGAACTATTCGTCTTTCCTACCCACCACCTACCTAGACATGCAGTCCAGAAATCTGTGAATTAATATAGATCCCACCATGACCCTGATATGCACCATAATGCCAGAAGGAACTTTCTCAGACTTCATTGCCCTACTTAATATCCTTTGATAGTTCTCTATCATTTTCATGATAAAATCTATACATCTTTTGCATAGCACGTAAGATCATTCATGATCCTCTCTCTGCTGCTTTTTACTGCCTACCTTGAACTATATTCCAAACAAACAACTTAGCCATCCTTGAATATGCACAAGTAGCTACTGCCTGGCTTTTTCACCTGTACCTCTCCTCAACCCCTCATGTTGTCGGCAAATTTTAAAATGTCCTGTAAGGGACCTCAGAGTTCAGATATGACTGCTTCTGGTAAGCTTCCCCTGGTCTCTTGAGACTGTGTTAGACTCCCACCGTACCAATGTATGTTGTCTTGATTTTCTTGTAGTTCTCTGTCATCAGACTATGAACTAACATGATAGGGACTGTGTCTTATTTCTTTGCGAAACCCCTGCACCTAGCAAAGCATGAGACACATTAGGTACTTTGTTATTGCTTAATGAATTAAGGACATTCTTATTCTAATTTTGTGTAACATTTCCTGGAATTCCAGATGTTCAAAGCATGTTCCTCTTTAACTCTGCTTTCCCCTCTACCTTTCTTGTTGGTGACAAGTAGTTTCCCAGGCTTGAAATTGGTGCCAGTTTTGACTCATTTGTCTTTTTTTTTCTTTTTTAATCATCATTTAGACATTGGTCTCTTCAATTCTTTCTTCAAAATGCCTCCTGCACTATTCATTGAATGCTCTACCTTAAACTAGATCATGATCTCTTACATGAACACCACAGATAGATATTACATGAACACCACAGATAGATACTATTTGTGAATTCATTATACTGAAAAATACAATTTTATTCACTAACTTCTGGATTTGTGGTCTTTAGGATCTATTGCAGCTCACTTCTCACACTGGTCCCGTAATGTGAGTCATCTCTTCCCATCCATTTTTTTTGTTGCTGCATGTCTGTCTAAACGCTTGAATCCAGCCATGCAGTACTGTGCGGCTTCCTAAATTGTTGTCCACTGCAAAGCCATTGTTTATGTTCTTTCTTCTCCTTTACACCTCTTGAAACCCTGCTCTTCCTTTAGAGCCCTGTTGAGGTTCCAGATCTTTGCTAAGACTTTGCTCAAGCCCAGAACTGCCATTTTATTTCCCTGAACTTGTCTTACTGTTAATATTCAGTTCCCATTCGTTGTGACACTTATCAACTATGTTGTGTTCTTACTTGGCTTTGTTAACATAAATGTGGCTGGGCGTGGTGGCTCATGCCTGTAATTCCAGCATTTTGGGAGGCTGAGGTTGGCAGATCACTTGAGGGTCAGGAATTTGAGACCAGCCTGGCCAACATGGTAAAACTCCATCTCTACTAAAAAAACACAAAAATTAGCCAGGTGTGGTAGCACATGCCTGTAGTCCCAGCTACTCAGGAGGCCGAGGTGGGAGAATCGCTTGAACCTGGGAGTCAGAGGTTGCAGTGAGTCGAGATTAAGAAAAAAAAAAAACCATAAATGTGAACATAGAGTAAGGATTTTTTTGAGGACAGGAATGTGCTTCCTTTTGTATTCTCAGTGCCTAGTGCCTGAGATAGTCACCCTTCCTATTGTATTCCTCTCAATGCCTGAGAGAGTTCTTTGCACACATTGGGACTTGGTGAATACTTGGGGAGTTCCTATAGTCATCTTTGAGGCTCTGTAGCGGGAGCATTCATTCTTGTAGGACTGTGCTGAGGGGCATCCTGAGGATAGTTTGTGGCTGAGCAGATTAGCTCAAAAGTAAATGTTGGGGCAGTTCTGCTGCTTTGTAAATAAATAGCTTAAAGTTTCAACTGTTTTGAGGCACTTAAGAGATTTTTACCTAATGTCATGGGTATTATGTAATGTCAAGGTGAATATTTAATCACTCAGGTATAAAGATGATAAGATTTTCACTTTACATTAATGCCTTTTTAAAAGATGAGTGGAAGTCAGAATTTTCTTTTTTTTTTTTTTGTTTTTTTTGAGACAGAGTATTGCTCTGTCGCCCAGGCTGGAGTGCAGTGGTGCGATCTCGGCTCACTGCAAGCTCCGCCTCTCGGATTTATGCCATTCTCCTGCCTCTGCTTCCTGAGTAGCTGGCACTACAGGTCCCTGCCACCACGCCCGGCTAATTTTTTGTATTTTTTTAGTAGAGACGGGGTTTCACCGTGTTAGCCAAGATGGTCTCAATCTCCTGACCTCGTGATCTGCCCGTCTCGGCCTCCCAAAGTGCTGGGATTACAGGCGTGAGCCACCGCGCCCGGCATGAAGTCAGAATTTTCATTATCTGGTGGGCTTTTGTAGATTCCTCACTTAATTCTTTTTTTCTTTTTCAATCTTTAGGCTCTAATGACTGATGAAACAATATCCAATGTGCCAATCCTTATCTTGGGTAACAAAATTGATAGAACAGATGCAATCAGTGAAGAAAAACTCCGTGAGATATTCGGGCTTTATGGACAGACCACAGGAAAGGTAAGATAAAAATATTTGGGTTACATATAAAGGACATTAACAGGTTTTAAAACATGATGTTTTGCTATCTAAATTACCCTTTTCTTTTAAAGGCTTAAACAGGCTTAGGATTTGTTTTACTGTGGGTATTTTGTAAGCTCACTAGAGGCAGGAGTGTGTTCTTTTAACATTTTAAATGGGATTCATTCATCGGGTATTTGAGGAAGAAGAAAATGGTAGAAAAGGCACACTTACTCTTTTAAGAGTTTATGATTATCTTTCAAATTTGATTCTGAGAAATTGCTTTTGAAATAGCCCTTTTTAGCCAGAAAAGAATTTTTCTTGGACTGGAGATTGCAGGTTATAAAGAAAAATAATAATTTCAGTCACTTTCCAAGCATTGAAATAAAAAAACTTGATTATCCTCAGTGCTTCTTGCTGAGAGAGGTAGGACTGTTGGCCACATTTTGCAGAGGAAGAAACAGAGAATGATTTGTTCAGGTCTACACAGCAAGTCAGTGATAAAACCAGAAAAAGAACTTGAGTCTTCCAAATCAATAGTTTTTACTGTCTTCAGTTGGAAGGAGGACTCTTGTTGAAAAGCAGGCTTGAGAGAGAGAAAATCTAGATCAGATACAGTGAAGCAGGAATCTTTCTGTTCTTTTTAGCTTGGGTTTTTGGCATATTTAGTTTTTAAAAATCTTCCTTTTCTGTGATCTGTGATAACTTTCTGACTTTTTTACATGGTTCCTTAGTCTTGCCTCTTCTTGATTACCTGTTTCTTTACAGAAATACTTTCTTTCATTTAATTTCTCCTCTTTTGCATCAGTATTAAATACACATGAATTCTTCATTTCCTCAGTGCCACCTGTTATGAGTGTTTATTTCTGCATGTTTTGCTAATGAGAATGTCCTTATTTCTAAACAGTCCCAGACCTCTTTTCTGCATCAGAGAGCATGCTAGTTCCATAAGTCCCAGTGGCTTTTTTCTTGGTTTGCTACCATAACTTTACAGATAAATATTGGGTGTTCAAAGCAAATGCTCTTCAGAGAGAGAGAGGCTGGGAAAAGAACTGTGCTGCTTATTCTATCCTGAAAACACGAAGCTTGGGGAAGTCATCTATATGGCCTTGACTGCATTTCTGTAATTAATACCTACTTAGGTTTGCTTTTAAGGAATGGATAAAATGATTGTAGTGATCGTCCTTTCAATCTTTTCCACCACAGAGATGCTAACAGGCCTTTCTTGGTTTTGCCTCCTTTAGGGGAATGTGACCCTGAAGGAGCTGAATGCTCGCCCCATGGAAGTGTTCATGTGCAGTGTGCTCAAGAGGCAAGGCTACGGCGAGGGTTTTCGCTGGCTCTCCCAGTATATTGACTGATGTTTGGACAGTGAAAATAAAAGAGTTTTACTTCTCTGGACTGATCCTATTCACAGCTTCCTCATGAACTTTTCTAATAGAACAAGGAAAGCTCTCCAACCATGTCTGGCGTTGAGAAGCCAAGAGTCTCTGTCAACTGTCTCATTGCCCAGTGGTGACATGTGCTCTTCTCCACACTGTTGGGAGGTAATGCTGCCCCACGTGCTGGTGCAGGTCAGTATCCCGGGACTTGGAAGCTGGCAGGATTTGCCGGGTAAAGCTGTGTGCCATCATGGGGCACCTGAAAAGAAAAACACGTCTCACCACTGTGGTTGATTTCAAAAGAAACTGATTCTATTTTTTAAAGAAAGTGTTGTTAATGTAATTGGTATCCCTCCTAACTTTTTGAGTTCACAATTTACTTGGTCCAGAGTTTTCTATTCTTTTTTTTTTTTTTTTAAACTAATGAATGACATTTAGATACTTCATAAAATTATGAACAGATACACATTGGAAACCAGAGCTCATTTGGGTGAACTTACTCCTGCTGAGTTAGCAGGTTGGTGAGAGAAGCTCCCCTGAGCTCACCTGTCTCTCTGACTGCCTTGGAGTAGGTGGCATAACCTTGTGCACAGAGAACTAGAAAAGGGGCGGAACCCTGGCCTTGAAGTTTTGGCAGGTTTCCACTGTGGTAAGCTAGGGTCGTTCCTCATCAAGGAATGTGTAGCAGATTGTTCACTGTGGAGGAGTTAATTATAGAATGGGTTATTGTTACTATTCTTACTCATGAAGTTACAGATTTCAGCCAGTCTTTGCTTTTATACTTGTGAAATTTAATTTCTCTCTATAGCACCTTTGTTTTTCATTTTCAGTTATAAAAAGTGACTTTCACCTCATAAAAGCGTTGAGAACATCTCTCATGTCACATACTGCAGGTGCATCAGTTACTTTTGCACAGATTCTAGGGGGACGTTTTTCTGAATAGGAAGACAGGACAAAGTTAACAGCTTAAGGGCTCTTAATTCTGTGAGTTGAGGACTTGAAAGTATTGTAGCACTTGTTTGGATCCAGGAAAAATGTACTCAGTGGGCTTTAAAATTTCCATTTTCAGAATTGGTCTCTCAGGCTGTTTCTGAGCTCTTTTTCTTACATTTTTTCTCCTTTGGTACCTATTTTATTAGTGTTTAAAGTAAAGGTTAACATCTGTAGCTTTTCCAGGTTTTTTTTTTGTATGAAATTGTCTTTCTCCATTGCAGAAATAAGCTGGGGGAACACTAACCCAAAAACTTTCTGTAGAGCTGTTCCTTTGGAGGCAGCATCATTTATTGGCAGTAAAGACTCAGTATAAAAGCACCAGCATCCCTACTAGGGTGATGGGGATTAATTTTATAGCATTCCATTTTCCTAGTGCCACATGTGAAATTGGATTTTGATGATCTTAACCTATATTCTACCCTTATGCTAAAAGATCAAAAGATAGATCTCCTAGGAACAGATTGGAGATAGGAGATGAAAAGTTGGGAGGATGTCTTTATTCTAATGTGAGGGTAGGGAAATGTGGATAACATTACTGTGGTGAGAGAGGCATCGTTCTTTAGTTGGAGTTCTCATTCTTATTCTCCAGTACTGACTGGAGCATACTTTTTCACTGCCAGGTACTGAATGCAGAGGCTCAGCCAAGTATATATGTGGGAAGTGCATGCATTTCGTTAATAGCAAGCATAGCTGGATTAAGACAAAATTGTTGGTTTGGAAAGGGGTTAAAGCCTTAAGTGAACAAATCTAGCTAACAGTGAATGAACTAGGTAATTAACTTGCATATTTTTAATTTCCTTTGGTTAAAGATCCCCCATACTTCTCTATTCAGAGAAGTATGATTACTTCAGTGTTAGTTTTCCTAATTTTTTTTTTCCTATTTGTCCTGTGTCTCTTTGTTGCAAGTTAGAAATCTGTGGGTTCTACATAGGGCAGCTCTTTGTGAAAGTGGGTTATTCCACTGGAGAAAGGGGATGGAAAATCAGAACCAATGTATTTCTTGCCCCACGGAACACTATTCCTATAAGATAGCTGAAAGAAGCTGCTGTGAGGAGCTCAGCTCCAAACACAGGATCAGCACCTTGTACAGGAATTCCCATGAATTATGACTTCTCATTCTGTTTTATCAGAGTGCATATATGTCCTATTTCAGGAAAAGTAAAACAGTCATTTACAAAAGAAAGTCAATCTGTATCCTAAGCATTTTAATAAAAAGTTAAAACAAATCTGCTATTTCCTTTCTTTCTTTCTTTCTTTTCTTTTTTCTTTTTCTTTTTTTTTTGCATTGGTTCTGAGCTCTGAGTTTGAACAATGCCATTTGTTTGGGGAGGGAACCAAAAGTTCCCTACATAGAGGAAGAGACATTTAGGGTGCGTGTGAGATACTTGAATTTTGCCACCAGGAGGGGGAAAAAGGGTGGGGTGCTAGAGGTAATAGATTTAGTACTATTTGAGAGATTTGGAACATGTTGTGGACCCAGGGTTGTTGGTCATCTCTGTAACAGGATGGGGATGGCAGATGTTTGAGCAAAATCTCGTATTAACATGCCAGCAATGACTAGCTCTAGTTTTAGCTGTGTTTCACTCATTTTACACAGAATTGGCCAGGTGTGGTGGCTCACGCTGTAATCTTAGCACTTTGGGAGGCTGAGGTGGGTGGATTGTCTGAGCTCAGGAGTTTGAGACCAGCCTGGGGAACAGGGGTGAAACCTCATCTTTACTAAAATACAAAAAATTAGCTGGGCATTGTGGTACACGGAGTAGCTCCCAGCTACTCCGGAGGCTGAGGCGGGAGAATCGCTTGAACCAGAAGGTGGAGGTTGAGTGAGCCGAGATCACGCCACTGTACTCCTGCCTGGGTAACAGAGCAAGACTCTCTAAAAAAAAAAAAAAAAACAATTAAATGCTACATTTGGCACAATGGGAAAGAATTTCCTTTACTAGGCTTGTAGGAAGCCTTGCTTTTAGAAAAACCCAAATGAGATCATAAAACTAAAGTACTGGGACAAACAGTGGGAAACAGGGCAATGGGTTCTTTTCAACCAAGTATTAAAGTATTGGAGATGTTGCCGGGTGCGGTGGCTCGTGTCTGTAATCCTAGTGCTTTGGGAGGCTGAGGCAGGCGGATCATGAGGTCAGGAGTTCAAGACCAGCCTGACCAACATGGCGAAGCTCCATCTCTACTAAAATACAAAAATTAGCCGGGCATGGTCGGATGCACCTTTAATCCCAGCTACTCAGGAGGCTGAGGCAGGAGAATTGCTTGAACTGGGGAGGCGGAGGTTGCAGTGAGCCGAGATCACGCCACTGCACTCCAGCCTGGGTGACAAAGTGAGACTCCGTCTCAAAAAAAAAAAGTATTGGAGGTGTCCTGTTGTCCTTGTTACTATGAAAGGATGCCATGGGTTGTATGGGCAAATGAGTTGGTTTTGTTTGAGGCAAAGTGGAACATAAGATTAAAGGCTCAGTCAGTGAGCCTAGCACTAAAAGATCTTACTTTGGCTGTTCTGGTTGTGACTTGGGACTTCTTTTTACCATGGTCTGCTGTAAACACAGAAAAACCCAGCACCCAACAGTTCATGCTGGAGTCTTGAGCATTGAGGGAGAATCACTGGACTCCAGAGAGAAAGTTTGTTTTTTGAGTTGGTCTCGCTCTGTCACCCAGGCTGGAGTGGATTGGTATGAACATAGGTCACTGCAGCCTCGACCTCCTGGGCTCAAGTGATCCTCCCATCTCAGCCTCCCAAGTAGCTTGAGACCACAGGGGTGCACCACTGTGCTTGGCTAATTTTTAAAATTTTTGTAGAGTTAAGGTCTCACCATGTTGTCCAGGCTGGTCTCAAACTCCTGGGCTCAGGAAATTCTCCTGCCTTAACCTCCCAATGTGCTGGGATTCCAAGTGTGAGCCCCTGTGCTCCACCAAGAGAAAAACTCTTTAATTGCTAGGAAGTTGGGATAAATTTTGCTCTGATCAAGCCACCTTCTGTGTCATAGAACCAAAGGAAGACTGCCTGCTATGGCAAGACGGCCTCATTTTAGTCCTGCCTCATACTATCATAGATAATCGTTTTCCTTTCTCTAGCAGGTTTGTGTTACTGGGAGTACTGGGAGCATTATCCTGTGTTGTGCTGGTGTTATACCAAACAGTGTTAACTTTAAAGAATTCAGGCAGAGGCCGGGTGCGGTGGCTCATGCCTGTAATCCCAGCACTTTGGGAGGCCGAGGCGGAAGGATCACGAGGTCAGGAGTTCGAGACCAGCCTGGCCAGCATGGTGAGACCTCATCTCTACTGAAAATACAAAAAATTAGCCGGACATGGTGGCGTGCGCCTGTAGTCCCAGCTACTCGGGAGGCCGAGGCAGGAGAATCGCTTGACCAGGATGCGGAGGTTGCAGTGAGCCGAGATCATACCACTGCATTCCAGCCTGGGCGACAGAGTGAGACTCCATCTCAAAAAACAAAAGCAAAAACAAAAAAAGAATTCAGGCAGAAAGGTTAGAGAATTTAAATAGCAATTGAATATTTTTTCACAAATGCTGGTAGTATACTATAGTAACCTTAATAAAAATTAATGTGTATTATATCAATTCAGTGATAAAGCAGACCTTTGTAAACTGTCTAGCTTGTGGTGACTGATTGAGGGTATCATGAAGCTCCCAACCCTTGACATATTCCTTCATCCTCCTCTGACCTAAAGGGTACTTCTTTGGAAAAGTAGAGAAGTTTTATGTTAGCGTACACTAGAGATGGTAACTATCCCTTGTGGGTCAATTCAGGCCTGCTGCCTGTGTTTGTATGGCCTGTGAGCTAAGAAAGGTTTTTACACATTTAAATGGTTGGAAAAAATATTTAAAGAATGCTATTTTTGGACACAAAAAAATTATATGAAATTCAAATTTCAACGTCTGTAACTTTTTATTGGGACACAGCCACCGCCATTCCTTTAGCTTTTGTATGCAATAGCTGCAGAATTGACTATTTGAGACAGATTGTATGGTCCCCCAAACTGGAACTGTTTCCATTCTGGCCTTCTACAGAAAGTATTTGGACCCTGGCCTAGATAAATCCTGGCCGGTGGTTATGTTATGTGAAATGTGCACACTGCAAAATATAGGGCTGTATGATTAAAATTTTTGATTTCAGCTACTGTTCATCATAGTCGATTTAAAGGGCAATTTAATTTACAGCAAATTCAGTTTCTCGGAGATTTGTGTTGGGGCTTTGGCAGCAAAAAAAATCCTAGGAGTAATCTTGAGAGTTCCATGCCCCCTAGTGGATTGCTATAGGGTTTACTTTTAAATTTTCAAAATACTGAATTGGCCAAGGATTTCCTTGATGCATATTATCCCAGGGGTCAGAGGCCGAAGGTCGCCTAGACCTGGGCAGATGCTAACAGGTACTGTCTCGGCCTGGGCAAATCTAGCCACGTCAGCGCTCATTTCTATTCCCTTTTCCACAGTCCAGCAAACAAGCGACTAGACTTGAAGGAACCCACCATCCTCTCCTCGGATTCCCTATGACGCCGCACGCCTCTTACTCTCCCCCGGGCTCATCCGGGGTAATGGGGCAGAGGCTCTGTCCCACAGGTTGGACAAACCAACGAGGGCGGGGAAAGGAGAATCAGAATAGGCAGCCAATCAGAGCTCGGCACAAGCCCAGCCAATCGGGTCGGGTCAGTTGGGGCTTAGCCAATCGGGCTCGATGAGGAAGACCTGAGTGAGAGCTTGCGCCTCTCGCTTCCAGCTGTGGGTGGCGCTAGGCCGGTTCAGCCGGACCGGGTAGGGGTTGTCGCTCGCTTGCTTGCGGTTTCTCGGAGAAGCCCCCTAGTGTCTGGCCTACAGGCCATGGGAAGGCAGTGGGGGTCTGCCATGAGGGCGGCCGAGCAGGCGGGCTGCGTGGTGAGCGCCTCCCGGGCCGGACGGCCCGAGGCGGGCCCATGGAGCTGCAGCGGGGTAATCCTGAGCCGTAGCCCGGGCCTGGTGCTTTGCCACGGGGGCATCTTCGTCCCCTTCCTGCGAGCTGGCAGCGAAGTCCTGACCGCGGCCGGCGCCGCCTTCCTGCCTGGCGACAGTTGCAGCGACGACCTGCGCCTGCACGTGCAGTGGGCCCCAACGGCCGCGGGTCCCGGGGGCGGCGCGGAGCGGGGCCGCCCAGTGCTGTGCACGCCCCAGTGCGCGGGCCTCGAGCCCGGCCCATCTGCTCCGTCCCGCGGGCGTCCCCTGCAGCCCCGGCTTCCCGCAGAGCTGCTGTTGCTGCTGAGCTGCCCGGCCTTCTGGGCCCACTTCGCGCGCCTCTTCGGGGACGAGGCGGCGGAACAGTGGCGCTTCTCGAGCGCGGCGCCGGATGACGAAGTGTCGGAGGAGGAGGAGGCCGATCAACTGAGAGCGCTGGGCTGGTTCGCGCTACTGGGCGTGCGGCTAGGCCAGGAGGAGGTGGAGGAGGAGCGCGGGCCGGCCGTGACTGTGTCGCCTCTCGGGGCCGTGCCCAAGGGCACGCCATTGCTGGTCTGCGGCTCCCCTTTCGGCGCCTTCTGCCCTGACATCTTTCTCAACACGCTGAGCTGCGGGGTGCTCAGCAACGTGGCCGGCCCGCTGCTGCTTACCGACGCACGCTGCCTGCCTGGCACCGAGGGCGGCGGCGTGTTCACCGCGCGGCCCGCGGGGGCGCTGGTGGCGCTGGTGGCGGCGCCGCTCTGCTGGAAGGCCGGCGAATGGGTGGGCTTCACGCTGCTCTGCGCCGCCGCCCCACTTTTCCGCGCCGCCCGCGACGCGCTCTGCCGCCTGCGCCCCAGCGCCGCTGCCCTGGCCGCTCTCCTGCCGCCAGAGGTGGGCGTCCCGTGGGGTCTGCCCCTCCGAGACTCCGGGCCCCTGTGGGCAGCCGCGGCCGTGTTGGTGGAGTGCGGCACCGTATGGGGCTCCGGAGTGGCTGTGGCACCCCGCCTTGTAGTGACCTGCCGGCACGTGTCCCCTCGGGAAGCAGCCAGGGTCCTGGTGCGCTCCACCACCCCCAAGTAAGCCCACAGGGCTGACCCCACTCCATCCCTTTCCAGGTCTCAGGTCTGGGTCCAGGCCTAATACTTTTGAGTATTGTGCAGGCTTTTCTTGTGTCATGCGGATGCTTTGGGCGTGTAGTGGGTAGAGACCTGAGACCCTCCCCTCATCCTTTATACCCAGAACCCCCGCGGGGAGAATCAGGAGCAAGGTGTCAAGCTCCAAGCAGCTCTGGATTTGGGTACTGTGGGACACCCTGAATCCGGAACTGGCCATCTTTGAGCTCCCCTCAAAGTCTGAGTTTCTTCTGGGCAGCTTCGCTGTCTGAAAACCCTGCACACCATACCCCACTGTTCTCTGGCCCTTTGAACAGATATTCTCTAACTCTGCTGCTTCTCCTCTGAAACTGATAAGGTCCCAGAGGCCCAGGATGGTGCCCTTCTGGGGTAATGAGATGGGTTTATTAATTTTAGCCATCTTTTAGAGCTTAGCCAGAGCTTCCCTTCTGAATGAAAATGACAGAACGTGGGTTTCTACCTAATCAGAATGTAGGGGGATGGCCCAGGCAGCTGTACGTGGTTCAACCCAGCCTTGTAGCCCAGGCTTTTCCAAATCTCTTTCCTGAGTCCCCAAGCTTAGCCAGGTGTGGGTAACACAGCCCAGTTTTGCCACAGGTGTCCCCACTGGTGGCCTATTGGACAGCCATGACTTTATTGGGAAGACTGATGATGAAGGTTTCCCTATGGTGTATGGGAACCTACCAGATTCCTCCCACTCCCCCCACATGCCCCTTGCTCCTAAGGAGACTGCTAGGTCTGTTGGAAGCTACCCCTACAGAGTGTGTAGTAGGACACCCCTGTCTGATCCTAGGCAAGTCACTTAATTTATCTAAGCTGCCTCCCTGGGAGTTGATGCAAAATGTCATGGAATGGAGCCTTCCACATAGTGTAAATAGGGACCCAGAGGAGTAAAACCATGTCTTATCTGCCCCACCAACTGATGGGATTGTTGGGGGTATCAACGAGGCAGTGAAGGAAAGTGTTGTGTTTGCCTTGGCTCCTCCCACTTTCTGTTTGGTGTTGGGACTGTTACTGAGGGTCTCTGGGCCTCTGTTATACCACCTAAAATGGAGATAATGCCAGTGCCTAGTTTATAGGGTCGTGAGGACTAAATGATGTCCACAAAGCATTAACACCAAACGTGGCCCACAATACTCACTAAGTGTCAGTGTTGATTATTCAGGTACAGGAAGCTTTATAGAAGTAGCACAGGTTGTCAACCACCTTTGGAGATACCACAGAATGCTTACATGACTTGCCCAGAGTTGCCTGGCTGATCGATTTCAGGGCTGATACCCAGATCTTCTGACTCCAAGTCCATGACTTTTACCGTCACTCTCAGCTCCTTGATTTCTCCCAAGAACTGAGGAGTTAGAAAGCTAGCCTGTTGTTTGTTTCGCTTGCTCCTAGGAGTGTGGCCATCTGGGGCCGTGTGGTATTTGCCACTCAGGAGTCATGTCCCTATGACATAGCAGTGGTGAGCCTGGAGGAGGACCTGGATGATGTCCCCATCCCTGTGCCCGCTGAGCACTTCCACGAAGGTAAAGGACCAAGGGTGCAGCCTGAAGGTGGGCCCCTCTGGGCTAGGGTGGGCCTCAGGAAAGAGAATCAGTGTTGGGCATTCTCATGAAGTCAGGGTGGCATTGGTCAAGGTCCTTGGAGGCCTCCCTTCTTGTGCTGGTAGGGAATGTGGAATACCCTGTGAAGGATAAAACACGCCCTTTCCCTGAGTGCCTGCAGCAGTGTAGTGTGAGGATGCGGGGCTTTGGGGTTCCTTAACAGTTACTTCAGGCTGGTCAGAGAGGCACGTGACACTTTCAAGGCTCCAGGGGCATGATTTGGGTAAAAGGCTTTGTGATGCTGCCACATAAGTACCGATGTCGCACTCCATGGAGGCAGTGATACGGTGATGAAGGGTGCAGGGGCTCTGGATGAGCATCTTTCCTCTGCCACTTACTAGTCCCATGTCCTTGGACAGGCTTCTTAACTCTCCTCTGCCTCATTTTCCACGTCTTTGGAATGGGGCTAATGTATCCTACTTCTGGGTGTTGTGAGGGCTGGGTGTGATGTTGCCTGTAAAGCACTATTTCCATGCCTTGCACTTGGAAAAGGAAGGTCATAGCTGCCTTATAGCCATTGTCACCTTTTCTTTTCACCAAGAGACTTCTTAGGAGTCCCAGGAGGAGATGGATGTGAATTCTATAAACATTTATTCAGCGTGTAGCTAGGTGTTAGGAACTCCTAAAAGTCACTGCCCTGCCTGTCCAGGGAACGAGGACTGGGGAACAGCCTGTTGCTCAGAAGTGGTCATGCAGATACAGTGCTAGGAGCTCAATGCGGTTCCCAGCCTCTTCCAGCCAGGGGACCTGGGGAAGGCTCTCTGGAGACAGGAGTATCTGAGCAGAAACTTGAAGGCTGGAGAGGTTTGGGGCGTTTGGAGAGGGTAGGGATGGGGGTTAGGGAGTGTGAGTCCTGCTGTAACACAGGTGTCCCCAGCTTCACCCTCCTTCCCTCCCTGGCAGGCGAGGCTGTGAGTGTGGTGGGCTTTGGCGTCTTTGGCCAGGCTTGTGGGCCCTCGGTGACCTCAGGCATCCTTTCGGCTGTGGTGCAGGTGGATGGCATGCCCGTGATGCTGCAGACCACATGTGCTGTGCACAGCGGCTCCAGTGGGGGACCCCTCTTCTCCAACCACTCAGGAAACCTCCTTGGTAACCAGCTCTTTGTCCCCCTCCTGCCCTTCCTTTTGCTAGAACCTCAGTCCCACCCCATGAGTGCTTGTAGCCAGCCCCAATGCACCCTCTCTCTGGGAAAATGGTGGGCATTATGAGTGAGCTAGCCAAGGTTTGCAGGCTCTTCTCCTGATGGTGGAGAGGGAGGGATGCTGAGCTGGGAGGAAACAGATCTGGGCCCTGGTCCCTTCTCTGCCACTAATCTAATCTGGTTTGATCTGCGAAATTCAGGAGTTGGATTAGTCAAAGCATCACAGACTCAAAAGCCAACAGAGGCTGGAAAGGTAAAGCAAATGAATGAGAGAAGACAACAGGGAGGGGAGGGGAGGGGTCTAAACTGAAGCACACTCGACTCAGCCACAGCCGACTGTGGCCGTGAAGGAGGATGGGCCTAACGTTGGCTGGTATTCTAATATTTTCACAAGACATGCAAAGCTTTTTTAAAAAAATACGTGTGGCCGTTACATCGATCAATTGTTTTTTTTTCTTTTTTTGAGACGGAGTCTCGCTCTGTCGCCCAGGCTGGAGTGCAGTGGCTGGATCTCAGCTCACTGCAAGCTCCGCCTCCCGGGTTTATGCCATTCTCCTGCCTCAGCCTCCCGAGTAGCTGGGACTACAGGCGCCGGCCACCTCGCCCGGCTAGTTTTTTGTATTTTTAGTAGAGACAGGGTTTCACCGTGTTAGCCAGGCTGGTCTCCATCTCCTGAACTCGTGATCCGCCCATCTCAGCCTCCCAAAGTGCTGGGATTACAGGCTTGAGCCACCGCGCCCAGTCCGATCAATTTTTAAAGTTTGGTAACATTCAGGTTTTTGAAAAGCAGTCTGTTTAGCTATCCAAAAGAAAAAAGAAAAAGACATGAGTTCATCTAGAAACCTCCAACTCCAGTCCAGTCTAACTCTCCTTGTTTGTTTATTCTTTCTCCTGTAGTGAAAAACCTTGCTCCTGCTGTCTACAATATGTTTACTTATCTGTTCCACCCTAGTATATTAGTAAAATTGTTATTTGCATAGCTTTAGTATAAATTTCCTCTAAATATGTAGTACTTACAAAGAGGAAATATTAGATCCGTAAGTAATATTTAGAGCCATAAGTCTAGGCCGGGTGTGGTAGCTCTTGCCAGTAATCCCAACACTTCTGTAGGCTGATGCAAGAGGATCACTTGAAGTGGGAGTTCAAGACCAGCCTGGGCAACATAGTGAGGCCCTGCCTCTTATTAAAAAAAATTTTTTTTAGTTAAAACAAAAGAAAGGAAAATACTAAGTCTACCATGGAGAGGCCTGGCAGATACCACCTCAGCCAAGTGATCAAGGTGAACATCACAAGTACTCCATACAGACATCAGACAGCTGAGACACTGAGAAGGACACATGGCTTTATGGTATTCTTCCCAACAATGTGTACCCTTAAACGATTAAAAGTAATGGCAAAACAAAAGTAATGACAAAAACTACATTCACTTTTGCACCAATCCAGTAGTCATGAGAAAACATTAGGTAGACCTCAACTGAGGGTCATTCTCTAAAATCACTGACCTGAGCCAGACATGGTGGTATGTGCCTATAGTCCTGGCTATGCAGGAGTCTGAAGTGGGAAGATCACTTGAACCCAGGAGTTCAAGGCTGCAGTGAACTATGGTCACCATTTCACTCTAGCCCGTGTGACAGAGCAAGACCCCATCTCAAAAAAATAAATTGTATGTTTATTTAAAAAGAAAAAAAAGCCAGGTATGGTGACTTGCACTTGTAATTCTAGCACTTTTGGAGGCCAGGGCGGGAGGATTGCTTGAGTCTGGGAGTTTGAGACCAAGCTGGACAACCACAGTGAGGCCCCATCTCTACAAAATATTTTAGGGAGGCTGAGGCGGGAGGATCACTTGAGCCCAGGAGGTCAAGGTTGCAGTGAGCTATAATCCCACCACTGCACTCTAGCATGGGCGACAGAGTGAGACCTTGCCTCTAAAACAACAAAAACAAGAACAAAAAAACCTGTGAATAAATAAAATAACCTGCTCTCTTAAAAATGTCAAGGCCATGAAAGATAAGGAAAGACTGAGGAACTGACCCAGATTGGAAGAGATTTGGGAGATGTGACAACTAAATGCAATATGGAGTCCTAGATTGGATGCTGGAACTGAAAAAGGACATTAGTGGAAAAACTAGTGCAACTCATGCCAATGAGTTCCATAGTTCACTTAATAACAGGATTGTACCAAGGTATATGTTTTGG
This sequence comes from Macaca mulatta, assembly GCF_049350105.2. NCBI lineage: Eukaryota > Metazoa > Chordata > Mammalia > Primates > Cercopithecidae > Macaca > Macaca mulatta. Next base: position 79,494,353 of record NC_133414.1, read on the forward strand.
TTTTGGTAAATATTTTTTGGTGACATTAGATCTGAACATAAGCTGGTCAAAGGGTATATAGAATTCTGCAGTATTTAGGCAAGGCTTCTTTATGTCTGAAATTAACTTTAAAAAACTACACACACATCGATGCACCGAACAGGCCAAACAAAACATGTCTGTGGGTCTGATTCATTCATTCATTCATTCATTCATTCATTCATTCATCCATCCATCCATCCATCCATCCATCCATCCATCCAACAAGCCTTTGTTGAGAGCCTACTTGGCATAAGGCACTGTTCCAGGTACTGGGGAGACTGCATGAATAAAACATCAAAGTCCTGCCCTCATGGAGCTGACACTAGGTGGAGAGAAAGATAACAAGTGAAATAAGTGAACTATCTAGTGTGTTAGATATTGAGAGTGTGAAGGAGAACGTAAAGCCAGGAACGGGTGTGGGCAGCAGGTATTCATGTCTAGAAGCTCAGCATCTGTCACCATGGGGGGTGGTTTCCAGTCCTACCCGGCCCTGGGCTCCAGGGTGGAGATGGTCCTCCTCCCTTCTCCAGCCTTTCTGCCTCCTGGCTCACATCCCCTTTTGCTCTCTGACTCCTCAACAGGCATAATCACCAGCAACACCCGGGACAATAACACGGGGGCCACCTACCCCCACCTGAACTTCAGCATTCCCATCACGGTGCTCCAGCCGGCCCTGCAGCAGTACAGCCAGACCCAAGACCTGGGTGGCCTCCGGGAGCTGGACCGCGCTGCTGAGCCGGTCCGGGTGGTGTGGCGGCTGCAGCGGCCCCTGGCAGAGGCCCCGCGGAGCAAGCTCTGAGGCTGTGTTACCTCCTCTGGAAAGAAGAGTGACCTTTTTCTGCTGTAGGAAGTGATGTTGAGGTGATGGTGGCCTCAGGATTCAGGGCCCAGCTCCTGAAGGGGCCTGGGCTGCTTCTCATCTTCACCCACTGCAGTCTGGGCTTTGGGCTCTGGGGCCAACTTCTCTTCAGCCCCATGGGAAGAGCCCGTTTTGGGGTGCTTTCTTGAAACCCCAGTTCTCTGTCCCCTAGCACTAGACTCAGCTGTATTGTTTTTCCTTCTGGGGAGCCCACTTCAACTGCACAGAGGTTCTGGGCCTGACAGGTAGATGCCAGCTGGAAGGCAGGCCTGTGCCTGGTTTTGCGTCTGTTCCCCTGAGGGCCACCATCATCCTGGAGCTTCACTGGGGCCTTGGCTCCTGTCTGCCTGTCAGTCAGGTCAGGGCTGACAGAGGACTCGGCTTCCTTAGCATATCTCAGCAGAAACCTTGCTCTCAAGAACAGAGACAGAAGGGACAGAAACAGGAGTGCCTCCTGTTGTGCCAGGCCCGTGGGCAGTGCAGGCAGATCCCTGAAGGTCAGTACTCCTGGGTCTTCATATGCCAACAGGGGCACTCTGACACTGTGCCTTCATTTTCCAGCCCACAGCCTGGGTCTCGGGGACCTTGAGGAGTAGAACATATCTGGTTGGGGCTTGGGAATAAACATGATCTATTGAAAAACCTCTATTTATATATCAAATTATTTCTTTTTTCCAGGAGTTGAATTGGGAATAGGCAAGTACCAGGCAAAGAAACACACCCTTTCCTTTTTTTTTTTTTTAGAGCTGTAGTCTTGCTGTCTCACCCAGGCTGGAGTGCAGTGTTGCAGTCATAGCTCACTGCAGTCTCGAACTCCTGGGCTCCAGGAGACCTCCTGCCTCAGCCTCCTGAATAGCTGGGACTACAGTCATGTACCACCACGTCTGGCTAATTTTTTTATTTTTGTAGAAATGGGGTATTGCTTTGTTGCTCACAGTGGTTTCAGCCTTCTGGTTTCAAGCAATCCTCCTGCCTCAGCTTCCCCAAGTGCTGGGCTTACAGGTGTGAGCCACTGTGCCCTTTCTGTGCTGTTTTCTCAGCAGGATTTGAGCTCACGGGATACTGTTCTGCCAGACTGGCCCTCATAGCTGGTCATGTGCCAGTCAGAGCTGGGTGGGGCTTGCAGGTCCTGGAAGGTGGTGGTCTTGACCTGGCAGCAGGTGCTTAAAAAATGCGTAGGGTGGGTGGCAGTTGGGGAGTTCAAGGGTTAATGAGGCCAGGGCAACCCTCAGGAGCTGAGGCGAACTCAGAGTCAGGACTGTGCCATGTGCACAGGGCCCTTCATGTGTGGGCCCTCGAGTGATCTCCACTGGCAGGCTGAAAGCCCTGTGAGGGGCGGCTGTGGGCAGAGGCCACGCAGGAAGAGTGCCTAGGAGTCATTTGTTTCTAACACCTGTGTGCTAAGTGTCAATGCTGGATGTGGTGTTATGATGTATATTGGTTTTCATCCAGCATTCCTGACTCGTGACTCCCATAGTCCTCGTTCCAGTCTTTGTTGGAATATTGGGTATGTTAGGGCTCTGGGGGCAGGCCTCTGACCTCTGGGTATCTTTTCACTAATGTTTGCCCACCTTTTTGATGGTGGGTCCTAAAGACCTTCCCATGAGAGAGTCTCAATCCTGGGGGAAGGAATGCTGATGTCATGAAGCTTCCATAAAAACCCGAGAGGACAGGGTTCAGAGAGCTTCCGGATAGCTGAACACCTGGCGCTTCCTGGAGTGTGGTGTGCCCAGGGAGGGCATGGAGGCTCCGCACCCCTTCCCCTTCCCTCATTCCTTGCCCTATGTGCATCTCTTCATCTGTATCCTTTGCGATATCCTTTATAATAAACCGGTAAACATAAGTAAGTGTGTGTCTCTAAGTTCTGTGATCCACTCTAGCAAATTAATTGAACCCAAAGAGGAGGTCGTGGGAACCTCAACTTGAAGCCAGTTGGTCAGAAGTTCTGGAGGCCTAGACTTGTGCCTGGTGTGGTTGAGGGGGGCGGTCTTGGAAACTAAACCCTTAGCCTGTGGGGTCTGACAATGTCTCTGGGTAGATAGTGTTGGAACTGAATTAGAGGACACCCAGCTGATGTTCACTGCTTGTTGGTGGGGAAACGCCACACACATTTGGTCACTGAAGTCTTCTGTGTTGATGATTGTGATGGCATGAGAGTAGAGGGAAAACACGATTTGAGGAGAGTTTTTCCTAAAACATGGGGCAATCACAGAACACTCCTGGGATGGTTGTTCTTCCCTTTATAGATTAGGAATGGGTCCAGAGGTCATGGCTAGTTTAAGAGAAGTTCTACAGTAAGTTAATGGTAGCAGAGTCCTAGATCTGAGGGCTGACTTTGCTGTGAGGGGTTGGGGGGGGGGTTTATTCTCACACATGTGGGTACTGATATGGTTTTGGTGTGTCCCCACCCAAATCTTATCTTGAATTGTAACTCACACAATTCTCACATGTCATGGGAGGATCCTGGTGGGAGGTAATTGAATCGTGGGGCTAGGTCTTTGCTGTTCTTGTGACCGTGAATAAGTCTCACAGATCTGATGGTTTTAAAAGCGGGATTTTCCCTGCACAAGCCCTCGCTCTCTTTGCTTGCTGCCAGCCATGTAAGATGTGACTTGCTCCTCCTCACCTTATGCCATGATTGGGAGGCCTCCCTAGCCATGTGGAACTGTGAGTCTATTAAATCACTTTTTCATCTCAGTCTCAGGTATGTCTTTATCAGCAGCATTAAAATGGACTAATACAGGTATCAAGGCACCCACAGGCTACTTGGGGAGACTGATGTGTCAGCCCATTAGTGCAATAAGCAGGGAAGCTCTTTCCAGGGAAGAATATGTCTGGGGACCCAGAAGGGGTGGGTCAGGTAAGGCTTCATCAAGGTGATTCAGTTTCTGAACTGAAACTCAGTTCAGAAACTCAACTCATGAAAAGTTGAAACTCAGTTCATGAAACTTAACTCATGAAACGTTGAAACTCAGTTCATGAAACTCAACTCATGAAAAGAGAGTTCAGAGTTTACCAAGTGGACTGGAAACAGTGTTCCAGGCTGAGAGCGGCAGGAGCTGGGACAAGGAAGTGTGGCACAGCTTCCTTGTGGAGAGAAAATTGGAAAAGTGCAAGACAGGCCCAGGGACCAGTTACAATGGCTTGGAGAGAGAAGACAGCTGAGGCAGGACTGGTGGGTGTGGTGAGGTAAGTGACAACACAGGAGGTAGAACTGACGAGCTCCCTAATTTGAGACCAGGTGCTGTGTCTCACGTATGTAATCCCAGCACTTTGGGATGCTTGAACCCAGGAGTTTGAGACCAGCCTAGGCAGCATAGCGAGACCCTGTTTCTTAAAAAAAAAAAAAAAATTAGCCAAGTATGGTGGTGCACACCTGTGGTCCCTGCTACTTGGGAGGCTGAGGCAGGAGGATGGCTTGAGCATGGGAGTTCGAGGCTGCAGGAGGATGGCTTGAGTATGGGAGTTCGAGGCTGCAGTGAGCTATGATCATGCCACTGCACTCCAGCCTGGGTGACAGAGGGAGACCCTGTCTCTCTAAAAGGAAAACAAAGATCTAATTTGGGACCATGAGTGGCACTCACTTGCCACGTCCTGTTAGCCTGGTCCCTGGATGCCTATGGGGAGGGAGACGGCCTCATTAACCAGTCCACTGGCCTGGAACTGATGCCCTAGCAAGAAATGCACTTCTGTTGTATTTGAGCCATTACATTTGAAGTCTATTGGTCATAGCAGCAGAACTTGCCTTCACTAATATAGCCTCTCCCTAGCTGGGAGCACCATACCAAACCATGTGTTGGGGGAGAGAAGAAATGAGGATATTCCTCTCTTCTTTGAAGCTTACAAATTTAGCTGGAACTACGTATGGAAAAGGAGAACATTTACCTGGCTCTTCAGATCTAAGATTGCCTGTTCTTCAAGTGGGCACACTGCCTCTGTTTCTCTGGGCTCCTGAGGTAACCCAGTACCTTGGAGCTCCTCCAGCCCTGGGAGCCAGCAGAAAAGCCACCTGTTGTCTGTAAGGAAGTGCCCTCAGGCCTGGCTGAGCTCATTACAGCAGTCAGCCAGCAACTCTTCCTCCTCTTAGATTCTGTCATGTTAGACAATCTGCCTGCTGTCCCCACTAACCATCAAAGTTCCGTGGAATGAACTTGTCACTTTTTCAGCATCCTAACCACCACACTTTCCTGCTACCTCTGGCACTTGGAAATTCAGAGACAAAAGCCCTTTTTTAGGCAGCGAGCCCTGATTTTCAGTTCCAAAGCTATGGGCACTGCTGGGTGGGACCAGAGGAGTGGTGTGCAGTGAGCTGCCTGGAGGGGTTGCATGAGACCAAGTCCCCTCTCTTGGATGGAGGTGTCTTCTGGTTGCCAAGAAAGTATTGAGTGATCATCAGAAAAATTCCTTGGTTTTCATGGTTTGTTGCTTTGTAGCAGGTCTTAAGGAAAAAAAGATTTTCATGGTTTGGGACAGGTCCTTAGAGATGGGCCACACCAGCGCTGACATGCCTGAGCCCAGTGGTGGGCCACCTAACACCTCTCTCTCCTTCCTTCCAGCTTTATCTTTGTCCTGCTCTTTCTGGAGTTCTTTCCTTACATCCTGCCAGCTGGCATTCCCTTTATCCTTGCATGCCTAGCTTCCACACAAAGCGTTCCATGACCTTCCCAAGCCTCAGGGCTGATTCCCTGCACTGGGCAGGCTGTAGCCTCTCTGTTCACCTCTCTGTGTCACATGTTACTGGGTACATGCCCAGTAAATTCCCCACAACTGAGATTCTGCTTTGCCTGAGCAGTGCCCTCTGGCTCCTTAGGGATGATGCCCGCTGAGGGGTTTCCTGGCTTTAAGGTCATGGTTCAGGCTGGGCACAGTGGCTTACACCTGTAATCCCAGCACTTTGGGAGGCTGAGGCGGGCAGATCACTTAAGGCCAGGAGTTTGAGACCAGCCTGGCCAACATGGTGAAACCCCATTTCTACTATAGCCGGGCGTGGTGGCAGGTGCCTGTAATTCCAGCTGCTTGGGAGGCTGAGGCATGAGAATCGCTTGAGCCTGGAAGGTGGAGGCTGTAGTGAGCCAAGAGCATGCCACTGCACTCCAGCCTGAGTGACAGAGCCAGATTCTTCTCCCCACCCCCAAAAAAGGGGTCATGGTTCAGACCTCCATTGTAGGCCCACCCCCTTGCTTTACTAGCTGAGGGACCTTGTCTAAATTCTTTAGCCTATGGAAGCCTAAATTTCCTTATCTGCAAAATGGAGATTAATAAAACTTACCTTGCAGGACCTTTGTGGAAAAAAAACAAAAAACAAAAAACAAAAAACAAAAACTTGAGAAGGCATTCAAAGCACTTAGTTCGTGATCAGTAAATATGAGCTTATTGTTTTTCTAAGACAATGAGTAGGATTTTTCATCAGAAATAAATCATTCTGGTTGCCTTGGGCAAACTAATCTGCAATATAAAATATCTATAATAAATGGCTGCTGTGTATTCATTGCTACTATTCATGTGCCAGGCACCATGCTAAAACACTTTATAAAAATGATTTCATCGAGACTTTTCCACAACTTTTTTTTTTTTTTTTTTTTTTTTTGAGCTGGAGTTTCGCTCTTGTTGCCCAGGCTGGAGTGCAATGGCATGACCTCCTCTCACTGCAACCTCTGCCTCCCGAGTTCAAGTGATTCTCCTGCCTCAGCTTCCTGAGTAGCTGGGACTACAGGCATGTGCCACCATGCCAGGCTAATTTTTTGTAGAGACAGTGTTTTACCATGTTGGCCAGACTGGTCTTGAACTCCTGACCTCAGGTGATCCACCCAACTCGGCCTCCCAAAGTGCTGGGATTACAGACAGGAGCCACCGTGCCTGGCCCTTATCCACAACTCTTAAGGTAGGTGCTAATATTTGCATTAAGTAGATGCAGATGGCTTATCTTTTGCTGAGTTAGCTTGATCTGATTTGAACTGGCAATACACTGCCTTCCAGGTCATTGTCCTGCCTGGGGGTCTTTGCACATCCAGACCACACTTCCTTCCTTTTTACCTAAATCTAACTCTTTCTCATCCCTGAAGAGAGGTATTTGCACCCTTCCTTTGCCCCATCTTTCTTTTTCTATTTTTTCATTTCATTTCATTTATTTTATTATTATTGTTATTATTATTTGAGACAGAATCTCACTGTCACCCAGGCTGGAGTGCAGTGGCATGATCATGGTTCACTGTAGCCTCAAACTCCTGGGCTCAAGTAATCCTCCCACCTCAGCTTCCCGAGAAGCTGGGACTACTGGTGTGCACCATGAAGCCCGGCTAATTTTGGTAGGTCTCGCTATGTTGCCCAGGCTGGTCTCCAACTCCTGGGCTCAAGTGATCCTCCTGCCTTGGCCTCCCAAAGTGCTGGGACCACAGGCATGAGCCACCGTGCCTGGCCACACCCAGTCTTTCTTACTGCAGTTGGTGATACATGGTTTTTGTTTTCTCTATACATCTATTTTTTGGTGGTGTGTTTAACATCTGTCTTTTCCCAGACTGTCGCCTCCATGAAAGCAGGAACCTTGTCTGTTTTCTCCTCCATGTTATCCCCCTAACGCCTACCACAGTGCCTGGCATATGTAGGAGCTCAACAGGGTTTGCGGAACTATTATGTGTATGTCTGAAGGAAGGAGGTTGGCAGTGTGCGCAACGTGTGAGGGGAACCCCACTCTCCAAGGTTCCAGTGGCTTTAAAGGTGTCCTCGAGAAAGTAAGAGGGACAGGGGGACACTTGTTTTCCTTCCTTCCTTCCCTCCCTCTCTTTCTTTTTGCTTTAAAGTATGCTGAAAGGACACTTTGAGCCAAATCTGAATGGCTCGGGCAGGGCTGGGGCGTGGGTGCTGGCAGGCGCCGGAGAGGCGACATCTGGCCATGGGAGCATTTGTTTCAAAGTTCGAGGCCGTTCGCTCGGGGTCAAGGTCAGTCGGGCGGGCCGTTCGGAGACCAGCCCCGGCGTTCCAGGACCGTTTCCGGGGCCCAGCCAAGGCGTTGCCGCAAGGTCGGGGGCCAGCGCGAGTGCTGAGTCACGCCCCGTCCGGGAGCGCCTCGGGTCGGTAACTTGGGAAGACTACGAAGCCGGAGCGGAAGCCGGAGCGGAAGCCGGAGCGGGAGCCGGAGCGAGAGCGCGCGGGCGCGGCCGGCAGGTGAGATCGCGCCACCGGGCGGGCTCTCGAGACCCCGGGCGCCCCGGGCGGGACAGGGACCCGGAAGAGGAGTGAGCGGATCAGAGGCCTGGCGCACGCCGTTTCAGGCGTGGGGAGGTCCGCGCAGTTGTGGCGCTGTGAGGAGAGGGATACTCGGCTCAGGCCCGCCCCTCTCCGTCTTCCCCAAAAAATGCAACAGGGAGATTTGCTCCTGGCCGAGGGCAAAGAAAACTCCACCCTCTTCGTTTGGCCCCTAAATTCCTGCTAAGGTTTCCTAAGGAAGATGGGCTTAGGCCGGGAAGGGCAAACTGGGGAAGAGGGAACACGGGGCGAGTGTAACCCGGATCCTGCGAGGACAGTCCGAGGGTCCGCTGGGTAGAAGCTGCCGGTCCGGACAGAAGCAGGTGTGAAAAGAAAGGGAGAAACCTCGGTCTCTAAGAGGAAAGGGATTGGAGTTACCCCAGTGTCCATAGGCTCGGGGGTTTCACTAGGAGGTCTGCCTCTCCCTTCCCGAAGCCCTGGGTGCTGCAGGGACAAAGACCAGAGGTGAGTAAACTAACTGATGGGACGCGTGCAGTCGACTGGAACTGAATTAGTGGGCGATATTGGGGCTCTCCTTCCAACACCACCTGATCAACACACCCTGCCTTTCCCTACAGCGGGAGTCTTTTTGACCCTGGAATTTAAGGTGAGGGTGGGGAAGGGTAAGGTCTCTTGGGAGTTGATGATCCTGTAGGAGGACAGGTGTAGGGCAGAGAGTCAGACATAGTTTAGGATGCGACTTCCAGGTTTCCGGACTCTGCGCCTGTGTTCAAAAGCCTGTATCAGGGTCCAGTGTGCATACATGCACCTGCCAGAGAGCCCCGGGATCTCAGATCCCACATGCCCTCACCCCAGCACCTACAGAGGAGTTCTCCAAGGAGCACAGTGTGTCACCAAGAAGGGCACTGAGCCCCAGCCAGGGTAGGGTCTTACTCAGGACTACCCACCCCAGAAATGATGGGCTGGGCAGGCCAGTGGACTCCAGGGCCAGCCTGGCTTTGGCTGGTGGTGAAATGAAGCCAGCATCCAGGTACAGGTGATGGGCAGACCACGGGGACCATGAAGTAACTGGCTCTGAGGAGGATGGACAAGTTGCTTGGCCTAGGTTTTCTGTGGGGGAGTGAATATGACATCCAGATGAATCTGTCTGCCCCAGAGCTGCCCTCTCCTGGGGGTAAAAGGAGGCTGCCTCCCTTCAGACTTTGAGTCCCTTTTCAGAAATTGGTCTTTTGGGGGTTCTGTTCTTCAAGTAGTCCCTGAGGGGCTGGCCATAGAGTGTCCCAGGGAGGGAGGCCACCCAACCCTCTCCATCCTGCTCTGTCCCCCAGGTGGAGGAAACCTCCATGGCGCTGTGAGTTGTACTGTAGTGGCCTTCTCATCCGGGACGGCCACTCTGGGAACGTGGCTCTCCAGAGGTTGATGTTGAAACCTACCCTCTGCATAAGCCATGACGGCTCAAAAAGCATCGTGTTTTATTTGTAATCTTTGTGAAGCAATAGCGGAGCAATTCTGGGATGACATTCTTGCTTTGATCAGAGCCCACACGGTTCCCGCTGTGTGTCTTCTGAGGCACGACCTCTCAACAGCTTTGGCATAAATGTAACTTCCTGGTTTTTCAGTAGTCCTATGGGCTGCTTATTGTGGAAGAATACCCTTGAGATCAGGGTGGATGCTCTTGGCAGAGAAAACAGGATTGACTGAGCAAATGCTTGTGTAAATCAGATTGTGTATGTGTGTGTCTGTGTGTGTGTGTGTTGTGGGAGGGAGCAAAGGTAAAGTTACTGAGGAGTTCCTGGACAATCAGGGTTTGTTCTGTTCTCTTAGGCCTTCTTTTAAGCTAACTTCCTGAACGTAGACGGACGTAGTTAAGATTGTCTGTGATTCCCACCGGGGCTTTTGTGTTCAGTTCAAAATCAGACGGTGGATTTAGCAGTTCCTCAAAAAGTTAAACTTTGAGTTACCGCATGACCCAGCAATTCCACACCTAAATATTTATACTAAAGAGGATTGAAGACCGGTTCACACAAAAACCTGTACACAAATGTTCATAGTGGTGTTATTCACATAGTCAAAAGGTGGAAACAAGCCAAGTGCCCGTCAGCTGATGAGTGAATAAACAAAATGTGGTCTATCATACCCCAACGATGGACTGTTATTCAGCCAGAAAAAGGAATGAAGCACTGATACATGCTACAACTCGGATGAAACTTGGAAACATTATGATCAGTGGAAGATGTCACAAATGAAAAGCCATGTAGTATATAATTCCATCTACATGAATTGTCTAGAATAGACAAATCTGTAGAGACAGAAAGAACAGTAGCTACCCAGGGCTTGGGTAGGTGGGGTACAGGATTTATTTTGGGGGTGATGGAAGTGTTCTGGAATTAGATAGTTGCGATGGTTGCACAACCTGGTGAATACACTAAAACCCATTGAACTTATGTCTCTTTTTTTAAAATTTAAATTAAATTTTTTTTTTTTTTGAGACAGAATCTTGCTCTGGCACCCAGGCTGGAGTGCAGTGGCATGATCATGGCTCATTGCAACCTCAACGTCCTAGGCTCAAGCGATCCTCCCACCTCAGCCTCCTGAGTAGCAGGGACCACAGGCATGTGCCACCATGCCTGGCTAATTTTTTGTATTTTTTGTAGAGATGGGGTTTCACCATGTTGCCCAGGCTGGTCTTGAACTCCGGAGCTCAAGCACTCTGCCTGCCTTGGCTTCCCAAAGTGTTGGGATTACAGGTGTGAGCAAGCCTACATCTCATTTTTTTTTTTTTTTTAAAGATGGGGTCTCGTCTAGGCTGGAGTGCAGTGGTGCAATCATAGCTCACTGTGAGCTTTCATCTTAGGTGGTAAATTGTATATGTGAATTCTATTTTGATTAAAAAAATTAGATGGTGAGAGGTCTGTCTTGTTATTAAAAACTTATTATTTCTGCAAAAATGACATATGCTTGTTTGAAAAAAATTCAAACAATACAAAAGCTTAAGGAAGAAAATAAAAACATCATCTATGACCACTATTAGCATTTTGGTTCAGAGAGCAGGTTTGATGTGTTCAGAATTGAACTTGGGCAAGTTGTTGAACTTTTTTCCAAAACAAAGAGAAAAAACTCACATATTAAATGTGAAGATATGGGTAAAAGTGCAACAAATGCTAACTGCTGTAATCGTTACATGTATATGTGTATACATATTGAGGTGGATGTGTCTTGTTGGACAAAAATGGGATTAGGTTGTACACGCTTCTGTTGCCTTTTTGGGACCGGACAAACTAATCTGCATTATAAAATATATAGAATAAATGGCTGCTGTGTATTCATTGCTACTGTGTGCCAGGCACCGTGCTAAAACACTTTACATAAATGATCTCATTGAATCTTTTCCACAACTCAAAATGACAGTGACTCACACCTGTAATTCCAGTACTCTGGGAGGCTAAGGCAGGAGGATCCCTTGAGGGGCCAGGAGTTCAAGATCAGCCTAGGCAACTAGCGAGACCCTTATCTCTACAAAAATAAATAAATAAATAAAAAATTAGCCAGCTCAGGAGTTCGAGGTTATAATGAGTTATGATCGTGCCACTGCATTCTGGCCTGGATGATAGAGCAAGACCCTGTCCCTAAGAAAATTAAAAACAAGTAAATAAATAAATAAATATTGCCTGACTTTTTCTCTCTCTTTTTTTTGAGACAGGGTCTCACATTGTTTTCTAGGCTGGAGTGCAGTGGCATGAAGCACTGATACATGCTACAACTCGGATGAACCTTGAAAACATTATGTTTTATGTCAATCAGATTGTGTATGTGTGTCTTTGTGTATGTGTGTTGTGGGAGGGAGCAAAGGTAAAGTTACTTACTGCATCCTCAAACTCCTGGGCTCAAGCAGTCCTCCTGCCTTTGCCTCCCAAAGTGCTAGGATTATAGGCAGGAGCCACCACACCCAGCCCTTGCCTGACTTTTTCATGGACAGACTTTTTGTATAAAAACATCATTCACAGGCTGGGCACGGTGGCTCGCACCTGTAATCCCCAGCACTTTGGAAGGCCGAAGCAGGCCGATCACTTGAGGTCAGGAGTTCGAGACCAGCCTGGCCCACATGGCAAAACCCTGACTCTACTAAAAATACAAAAAACAATTGGCTGGGTATGGTAGCACATGCCTGTAATTCCAGCTACTTGGGAGGCTGAGGCAGGAGAGCTGCTTGAACTCAGGAGGCAGACGTTGCAGTCAGTGAGCCGAAATCCACTGCACTCCAGCCTGGGCGATAGAGTGAGACTCCATCTCAAAAACAAAACAAAACAAAACAAAACATCACTTACCCTTTAAAAATGACTGGCTACACAGTACTGCATTGTATGGGTTTATATTATCCTGTAGTCTCTCATTGGTGGCAGTTTCCATTGATTGATGGAGTGTCACACAGGTGGAGGTTTGCACAGCACTACTGCTATGTTAGAACATGTAACTGGACATCCACTAATTCCATACATGCATTTTCATCACCTACAGGGTGTGTGGCTGGAAATACAGCTCTGTGGCATAAGCCCTTGCTTTAGGTGTCTGGCCAAGTAGATCATCGTCAGGCAGAGGGGAGTTCACTGTCCTCTGGGGCCAGGCAAGAACCGACACTGGCAGAGCCAAGGAGAGTCAGTGTGTCCAAGAGTATTGGGCAAGGGACTGCCAAAGAGGCAGGGTCAAATCTGCTGGAGAGTCACTGGCCTCCCTATTCCACAAGTAAGGGTGGCAGGGGTCAGTAGAGGAGAGAGAAGAGAGCAGATTGCAGGAGAGACCTCAGGCAGCATGAAGAGGAAAAGTGCCTCCCCTCCCTGGCCGTGCTCTGGCCTGTGTGTCCCCTCAGGCCCCAGACCCTTCACAGGGAACCCCGGAAAAGCAATTTGCCTTCCTTGGGTGAGGCAAGAGTTTCCCCTTTTGGGGAAGCAGGTTGATGATCCTAGGGGGTCAAGGGCTCGGCTCCTTTGATCAATTCATTGCCCCTGAGGTCCACTCTGGGGTCTAGACTTTCCTCCCGGGGAAAAGACCCCATGAAGGGCCTGGGGCGGGCTTGTCTGTCCACCTGGTTGTGAAAGCTGCCCTGGCATGGCAGGCTGTCTGTCTGTGCCAGCCCCTGTCACCTGTCCTCGGAGCCTCCCCACCTTCTGCCGCAGGTACTGTGAACTCTACAGCCCTCCTCCCTTCCTGCCACTGGGCCTCTGGCCCAAGTTGTTTCCTCTGCTAGGAAGGCCTCCTGATCTCGATCTTTTTCAGGGCTCTAGGCTGTCCTTTTTGAGTGTCCCTGGGTGGTCCAGTGTGACCTGACACACAGTAGACTCCCCTATCCCTATACCTGGCAAGCTGCATAGCCCCTCTTAGGGGCCATGCCCAGCTAACTTGGAAGTGGGACTTTCTGGGTGTTTTCTTGACCTCATCCCTGGCTGACAGCCCCGAGGGTAGGACCCGGCACAGAGGGTTCCACGCTGCCAGGGGCTGGTGAAACACACGCCACCCACGGCCTGCCTCATCACTGCCTACATTCTCAGGCCCTGCGCAGCTCCTGGTGTTCACTGTTACCTCTGGCTGAGCCTGTGGGCCCTCCTGGTCCTGGTCCCTGGGAGACATTCCCTTCTGGCCCAGTTGGCAGATTCGGCCTGAGGTATGCTTGGGATTAGCTCTAGACAACCCTTCTGAGGGCTTAGAGAAGCCAGGGTGGCCCTGCCTGCTGGGGGGCTTGTCTTGGGTCCTAATCACTGCCAGGGCTCAGCTTATTCATCTGTAAAATGGGTATGTTCAAGCCTCCATGCTTTGGGGACCATTTGACCCTTGAGAAACAACTTTAAATCCCCTCCAATCCGTTGTGTCAGTGCCCTCCCTCCGCTATACCGTCCTTCCCCAGGGGAGAAGTTAGGCAGTGGACATTTGAACACCAGTGGGAACAGTGCCCGGAGTTCTAACCAAAAGCTGCCCCGTAAGTGTGGGATGATTTGGGGACCGTCTTGGGGAACCACCACCATGTCTTGGAAACCAGTGTGTACGAGGACATCTCGGAATATTATAACTGGTTGGGACTTATAGTCCCTTCCCATTATAGGGGGTAAATTGAGGCCCAGAGAGGGAAGGGGTTGTGCCCCAGGCCCGCACAGACGGTCAGGGCAGTGCAGTAGCCTTCCAGCAGCCTGAGGGTCCCAGATGAGCTGGAACACACTTCCTTATGAGGCCGTTCAGTGGCTTGATGTCTATCCTTCAAGGATGACCTCAGAGTCTATATCCTCCTTCGCTGACACCCCCTCCAGTCCCCCTTCCTGAAGCCCACAGCAGCTGTTGAGCCTCTCTGGCTGCTTTCTGTATAGTGTGAGCTTGGTTTCTTTTTCTCAGCATCTCCCCCCAGCAGCCTGGCTTATTTCTGCCTCTCTTTAGGGCTCAGCACAGCCAGGAGGACGGTTGATTGCCTGTGACCTCTCAGGGTCTCAGCTGCAGTCAAGAGTGCCCCTCAGTGGGCTGCGCGGCTCCTCCCACACCAGCAGCCCTCTGCCTGCCTGAGGCCCACACTGCAAGCATCCTTCTTTGGGGTTCTGCTGGGCTGGAGACAAGGCCTCTGGTGCAGCCCCAGGCCAGTCCCTGAGTCCTCCTCTGTCTGGGGCAGACTCTGGGATGCACCAGGTGACCCTGTTTACCAGCCTTCCAGGCTGGCTTGGGGAGCCCAGGCAACTTTGCTGCTGTAGGGGCCAAGGCTGTTGAGTTGGATAGAAGGCATACAAATTTATTCAATGTGTATACACAGGAGCCTTCAGAAGGAAGACCCAACCCCCAAAAGAAGTACAGAAGCTTATATACCATCTTGAGGTCATAAAAAGAAATGGGGATTAGGTGTGGTGGCTCATGCCTGTAATCCCAGCACTTTGGGAGGTTGAGGTGGGAGGATCACTTGAGCCCAGGAGTTTGAGACCAGCCTGGGCAACAAAGGGAGACCCCATCTCTACCAATATTTATTATTTTTATTGTTTTATTTTTTTAAGATAGGGTCTCACTCTGTGACCCGGGCTGGAGTACAGTGGCACAGTTATGGCTCACTGTAGCCTTGACCTCCCCAGCTCAAGTGACCCTCCCACTTCAGCCTCCCAGTTAGCTGGGACTACAGGTGCACATCACCACGCCTGGCTTTTTTTTTTTTTTTTGTAGAGACAGAGTCTGTCTATGTTACCCAGGCTGGTCTGGAACTCCTGGGCTCAAAAGACCCTCCTGCCTCAACCTCCCAAAGTGCTGGGATTACAGGCATGAGCTGCTATACCCAGCCCCATCTCTACAAGTAATTAAAAAATTAGCCAGGCATCGTAGCACACAGCTGTGGCCCCTCCTTCCTACTCCATGATCACAGTCCTTAAACCTGGACCTTAAGTTGGTGACCTGTGAGCTGGGCCAAATCTGGTTGCAGTGTTTGTTTGATGCAGTGCTTAAAGAATGTTTTTTGTTGTTCCTTTAGATGTGGCCTATGCTTGCCAGTTCCCCACAGGTGTGCCCACTGTTTCTTGTTATTGCACCTCTTCCCAGCTTCCCACATCATTGACACTGCCCACCTGGTTATTTGACTTTGTAAGGTCTGCCCTCATAAGGGCAGGGACCATATCTGCCTGTTTGACCACAGGATACACAACACAGAGCGTGTCAAAAAGCAGGAGTTCAATTCATATATGTTGTTGAGTGAACATTATTCCCCTCTTCAAAAGTCTTTTTTTTCCTCCTGCCCCACTGCAATCTCTCCCAAAAGTCTTCGATGAACTATATCAAGTGAAAAACAAACGTGCAGAACACTTTATTTAATGGGTGCAAAAAATAATTGTGATTATAGGTGCATAAGCTATCTCTGGAAGGAGTCATCCAAACTTGCTACATAACAGTGGATGCCTCTGGAGAAGGGAACTCGGTATTTGGGGGAAGTGGGATACTCCCTTGTTCCTTCTGAATTTAATTCAAATTTTATAAAGTTGGAGTTTCATTAATCAAAGATTTACCTCATCTAAAAAGGTCAATTCATGATTGAGGCCTCTCTCACTGTGGGCCCTGCCAGCCCTCCCAGCCACCCTGACACTGATGGGCTCTCCTTTTCCTTCCCAGCAGTGCCTGGTTCGAGATGGGGTCCCAGGTGTCGGTGGAATCGGGAGCCCTGCACGTGGTGATTGTGGGTGGGGGCTTTGGCGGGATCGCGGCGGCCAGCCAGCTGCAGGCCCTGAACATCCCCTTCATGCTGGTGGACATGAAGGACTCCTTCCACCACAATGTGGCCGCCCTCCGAGCCTCCGTGGAGACAGGTAACGTGCTCCCATCTGGGGTTGTCTCTGTGAGGGTGGTCTTGTCTCCACTCTGGGGCTTGATTTTAGGGCTGGGGGTGGTTTTCTCCATTTAGGGCAAAGTGCCTGCATTCCACTATCAGACAAGTTCTGGAGAAACTCAAGGTCTTTGGTCTTAAGTAGCCACCATAATGAGACCCTAGAAGTAAAAGCTTGAGCTTTTCTGAGGGTCTGAGGCCCAGACTGGCGTTTTAGGAGATAGGGGTACCCCAGGCATACGTATGGCCTGACCCTTTGGTCAAGGGCCCCCCTGTTGGTGTGCAGCTTGTGAAAGGTTCTGAGTCACTCTGGCTTCCCGTGGGCAGCCTAGCTCTGCCCTATGACCTCTTCTGTGTCCCTTCCCCAGGGTTCGCCAAAAAGACATTCATTTCTTACTCGGTGACTTTCAAGGACAACTTCCGGCAGGGGCTGGTGGTGGGGATAGACCTGAAGAACCAGACGGTGCTGCTGCAGGGCGGTGAGGTGAGTAAGGGCCAGCCCGGCTGCCAGCAGGCTCAAGGGCCCACTGCAGGGCCTGGGCGGGATCCTCCAGGGTTAAGAGAGAGCTAGGCTGGGGGCAGTGGCTCATACCTGTCATCTCAGCCCTTTGGGAGACCAAGGCGGGTGGATCACCTGAGGTCAGGAGTTTGAGACCAGCCTGACCAACATGGCAAAACCCTGTCTCTACTGAAAATACAAAAATTAGCTGGGCATGGTGGTGGGCGCATGTAATCTCAGCTACTCAGGAGGCTGAGGCAGGAGAATTGCTTGAATTCGAGAGGCGGAAGTTGCAGTAAGCTGAGATTGCACCACTGCACTCCAGCCTGGGTGACAGTGAGACTCCATCTCAAAAAGAAAAAAAGAAAAGAGAATGCTGTGTGTGAGCCCCAAGCCCTGCCTGGTGCTGGGCAGATAGTGGATTCCTCATAAACAGAGGCTTGACCACAGCAACCACAAGAATATGGTGGCAGATATTTCTTTTGTAATTCCTGCATGTCAGGCCCTGTTTGTAGACTTTACGTAAATCTCATGAATGTTTTCTGTGCCTCTATGGGGAAGGTGGTATAACCTCATTTTACAGAGAAGCTAAAGGGTTAAATGGCTTGCTTAAGATCCCACAGCTGGTAAGAGACTGACCCAGGATTTGAACCCATGCAATTTTAGCCCAGAGCCTGTGCTCTAAAAGCCAGTGTCCCAGACAACTTCCAGGCTTGGCCAGCCCTCGGCTCTGTCTAGAACAAAAAGTTAGGCACACACATGGTCCCACATCTCCTGGATCGGGATGTCACTGGGGCAGAGATTTCCCTTCACTCATCTGTGTGTTCCCCCACCTCACATGTGCATCATGGAGCGTGGCACACACCTGCCATGACTTGAGCTCCATCGACAAGCTGCCACCAGCTCAGGATAAGTGTCACGTCCAGCCCACCCCCACTTGGTGTTTGAAGCTAAGGGGGCATCGACAAAAGGAAACACAATTCCTTTCCTTGATGAGTATGTGATTTAGTGTGTCCCAGCTCTTCTTGAATTAATGGGGCCAGATAGTTTCCTGGTTGGAGAGATTACTGAGTGTCTCCTAGTCCTGCAGTCTCTGGCCATGCGTTTTAGAACCCTGAAAGATTCCATGAGGGCATCCCGGAGGTTCAGGGGAAAGTGGGGGCTGAGTGGAGTCCAGGCCCTCCAGCCCCTCCCATTGGAGCAGCTCTGTTTTTGTCAATTTTATATATTTAGGCTCCAAACAAGATTTCCTTTTCTTTGTTTAAAATTTTTTTTAATTAAAAAAATTTTTTTTATTGTTTTTGAGACAGAGTTTCGCTCTTGTTGCCCAGGCTGGAGTGCAATGGCATGGTCTTGGCTCACTGCAGTCTCTGCCTCCTGGGCTCAAGCGATCCTCCCGCCCCAGCCGCCTGAGGAGTTGGGATTATAGGCGCGTGGCACCATGCCCAGCTAATTTTTGTATTTTTAGTAGAGACAGGATTTTGCTATGTTGATCAGGTTGGTCTCAAACTCCTGACCTCAGGTGATCTGCCTGCCTTGACCTTCCAAATGCTAGGATTACAGACGTGAGCCACCGCACCCAGCCTAAAATTTTTTTTTTATTTTTAATTAAAAAAAATTAAATTATTTATTATTTATTTTATTATTTATTTTTAATTTAAAAATTAAATTAAGCTGGGGTCTTGCTATGTTGTTCAGTGCAGTGGCTGTTCACAGGTGTGATCCTGCCACTGATCAGTCTTTCTTTCCTTTCCTTTTCTTCCTGGCGGAGGCAGGAGGAGGGTTCTTCTAAAACATCCGGGAGGTTCTGCGCTAACTCCCTCGGGCAGTGTCCGATCCTGCAACCCTGCCTCCTGCCACTGGGCTGCCCCTTCCACTGCCATGCTGGGTGGCTCCCGTTGCCCCTGAGTTCTCCATGCAGGAGGTAAACTCTGCTTCCTTAGGTCTTTCCCCAGGTTCTAGTGCCATCCCTTCGGCTAACCAGTGTGGTGGTTTCACTCGGTCCCATGGGGGCTGCCTCGGGTGCCTAGAGAGGCCTCTGCCTGGTTTGTCCCAGCTGGCAGGCCAGGAGTAGGATGCAGAGGCCTAGGCCTGCCCTGCCCTGCCCTACCCTCATCTTTTGTTTTGGTCTGTCTCAGGCCCTGCCCTTCTCTCATCTTATCCTGGCCACGGGCAGCACTGGGCCCTTCCCGGGCAAGTTTAATGAGGTTTCCAGCCAGCAGGCTGCTATCCAGGCCTATGAGGACATGGTGAGGCAGGTGAGCTGTGCACTGAAGGCATGGGGCAGGGCAGGCAGATGGGAGGACAGCTGTGGGGATGCCTAAGCCTGCAGCTGGGAGGCCATGGGGGTGTTCAGAGCTGCTGGCTGTAGCCATAGAGTTGGAGAGTCACTAGGAAGAGACTTTCCTGGGAAGATACCTTGAACTTGCTGCTAGAGCCAGGATGTGGGCACCCCAGACCTGCTCATGTTGCCCTTGGTATGTCTCTTACTTGCCTCTCCTGGGGCTTTTCATGGGTGCCCTCCGCTCCTGTTTTCACAAGGCTCTGTGTTGTGTAGAGCAGGCTTAGATCCACGATCTCAGGCAGTTTCCACAGCAATTCTGCGAGGTGGGTGGGAGGAAGCACATTTGGACCCAAAATGTGGAAAGGGTTCTCTGCCCTCCTTTGGCCCAGGGAGCCACACCACAGGCTGAACCAGCAGACAGGGGTGGATGAGTAGGTGTGTTTCATATGTCCCTGTTTCACGTGTCCTCTTCTCCAGGTCCAGCGCTCACGGTTCATCGTGGTGGTGGGAGGAGGCTCGGCTGGAGTGGAGATGGCAGCAGAGATTAAAACAGAATATCCTGAGAAAGAGGTGGGCCGGGCTGCCTTGCCTTGGAACTCTAAGTGGTTGGCTTTTCTCTGCATTATCTTAGGAACATCAGGAATTCGCTCAGGGCAGAGAAGTCTGGAGCTCTATTCACATAAACTGAGAGTGTGTATTTCTGCCAAGGTGCGATTCTCTAGGGGATTTTTCCTGCAGAGCTGGGATCCTGCAGCACCTGACCTTACAGAGCTGCTCAGGGTGTGTCTTCTCTCAAGGAAAGATCCTGCCCTCTGCTCCAACCTGGAGGATCAAGCCCAGGGGCGATACCTTGCAAAAGCCGAACTTCTGTGTCACCTTCAGAATTCAGGCCTTTGTGATATAAATGTATATTTGATTGCCTCTTGCTGACAACCAGCTTAGACAAAGACACCTTCAGTTGTTGCTTTGGTCTCTGCCTGATACGGTAGCCCCTGCTCTGAGCAGCCCCATGGTGGTGGGGAGCCTGCAGCACAGCCCCGCTCTGCCCACACTGGGAAATGACTGTACAGCACTGCCTTCTACCCATGGGTGGGAACAGGGAGGGGACATCAGCCTGCCCTGTTGCTTTCTCATGCTCAACGGACAGAGATCCTACCTGGCAACCTAGTGAGAAAGAGGAAATCCTGGCACCCTGTCCAGGCTTGGCAAGGGCTGAGTGATAATCGTCATTACAGGTCCTCTAGGCGAGAGCTGGCTGGCAGTTGAAGCCAGATGGGCTTCTGAGAGCCACGTGGGGCCTGTGAATGGATCTTTTTTCCTCAGGGAAAGGCAGATTGGTTTTGAAAAGAAAAATCCATAGAGGATACTTTAATTATATGGCTGTTCTCTGACAAATTGTTGGAAATTATGATGAGTGATTGATATAGTTACAATTCATTCATTTTGATTTATGAGGGTTCTATAGGGAAAAACCAAACTGTTTTTCTCTCTACTCACTGCACACTTCTGGGATGAGATCTGTGGGTTTTTTTCCCCCACTGACCAATTCTCTGACAACAGCTGGGTGTCCTACAGTTCAATTCAATTCTGACACTACCTGGCGTTAGCGCAGACCCCACAGGTCAAGGGCTCAGTCCCACGATCCTGCCCCAACTTCAGACATCAGTTGCAAGTCCCCAACTTACCCACGCTCTGTCCCACTTGGCTACAAGACAGAGATTCTCATGACTCTCTCCTTGGGTTAAATAATTTGCTAGAGCAGCTGAAGGAAGCCAGGGAGACAGTTTACTTGCTGTTGCTGATTGATGATGAAGGATGTTTTAAAGGATAAAAATGAACATTTAGATGAAGAGGCACATAAAGCATAGTCTAGAAGGGTCCTGAGCACAGGGGCTTCTGTCCCCATGGAGTTGGGGTACACCACTCTCCTGGCATGTGGACATGTTCACCAACCTAGAAGCTCTCTGGACCCTGTACTTTAGGGATTTTTATGGAGGGTTCATCAGGTAGGCAAGGGTGATTATGACCTCAATCTCCAGCCCCTCTCTCGTCCCTGGAGCTGAAAGTTCCAGACTTCTAAGCTGGCTTGGTCTCTGGTGACCAGCGATCATCCAGGAGCCCATCAGGAGTAGCTGCATTAGAACAAAAGATGCTCCCATCACCCAGGAACATCCAAGGAGTTGGGAGCTCTGTGTCAGACCCTCCCATCACTCAGGACATTACAAAGATCTCAGGAGCTCTGTATCAAGAACTGGCATCGAGGACCAAATATTAGAACAAATGATTCTCTCTTAGTACCCCAGTTTACAAGGGTTTTAAGAGCTCTGCATCAGGAACTGGGGGCAGAGACCAATACATACCTTTCTTCTTTGTTTCTTTTTATTTTGAGACGGAGTCTAGCTCTGTCAACCAGACTGGAGTGCACTGGCGCGATCTTGGCTCACTGCAAGCTCTGCCTCCTGGGTTCATGCCATTCTCCTGCCTCAGCCTCCCCAGTAGCTAGGACTACAGGTGCCCACCACCACGCCTGGCTAATTTTTCTTTTCTTTTTTTTAAGTAGAGATGGGGTTTCACCATGTTAGCCAGGATGATCTCTATCTCCTGACCTCATGATCTGCCCACCTCAGCCTCCCAAAGTGCTGGGATTACAGGCGTGAGCCACGGCGCCCGGCCGTCATTTCTTCTTATTTCACAGGGGTCAGACCAGTCTGAAGTAGTAAAAAAGTTCAAGTAACTCAGTAAAATATCCACATGTTTAGGGTTAGTAGACAATAAGGGTAGTAGCAGTCACCCTTTATTAAGGACTTAATATGTTCTGAGTTACATGCTTTATATATGTATTTTTGCTCATCATTACACAATTCCTATGAGTGGGGCTGTTTGTGCCCATGTTAGGGAGCCTTTGGGAGGTGTCCAAGCGAGTATCAGAGATGGGATTTCAACCCAGGCAATTTGATGTCAAAGCCCAGGCTTTGAACATGATTACAACATGAGGTGCCCGGGACACCTCCCTGTGTTGTCCCAGACAGCAAGTAGACGTGCCTGGAAGCGCTAATTTTAAACCAGCTTTAATGTTGACATCAGCCTGATTGACTATTGGAATGTCCATGGCTTGTATAATTATAAGTGCCCAAGGATGCTTGAAGATAATTTTCCAGGTGGCCCTAGGTGAGGTGTAAGTTGTGATGTGTTGCCATATTGGTAGTCCTCTGGCCTGGGTGGGTACTGAAAGAGTCCTAGTCTAGAACATGTGGGCTTAAGCCCAGCTCACCACTAACTGGTTCTGGCACTGGACAGATTACTTCTCTGGGGCTTCAGTTTCCTCATCTGTAACCTGGAGGTACGAGTGGAGGTGGACATTCGTGCAATGTTTGTGTTTGAAGACTCGGGGGCTCCTTCTCAGGCCCTGTGGTCGTTTTGTCCGCAGGTCACTCTCATTCACTCCCAAGTGGCCCTGGCTGACAAGGAGCTCCTGCCCTCCGTCCGGCAGGAAGTGAAGGAGATCCTCCTCCGGAAGGGCGTGCAGCTGCTGCTGAGTACGTGCACCCTCACCTCCCTCCCTGCCCCGCCCCGCCCCGGCCTGGTGAGATGTGGCTTGGAGGCTTGGTCACTGCCTCCAACAGGAGGGCGGCTATAGTCCACCCCAGGCTCTCTCTTTTCCACTGTGTCCTGGGGTGGAGCATGAAGCGCTCAGAAGCTGTCGTGAGCATCAAAGCCCATCTGAGCCTTGTCCAGCTGGAAGTTGTGCCCGTCCCTGGGCAGGGAAGAGGGCCTGGTACTTACGGGATTTCCATGTCCTGGTTATTGCTTTGGATGCAGTGCAGATGGTGGGATGCCTGTCTGCTGAATTTTTCTTAAGTGCATCTGAAGGATTTGCCCTGAATATGATGTCTCTGTGGTCGAGGGAATAGGTTTATCGGTTTATGTTTTGAGAGTTGTGAGGAGTGTGGCCTTATTGTAGAGCAGGGCACAAGACCCACCCAGCATATGCTGGACAGAGGGGTTCTCTTCCAGTGCTGTGGCCCCTACACTTCACTGCACGAGGCTCCAGCCTCTTCTTTTTTTGGGAGGGTGAGGCATCTGCCCTGTGAAGGGCCCGCGTGGCTGCCTCAGCCTCCTTTTGGTCACTGTCACTTTAGGCAGTGAGTGTAGTGAGCTGGCTTCTCTTTCTCTGGCTTTCCCCTTTGTCGTGGTGCACTTGGAGCGCTTGTCCTGCCTAGTTAGGATGGCGTGGCTGGCATTTAGAGAGGCGTGTCTGTGGTCTTCCGCTTTTCTGAGAACTTCTTGGGAAACAGCCTCGCTTCCCTTCAGGAAGTCCTCCA
Organism: Macaca mulatta; assembly: GCF_049350105.2. NCBI lineage: Eukaryota > Metazoa > Chordata > Mammalia > Primates > Cercopithecidae > Macaca > Macaca mulatta. The sequence goes on from NC_133414.1 coordinate 79,517,864, forward strand.
GGGGCTTCTTGGAACTTTTCTCCAGCTGGACCCCTTGGGGCCAGATGTCCAGATCAGCTTTGTGGGCCATAGAGTGGACTGAGGGAGGGGCATGGTGGGAAGACGGGGTACAGCCATTGCCCAGTTGGGCCCCAGAGGTCCAGGCCCTCCCCAGGATCAGCCTTGGCTTGGGGCCCAGGCTTGATGGGGTCCTCCCTTTCACCAGCCTCCTGGTCATGAACCCCCTTCTAGGTGAGCGGGTGAGCAATCTGGAGGAGCTGCCTCTCAATGAGTATCGAGAGTACATCAAAGTGCAGACGGACAAAGGCACAGAGGTGGCCACCAACCTGGTGATTCTCTGCACCGGCATCAAGATCAACAACTCCGCCTACCGCAACGCGTTTGGTGAGCAGGTGCCCGGCCAGGCTTCCCCCGTGCCTCCTTGCTCTTCAGCACTCTCTGAATGCCCTGCAGTGCTTGCCCCCAGGAGTCCACACCTTGCTGCCTTCCCCCTTTCTTCCCAACAGCTCGGACTTTAAATTCAGTGAGGGTCCACCCTTGCTGAGCTCTCCTCAGCTGTGACGATGGTTGGGTTCCAGGTGGCCAAGGTGACCAGAATCTTCTGAAATTAGGGCCGCCCCCTAGTGGTAAGAGATGGGAACAGGCGTCAAAGAGATGAGAAAGGTTGTTTTCTTTCTTTCTTCCTTACCTGGTGACAGAAGAAATTCAGGAAATTCAGGGTCAGGCATTCCTCTCTCCTGAGGTGTGCTGCTGCCCCCAAACCCAGATCCAAACATTTGGACTCTTGAGCTTGGATTGACTGGGGAGTGGGGTTGGTAACATGGCCTGGTTTCTTAAAGCTCGGTATTTGGGTATTTAGCTGGCTGGAGGTGGCAGAGGTGGACTGATGTGTGTTCAAGCCTTCATTTTTGAGCAGGAAACTCAGTGGCCAGGCCTGCTGGTTGCTTTGTGTCCTCAAGTCCCTGTCATTTACTCCCGAATGCCCTTTCCTGACAAGGAGCTCCTGCCTTTTGTCCAGCAGGAAGTAATGATCCAATCCTAGGAAAAGGAAGCCAGTCCAGGCTGTGTGTAGCGGTGGGATTGAGGGCTTATAATGGACAGAGATCCCAGAATTTAATACCTAATTGTCCTAATGTTGTATTTTCAAATACAAGTTTTTAAAAGTCCCTTTAAAAAAGCAGTTTGTCATATATTAAAGCTCTGCATTTATTTTTAATGTTCCAGTTTTGTTTTTTATTTTTATTTTTTTGAGACAGACTCTTGCTCTGTCATCCAGGCTGGAGTGCAGTGGCGTGATCTTGGCTCACTGCAACCCCCACCTCCTGGGTTCTAGCGACTCTCGTGCCTCAGCCTCCCCAGTATCTGGGATTACAGCTGTATGCCACTAAGCCCGGCTAATTTTTCTATTTTTGGTAGAGATGGGTTTCACCATGTTGGCCAGACTGGTCTTGAGCTCCTGGCCTCAAGTGATCTGCTCGCCCCAGCCTCCCAAAGAGTTGGGATTACAGGCGTGAGCTACCACGCCTGGCCTGCATTTATTTTTAAAATCTCACGTTCAAAAGTAAATTCAAGACTCAGCTAATCACTGTAACTTGTAGAGAGTTATGTACATTTCTAAAAGGAGGCCTGTTGGTATTTTGACCCATTTCCACCCTGGCATCAGCAACCTTGCCTCTGCAGGAAGAGTTGTGAGGTGGAGACTTCAGGGGGGAGTAAGTTAGGTGGGAGGGTGGCCTCTAGAGCAGGCACCTCCAGGGGCTGGTCAGAGGGTGGTCTGACCAGCGTCTAGAGCTCGCCCTCACCTCCTCATGGTGGCCACTTAACACAGCAGCTCAGTGTCTTGGTTTCGGTGTCATTTCTTCTGGCAGAGAGCAGACTGGCCAGCAGTGGTGCTCTGAGAGTGAATGAGCACCTCCAGGTGGAGGGCCACAGCAACGTCTACGCCATTGGTGACTGTGCCGACGTGAGGACGCCCAAGATGGCCTATCTTGCTGGCCTTCACGCCAACATCGCCGTGGCCAACATCGTCAACTCCGTGAAGCAGCGGCCTCTCCAGGCCTACAAGCCAGGTAAGAGAGGCCCCGTGCGCTTTGCAGTTTTAAGAGAGTTTGGGGTTAAACGTGGGGAAGCTTTTTTCGGCTATCAGATACCTGGCCACTAGAACAAACTCTCCAAGCTGGTGATGGAAACATCCCCCTAGAGCTCTTTAAAAATAGGCTGGGCGCAGCGGGTTTACACCTGTAAACCCAGCACTTTGGGAGGCCGAGGCGGACAGATCACCTGAGGTCAGTCACCTATCTCTACTAAAAATACAAAATTAGCCAGGCGTGGTGGTGCACGCCTGTAATCCCAGCTACTCGGGAGGCTGAGGCAGGAGAATCGCTAGAACAAGGGAGGGGGAGGTTGCGGTGAGCAAAGATTGCACCATTGCACTCTGGCCTGGGCAACAAAAGCGAAACCCTGTCAAAAAAAAAAAAAAAAAATCAGGGCCTCACTCACCTTCCTAAAGGGATTTCACATTTTCTGGCCCTGAGTCCAAAGGCCTTGGGAAGGATCAGCACTCTGGGAGTTGCAGCCCCAGGAGGTTCAGTGAGGTTCTGGTTGTTTCTGTGTCTCTGCTTGCAGGTGCACTGACGTTCCTCCTGTCCATGGGGAGAAATGACGGCGTGGGCCAAATCAGTGGCTTTTATGTGGGCCGGCTCATGGTTCGGCTGACCAAGAGCCGGGACCTGTTTGTCTCTACAAGCTGGAAAACCATGAGGCAGTCTCCACCCTGATGGAAAGGCCGGGCGGGAGATGAGCTACCGCAGCAGGTGGGCGTACGGACTGCTTGGCGCATGGCACCCACCTGGCAAGTGCTAGAACGAATGCTGTTCTTCTGGAATAAGATGCCAATGATGTGGTGGCCAGAAATGCAACTTGTATAAAACAAAAATGGGAGAGAGAGAGGCATTAAACAAATACCCCCTTAGAGGATTCTTTTTGGGTTTCGAAGGTGTGCTTGCCGCGGTGCTGGCTGAGCGGCTCATGCGTGCTGGCTGTATGGTGCTGGGGAGGCCACGGCCAGCCCTCCCTCTGCACCTGGCTCCTCTGGGATGTGCATGCCTGTGCATGTGTTTGTGGTCATGACCTGTGTCATTTAGAGCTCTCAGAGGAGGGCAGAGAGCTGGGCTCTGGTGGCTAGTGTCTGTCTGTGAGCGCAGGAAGGAGAGCTGCACATTGAGAACAAAGAAGGGACCTGAGGTGGAGAGACGCCCTGCACCCCAAATTTCTGCCATCTCATGGTTGGGGAGCCCATACATTCTGCAACAACCAGGGACTTCACAGGAGCCCTGTTTTCAATCCCCTAACTGGTGCATAATCCCTGTACTCCTTAAGCCTCATGGCCTTCCTACATTTCCACTTTATTTATTTTTGAGACAGAGTCTCGCCCTGTCATCCAGGCTGGAGTGCAGTGGCACGATCTCAGCTCGCTGCAACCTACATCTCCCGGGTTCACGTGATTCTCTTGCCTTAGCCTCCCGAGTAGCTGGGACTACAGGCGCGTGCCAACATGCCCGGCTAATTTTTTTTTTTTTTTTTTAAGTAGAGACGGGGTTTCACCTTGTTGGCCAGGCTGGTCTCGAACACCTGACCTCAGATGATCCATTCATCTTGACCTCCCGAAGTGCTGGGATTCCAGGCATGAGCCACTGCGGCCAGCACATTTCCAGTTTTAGATCGTAACTCCATACCGTAGGCTACATTTAAGAAGAGCTAGATAAAATTTCCCTTCTGGTTACCCCACCCTGACAGAGTGCATTTTTACATGGCTAGCAGGGGTTGAGACTGTAGCCTGGCCTGCCAGCCACTGGAGGTATTTAAGGAAGGGCAGATAATGTGACTCTCTGCGGGGTGCCATCTGCTTACCCATTAGCGAGCAGAGGGGGTTTCTGCGGGTGACCCCCAGCATATTTCTAGGTCACTCACGGGCAGATTTGTAAGTGACAAAACTCCAGCTGATGCTGGGGATGGGGAGACGGCCCCCCGAGGGACTTTGTGGTTTTGTGCTTCTGGTTTCCTGGCCAACCCCAGGGTCACTTGTCCCGAGGCCCAGCTGGGCACTAATGTCTGCCACCGACTATGTTATGGTGTATAAATGACTCCTCTATTTGAGAGAGATCTTCCAATCCGGAGGATCCCCTCTTGTACCGCCTGGGTTCAAGCTGCATAGCAGAAGTGGTTGATGAGTTCATCTGAAGAAATTCAGGCCCCACCTCCCCACCCTGCCCCTCCCTGCACCCTTTTGATGGTGGCCCCTGGGTACTTGGGCAGAGTCCTTGGGACACCAGCCTCTCTGGGGTTCTCAGGCCATCCCGTTGGGGCTGTTGCCCAGGCCTCAGTGAGTCGTGTGCCTCTCTTGGAGGATGGCTGTTCCCCTGGCGGCTTCATCCAAGGATCTGTCTTCATGGACCACGAAGGGAAGCCCACCTTTCTGGAGGCAGGACCTTCGGCCCGAGAAACACAGGCCCTGGTGCTATCTGACCTGAGGCCCAGTGAGGTGGGAATCCCAGTGTGTGAGTGACAGGCCTTGTTCTGTTGACTTACAATATTCTAGAAGGACCTACGTGTGGGGACACCGTTTTCCAAACTGAGGAAAATGTTGCAATAAAAGAATATGTTGTAAGAAAGACACTGGATCTTTTATTTTTTTCCTTTCATTTTCTTTTTCTTTAAAAAACAAAATGAAACCAAAAAAAAAAAGCCTGAAGCAAAACCTTTTTAGGAGTAGTTACAGGTATTACAGGGGTGGGGGCGGGGGGCACTAAAATAAAAGAGAAAAGCACCAGTGAGATGTCTCCCATTTTCTCCTCTCCGCCACGGAACACGCATACCAACAGAGCCCAGGTCGCTTTTTGCCCTCTTCCCTTAGAAAAAGGAGGAACAGAAGATTTAAGAATTTTGAAAGGATTTTTTCTTGTATGAGTGTGTGTAAAAGTCGATGCTATAAATCTAAAACGAGGTCTGTTTTTTTAGAAAAGTTCTAAAACAACAGGAGGAAAACACATGGAAAGAAACCCTGCGCGGAGACCTGCTTCCTTACAGATGGAGGCTCTTTTGGAGGACAGTGTGAAGGGCAGAGGGCTCCCTGCGCCGGCAGGACCTGCCCGGCCGCCCTCTACTCCCCCGCCGTCACCCCTCCTCTCTCCTTTTAAAAAGCAAAACCCACTCTTGGGACTCGGGTGGTCCTCTGATCCCTGCTGGAAAGTGCAGCGGCTACTTGGTGTCGAGCTTGGCCATCTCCTGCACGTAGATGCCGATGCTCTCGCTGTCGAAGAGCAGGAAATACACGTTCTTCAGCGAGGATGCGCTCGAGTCATCAAAGTGGGCTGAGATGGCTTTGAGGGTCACCTGGGCCGCGGTCTGTTTGGGAAAGCAGTTTCTGTGCCAAAGCAAAAGAAGAGCTGGTGTCATTTTGGTCCCTGAGAGCCATGGGAGCATGAAGTACCTTTGTTTTTACTGGGTGGGGCCTCGCTGTGCACAGGGCTAGTCCGTGCATGATCTCCTTTGACCCTAGCCAAAGGGACAGCCTGGGGGTGGCAGGTGGGGCATGTTGCCCCCACTTTATAGGTGTCACACTGACTCGGAGAGGCACAATGATTTAATTTAATTTAATTAATTAATTTTGAGATGGAGTCTCTCTGTCGCCCAGGCTGGAGTGCAACCTCCACCTCCTGGGTTCAAGTGATTCTCCTGCCTCAGCCTCCCGAGCAGCTGAGTAGTGCGCACCACCATGCCTGGCTAATTTTTGTATTTTCAGCAGAGATGGGGTTTCACCATGTTGGCCAGGCTGGCCTTGAATTCCTGACCTTGAATTCCTGAGTTTGGGAATTCAGGAATGTAGGAGGCCTGCCTTGGCCTCCCAAAGTGCTGGGATTACAGGTGTGAGCCACAGTGCCCGGCCAAGCATAGTGATTTTAGTCAAGGTCATAGGGTTGGCCAAGTGAAGAGTACCCTGTGTTTTATTTTTTATTATAATTTTTTAAAATTAGTTTTTGTTCCAGAGTCAAAGTCTTGCTCCATTGCTCAGGCTAGAGTGCAGTGGTGTGATCATAGCTCACTGCAGCTTCGAACCTCTGAGCGCAAGCAATCTGCCTCCTGCCTCAGCCTCCTAAGTAGCTGGGACTATAGGCATGTGCCTATAAAAAATTGTTTTTGTTTGTTTTTAATTTTTTGTAGAGACGGGTCTTGTTATGTTACCCAGGCTGGTCTCGAACTCCTGGCCTCAAGTGATGCTCCTGCCTCAGCCTCCCAAAGCTTTTGGATTTACAGGCGTGAGCCACCATGCCGGCTCCCTGTATCTGAGTCTATGTCATCTGACCAAGTCAAGCTTGGCTTTAAAAATGCTAGCCATTCAGCATTAAAAATACCTGGTCTTCAAAAAAGCAAACAGAAGTTTTATTAGCTCCCTCCAAACTGGTTTGTATGCTAACCCGATTGCTTAGTAAAGGGCAAAAATATATGCTCCAAACCTGTCTTCATAAGTCCTTTTTTATGCACGTATTATTTCATAGGCACAGGTCCATGTAATTTCAGCATTGTGACTCTGGGCATGGCAGGGTTGATGAAAGTTTGTTAAAGGCCCCAGGTTCCAGGGAGCTACTGATAGTGCCATCCACCAGACTGGGCCACAGCACCAGGTTCCAGGGGCACAGCCAGAGTGGTCATTAGGGGTCAGCGACAGAGACCCCTGGAGCAGGTCCAGGAGGGGCCTGTTAATAGTGATTCTTCCCATTCGCATGTATTCCAGCACAGAACAGCACTGCATGGTCTCACCGATGAGAGAATGCATCTCACAGCATCTCTGGGCCTGGACTGCTGAGACTCGATGCTGCTTGCCTAGGTTGAGACATGATTACAGCAGGAACCTAGGTCTCATGATTTTCCTCTTGGGCTTCCCAGGACACAGCTATAAACCATAGCTATATTATAAAGGGCAGCTCTCAAGATGAGAGGGTGTTCAAAATTAAAGCAATAGATTGGCTAGGGGCATGAAGGGAGAGGATATGTTGTGTGTGAGAGCAGATATCCTCATTACGTATCTGAAACAATGCCCAGCTGGGATCTGTGACAATCTAGTCATTGCCCAACCTCCTTTTCAGCAATCACTCGGGGACGGATTTTCACTTCTCTGGGTGTATTCGTCAAAGCCTCGAACTCCTGGCTCTGCAGTCTCCCAGAGCAGCAACGGAATTCCCTGGGGATTCTGGAGACAGAGGTTGGAGATGGGCGGCCTGAGATTCTGCATTCTGACATCGGTCACTGCTGCCTGTCTATGGACCACACTTTGAGTAGCAAGGCCTTTGAGCCTCGTGTTTTCTCATCATGTGTCCTGGACATGGACAGCTGGTGGGAATATGGACTTTGAACCTGGAAGGCTCTCAAAAAATAACACACCAGCCGGCCTGTGCCTGCCGATCCCGCCCTGGGCTGCCTTCCTCCTGGGGCTTTAACATCAAGGAGGCAGTGGGGCTGGCCCCAGCCGGGAAAGACCTACTGCCTACGAGCCAGTGGGCCCGCTTCCCTGTGGGTTCTGAAGGATGAAAACTGGGTTTCTTGCCCCATCACCTGGTCAGCATACTTGGCTGTGCTGGCAGCCCTCGGTAACACCCAGATCAGATGTAAGTGGAGGAGCAGTTGATTTCCAGGGAAAAGGCCGGAAGAATCAACTCAGGGGAACTGCATCTTACCTGCCGCTGGGGAAAGGCGGGAACGCGACGGACTTTAGCTTCTTGTCCTCCGCCGCTGACAGGCAGTTTTTGATGGTCTCTTCAAGCTGTTCTTCACATTTGTCGGAGCCCCACTGAGGGATGTGACAGTGGATGACAAATTTGGCTGCGAGTCCACTGGATTGGCTGACGGCAGCTGGGACATAGGAGAGAAAATGCCGCGGGTTATTTCCTGAGGTTTCCTAGGTTATAGCCTAACCTCATCAGGTATCTGTTAGATCTGGAGATAAGGCAGTGATAGAGACGCTGGCCGGCCAGCATCCTGTGCTCCTGACGCAGACTGTGTTTAACAGAGAGCTGGGTTGGATGGCTTTGCACAGTTAGCACAAGCTTTGGGTAGAAGCATTTAATGCTTCTCTGACGCGTCATTTTCATATGGTCTGCCAAGTAGTCCCTGGGTTGAGCTACATCCTCACAATGTTCCTAGTTAAAGGGACACGTCAGATCCTCTCTGATGGCTGTGGTAGGTAAAGTAATGGCATCCCAAAACATCCACATCCTACTCCCTGGAACCTGTACATGACAAAAGGGACTTTGCCGATGTGATTAAGTTAAGGCTCTTGAGATGGGGAGATGATCCTGGACTGTCTGGTGAGCCTGGGCCTGACAAGAGGGAGGTAAGAAGGTCAAAGGCAGGAGGAGGCCGTGTGATGAAGGAGCCAGAGAATGGAGCGAAGCAGCCAGGAGCCAGAGAATGGAGCGATGCCCCAGGAGCCAAGGAATGTTGCAGCTTAGAAGCTGGAAAAGGCAAGGAAGGGATCCTTCCCTGAGCCTCCAGAAGGAACCAGCCCTGCCAACACCTGGATCTTAGCCTCTTAAAACTCATTGTGGACTTCTAGCCTCTAGTACTGTAAGAAGATAAATTTGTGTTGTTTGAAGCCACAAACTTAGTGGTAATTTGTTACAGTAGCCACAGGAAATGAATACAGTGGCTTTTTTTTTTTTTTTTAATTTTTAGTTTTTTGAGACAGTCTTTTACTGTTGCCCAGGCTGGAGTGCAGTGGTGCAATCTCAGCTCACTGCAAGCTCCACCTCCTGGGTTCAAGTGATTCTAGTGCCTCAGCCTCTCAAGTAGCTGGGATTACAGGCATGTGCTAATTTTTTAAATTTTTTTGTAGAGATGAGGTTCTGCTATGTTGCCCAGACTAGTCTTGAACTCCAGTGCTCAAGTGATCCTCCTGCCTCAGGCACCCAAAGTGCTGGGATTACAGGTGTGAGCCACCACACCTGGCCTACTGTGGCTTTTAAAAAATAGCCATGCCTGGGCCCCACCCCCAGAGGTCCTAACTCAGTAGGTCTGGTGCAGGGCCTATGCTTACATGATTTTAGGACCTTCTATGAGTTGAGAACCACTGAACTTGATTGTACAGTTCCTTGGACAGGTATTGCCATTTGATGATCTCCACATGCCCTGCAGAGAGTGGGGTTTCAAAAGCGGGCTGTGAAATTGAATTAGGCCAGCCTTGTCTCATAATTTCAGTCATACTCCTTTGTTTTACTGTTTACTCCCCTAAACATGGCTCCCATTGGTGACAGAGTTGATACAGCCCCGTGGCTGCTAAGCTCGAGAGAAGTCACTGTGGGACTCCCCAGGGGAGCAGTTCCCTCGGATCTGCCAGAGGCAGCTGCAGCTTCAGCCATGAGCCACGCAGGCCCCCAAGCCGCCCACCGGCGCCCTGTGCCCCTCCAGGAACCCAGGAATCGGCATAGCAAACGTCCGTGGCCACTAGGGGCAGCACTTGTAACAGAAACGTGTGTCCGCCGTATTCCAGAGCTGTGTGTGGGGTTGAGGTGAAAGACTGACTGGAAATCTATGATGCTCACCTAGTTTATGATAAGTATTTCCTGGCAATGTCCACAGTGTCAGGGAAGTGTTGACTGCACTTCCTCGCGTGGGTGGAAGCCAAATCCAAGGGACCCCCTCGCCCATCAGGGGAGGCTGTAGGCTCCTTGCCTTCCAGTGCCCAGAGGGGGCTCAGTGTCATCATATGTGAAAGCCTGAGTGCAGAACCCAGGCCACACAATACACCGAGGCTCTGGGTAGGGGCCCGCCACATGTGCTGACTCTATGACCATGTATATTTGTGCACCAGAAGCAGAGTGTCCCTTTTCGGCCTGAACAATGATGCCCCCAAAACTGGAGGCTGCTGTGCTGAGAACCAAGGACCCTGGGGATGGGCCTTGTCTGCATGGTGCGATTTTCCCGAGCACCTGGATGCTATTGTATGCCAGATGGAGTTTCGCTTGTTATAGTCATGGCTGATTTATTTCATATATTTAAAAAGTATAATCACGTTACTAGCAGAATGGTATTATTTCTCTAATGTAAAGTCTTTTTTTTGAGACAGGGTCTCCCCCTGTCGCCCAGGCTGGAGTGCAGTGGCTCAATCACGGCTCACTGCAACCTCTGCCTCTTGGGTTCAAGCGATTGGATTCTCCTGCCTCAGCTTCCCGAGTAGCTGGGATTACAGGCACCCGCCACCACGCTTGGCCAATTTTTTTGTATTTTTAGTAGAGATGGGGAGTTTCACCATGTTGGCCAGGTTGGTCTTGAACTCGTGACCTCAAGTGATCCACCCGCCTCGGCCTCCCAAAGTGCTAGGATTATATTGCACCCAGCCAAAAGTCGTATTTAAATAAAAGGAATATGTTCCTATTGGAATGTGAAACATCCAGTCAAGTAAAAAATGACTTTCAGGGTAGTGCACGATGACACTTCAGTCCAGAACAAAGTATGTTCATGGCAACTGGCGATGAATAACACGGCTTATAGCCGTAATGCTTTGTAATGTTCTCCAGAGGTGTCAAGGATGAGGGTCAAGTTATTGCAAGGGTTGTGACCCTGGTATTTGGTATAAGCACCTATCCACATAATGACTAGCGGCATTCTCTTACCTAATGTGATGTCGCCTGGTGAAGACCTGCATTCTGAGGGTGGCAGTGCTACTGCTGGGAGCTTCTAGAACCTTCTCCCAGGTGAGCCATCACAGTTCTTGGAGTCACCACAGCAAAAGGGGACTCTAGGGTGGCCCCTTGTTCTGCTGAGAGGCTGCTACTGCTGATGCCTGGTTTCCATGACACTATGGGTTTTCTTTTAACAGTGCCTCAGTTTCCCACAATGGCCTCTCCTCTTCCTGCCTGTCTGGACCCAGTGCTCTTCTTTCTGCTGCAGCCCCAGCTCCTACGCAGCCATCTGCCAGCCATTTTCCTCCTTAGCTTTCAACAGGGACCTGCACCTCATGACCTTTCTGGGGCCCCAGGGCTAACACGTGCCCAGTAAAATGGCCATTCACTCCTGAAACCCGATTCCCCATTTTCCCTCTCTGTCACTGCAGACACCATCAGTTTCCTCTGCCTTGTCTCATTCCAGGCCCATGTGCTTCATTTTCACCCCCACTCCACCTCCACCCTCATCCAATACAGCTTTCTCGATGATCTTTGGGCCCCAGCCCTCCTTCTGCCAAACCATTCTCCATACGGTTGCTGGAGTCAAGGTCCTTAAACTCCACATTTAAACTCAGAATCTGCAACTGCTCCTGATTGCCAGGCTGACCTTACTGCAGTCCTCCCAGGCTCCCTTCATGGTCTGCCCCTCTCCCCTTGGAGTCTATCCATTTCTTGCTCTTTCTGGATGCCCAGTGGGCTCAGTCCCCTGCACACATGGGTCTGGCTACACCTGTGTCTCCACACTTGGCTATCCTCCTTTGTCGCTGACTCCCTCGCCCATTCTCTCTGGGCCTCTGCCATGCAATTCAGCAGTCAGCTGTGCTGTGATATACTGTGCTACCCTAGGGTCCCCGCCTGGTTGTAAAGTTCAGGAGCGTTCAGGGCCTACATTCACATCCACATCCCGATGCCTGTGCCCGACAGCACACACTGTAGATGCTTAACGTGAACTGGTTCTGCCCCAGATGACGTCTTCACTGAAGCACTTTTGTATTCCTTGCTGCTGCCTGGCTCCTACCACAGTCACTGGCAGGCAGGTGCTCAAATATTCAACAAAAGAATGAAAGGCCCGACTTTTCATCAGCTTGTCAGCCTGGAAACCCTGGACCCACCCTTAGCTCCAGCTTCTGACTCCCTGAACATGCAGCATCACTGCCTCTCACTGGCTCTGCTCCTGAAATATTTTCTTGATCCACCCTTCCCCACCCCCTGCCACAGGGTGGGCCTGCACTGCAGTTGGTCTGTTTTAACCATGTTAGGATGCACTTTTTTTTTGTTTAAACATTTTAATATTGTTGAAATCAGAAAGCATCTTAGAATTGCTGTCAGCCTGGAGCTGAGTTCTTCCAGAAAGAAATTACATTTCCTTCTATGTCACCTGGGGACACTACCCAACTAAGGCTATGTCTCACTCTCTTCTCTGCCTGAGGTTTTGAGCTGCACTGGATCTGGCTGCAAATCTTCAGGAGCACTGGCTTGTGGTTCAAATTCTTTTCCTTTTTTTTAAAGACAGAGTTTCACTTTTGTTGCCCAGGCTGGAGTGCAATAGCACGATCATGGCTCACTGCAACCTCCTGCGGGTTCAAGCGATTCTCCTGCCTCAGCCTCCCAAGTGGCTGAGATTACAGGCACCCATCACCACGCCTGGCTAATTTTTGTATTGTTACTAGAGACAGGGTTTCTCCATGTTGGTCAGGCTGGTCTCAAACTCCCGACCTCAGGTGATCCACCCACCTCTGCCTCTCAAAGTGCTTCGATTACAGATGTGAGCCACCATGCCTGGCTAAATTCTTTAGTGAGGCTTTTTTCTCCCCCACTATATATTTGCTGCTCCTTTCTGCATGGTGAGTTCATGTCTTGCTTGCTTGCTGTTATAGTCAATGTGCCCCAGCTTTATGTGGGGCCTCCTATTAGACACCTTATTTTGGAAATTTAATTTTTTTTAGTGGTACATACAATAAAAATATATCATACAACTGATGGTGTTTTTAAATGAAATGCAATGTGCTGTTAGACAGTGGTGAACCGTCTCCCCTTCTCCATTTTTACCAAGGTGCTACCACTCACTGGCCCCAGGCCATGGCTTCTTACACCTAACATATTTGCACCAATGTCTTAGCTGAAAATTGTGTCCTGCAGCGCTCTCCTTCCTTCCAGGTTCATGTCTATTTCCTCGGTGCAGACTTTTGTATTCTTTCCAGCTAGTGTCTGGATTGCTGCCTCTCAACTTCTACACGTCTGAAATTGTACATCTTTTGTCCTCATACTTGAACGATAACGTAGCAAAATGTGGAATTCTTGGTTGACAGTTTTTTTCCCCCCTTCAGTGCTTTGAAGCTATTTCTTTCCTGTTTCCAAACATCTTTTCTTGCTGATGAGAAGTCTGCTGTCACTAGAACAACCATTATTTCTTCACAAATGATCTGCCTCTCGTCTTGGGTGACTTTGAAGGTTTCTTTTGATTTTTCAGTTTCTGAGGCTTTACCACAACACTCCACGTTTTGGATTTATTTTCATGTATTGTGCTTGATATTTTCAGCTTAAGGGCTCATGCTTCATCCTAGAAAATTCTCAGCTATGATCTCCTTAAATACTGCTTCTCTACTTTCTATTTCTGCCTTTGGAACTCTGTTTAGAAGTGTGTTGGTGCTGGGCACGGTGGCTCCCGCCTGTAATACTAGCATTTTGGGAGGCTGAGGCAGGAGGATCACTTGAGCCCAGCAGTTCGAGATCAGCCTGGGCAACATAGCAAGACCCCATCTCTATTTAAAAAATAATTTAAAAAAGAAGTGTGTTGGAGCCTCTCATTCTGTGTAGAGCAGCTATTTTTCCTCTCCTTTGCACCCTATCAGGTAGTTTCTGGTGAACCTTCCCCACACCCAGGCCCCCAGTCCAGACACCATCTTAGATAACTGAGTTGGAGCTTGGTCTCATGGTTATATTGGGGATGTGATGGAGCCAAACATTGAGTCAGAGGGCAGTGTGGCCCTGGGCTTGGGTGAGGGCTCTCTTCTCCCTTCTGCTACCCTAGAAAGACAGATTTTTATACAAGTTGTAGCCCTGCATGGTGGCTAGAGCTTTGGCTTCCTGTAAAGGCCGCGAGAGTCTCATGCAGCCCCTTGCTTTGAGCAGTGAGCCTGGCTCTGGCCCTCTTTATACATGAAGCGACACTGCATCTTACAGACTTGGAGCCCAGGCCTGGGGCGGCGGCCTCCTGGAGGTGCTGCTGCAGCCCTCCTGCCTCTGTCTACATGGACGCTTATCTTATATTTGAGTGTGGCTCTGTCTTACAGTTTTTAAAGAGACACTGCATCTATTACTGCTATGCCTGTGGGGAGTGGTGGGTGGATATTTAAAGTGTGGGCTCTTGTTCTTTCTGGACTAGAAGACCCCGTTACTTTTTTTCTTTTCTTTTCTTTTCTTTTTTTTTTTTTTTGAGATAGAGTCTTGCTCTGTCGCCTAGGCTGGAGTGCAATGGCATGATCTTGGCTTACTGCAACCTCCATTTCCCAGGTTCAAGTGATTCTCCTGCCTCAGCCTCTGACTAGCTGGGATTACAGGCATGTGCCACCACGCCTGACACATTTTTGTATTTTTAGTAGAGACAGGGTTTCACCATGTTGGTCAGGCTGGTCTCGAACTCCTGACCTCGTGATCCGCCTGCCTCAGCCTCCCAAAGTGCTGGGATTACAGGCATGAACCACCGTGTCCAGGCCCTACTTTTATAACAATCAAGTCTAATCTGGACAGCCCCCTGCTTAAACTTCCAAGTGCCCTCGTGTCCATGTAGGGTCAGGTCCAGACCCCTTCGCACAGCCCACAGACCCAGCCTCATCTTGACTGCTGTTTCTCTCCTCCCACGTGCTGACCCAAGACTCCCTGCTCATGCAAGACCGCGTCTCCTCACATGCAGTGCTCCTATTGCCCTCCATGTCCCACCCCCAAGGGCTCTCACAGCCTCACTGCCGTCCTCCCACACTCCCCTACGCTGAGGTTGTGGCTCCTGCTCTGGGGCCCAGTGATGCATCTGAGGGCAGCGGTGGGTTTTATTTTCCGCTGAAGCCCTGCAGCACTTGGCACTGACTGAGGGTACAAGGAGTGAACTGATTGGGAGTCGTGTGGGTGGGAACACCGATCTGAGGTTGGATCCACCTGTCAAAAACTTGCCCAATCGCCTGGACAAGAGATGTTCAAACAAAAACGTGTGCACAGATGTTCACTGCAGCTCTATCCACAATCATCAAAGGTGGAAACAGCCCAAATGTCCAACAGCAAATGAGTGGTTAAACAAAATGGAATATTATTCAGCCATGAAAAAGAATATAAGTACTGACTTTGTACTACTATAATATAATATAAGTACTACTACAGTATGGATGAACTTTGAAAAAAATGTTAAATGAGAGAAGCCAGACAGAAAAGTCATATATTACATGATCCCCTTTATATGAAATGTCCAGAATAGGCAAATCCATAGATACAGAAAGTAGATCAGTGCTTGCCAGGGCCTGAGGCGGCACTGGGCAAGACTGCTTAATGGTTAGGGGGTTTGTTGGGAGAAAAGCTGAGTGTTGGGAGAAGCTGAGGCAGGGCTTGCATGTCTGACATAATGTGAAAGAGTCTTGGAACACGTCCAGGGTCCAGATTCTAAAACCCTCTGTGGCTGGAACACTGAGCTCTGTGCCAAAGGGCGGAAGGCTACCCTGACGCACCATAATCTGAGCCCAGGCATAAAACCCCTCGTGGCTTCGACAGAATCCAGGGCTCATGGCTCTAGAATGTGTCTAGACTTGCTGACTCCTTGGCTCCTTGCTCTCCCAGGATCGATTGTATCTTGAGTTAAAAGAACCTGCTCTCCATTATCTCAAGTAGCAGAATATGTTCCAGATGCTTCAAAGGAAATGCTAAATTGTCACAGCTGTAGATCATGCGCTTGCCTTTCGACCCCCGCATCTTCACCACCTGTTTCTTTGTTTGATCACCAATAAATAGCCTGGGCTTCCAGAGCTCAGGGCCTTCGCAGCCTCCATACACTAGCGACAGCCCTCGGACCCACTTTCTGCCTCAAACTGTCTTTTCTCATTCCTTTGACTCCGCTGGACTTCGTCACCCCCACGACCTGGTGTTGGGTCCGATCACCCCAACAGGGTTTCTGTGTGAGGTGACATCAAAGCTCTGGACTAGGTAGTGGTGATGGCTGCACACACTGTAAAAATACTTAATGCTACTGAATTATACGCTTTAAAATAGTTCCAGTGGCTGGGTGCGGTGGCTCATGTCTGTAATCCCAGCACTTTGGGAGGCCAAGGTGGGTGGATCACTTGAGGTTAGGACTTTGAGACCAGCCTGTCCAACATGGCAAAACCTCATCTCTACTAAAAATGCAAACGCTAGCCAGGCATGGTCGCATGTGCCTGTAATTCCAGCAACTTGGGAGGCTGAGGGACAAGAATCGTTTGAACTTGGGAGGCGGAGGTTGCAGTAAGCTGAGATGATGCCACTGCACTCCAGCCTGGGTGACGGAGTGAGACTCTTTCTCAAAAAAAAAAAAAAAAAAAGAAAAAGAAAAAAACAGTTCCAATTTTTGTTAAGTCCTATGGTATGTGTATTTTATCACACACACAGGAAGTTCACCCAATGGCTCTAGACCATTTTGGGGGATCTGATGCAAATTGACTTGAATTATTCAGACATACTGGAGTCCCCAGGACATCTGAAAGGATCCCCATAGGCCTGCTCAAATTACCTGAGATGCTAAAATAGCTTTCTGATTAGTTATGGCATACTTTGTCTCATAAGCTGAACAGGCATCAGGCACGTGAGGCTGGAGACTCAGAGAGGAGGGTGAGGCCATGCTGGTGACAGGAGCCTAGTTCCACACTTACCTTCGGCGACTTCCAAAGGGCCTTGGGATTTGCGAAGCTCCTTTACCGTTTCCAAGAACTCTTTTCCCCCAGCCTTTTCCAAGGCTTTACCTGCAAAGGAGAGCAATGGGAAGC
The DNA here is from genome assembly GCF_049350105.2 of Macaca mulatta. Lineage (NCBI taxonomy): Eukaryota > Metazoa > Chordata > Mammalia > Primates > Cercopithecidae > Macaca > Macaca mulatta. The sequence goes on from NC_133414.1 coordinate 79,534,578, forward strand.
CACTGTGGTTGTTCTTTCAATCTAATTACACTGTTTGACATATTTGTAGTAGGCCAGGAAAAAAAAAATAGTACAGTTAGAAACTAGGAATTGAACTTCCCAATTGTCATCCTGGTTTGCCAGTGGTCGGGGGAGGCAGGGGTCTCGGGGCATCAGTGTAGCAGACTTAGATTGGCAAGCTTTTATCAAGGATCTTTTAAGGGATGATTTGGCCATAAAGCGGTCTCATGGCCTGAGTCCTGTAGATGATTTAAAAACAAAACAACAACAAAAAACTGAGATTCTAGTGTTGTGTCCTACAGGTTTAGTACTCATGTGGAGAGCTCTGAAGTCCCGGTCCCATCACAGTGCCATCAACATACTGTAAGTGCTTGAGTCAAAGGACAGACACAGGCCCAGGGCAGCCAGGCATGTTGTTCCCCCAACCCGGTGCTCAGTTTTCAATGGAGACACGTGGAGAGGCTAATCTCTAAGGACTTTCCTGCCGGGAGATGCCCTGAGCCTTTGATGTTAGGGGAATGCCCTACTCTTTGTTTTTTTTCCTACCTCAGCTCTTACTTCTACACAGGCCAAGTGGAACCCCATGGGAGATGACAGGCTGCCACCTCTGACCCCGCAGGAACCCCGTCTGTGTGCGTACCAGCCGCAGGAACCCCGTCTGTGTGTGTACCAGCCGCAGGAACCCCGTCTGTGTGCGTACCAGCCGCAGGAACCCCGTCTGTGTGTGTACCAGCCGCAGGAACCCCGTCTGTGTGTGTACCAGCACATCCAGCTCTCATGTCTCTGAGACGGCATGGGTGTTTTTCCAGGCTGGGAGGACAACGGCTTTGGGGCAGCAGAGTATTTTTCAGGTGTTTTCATCTTCGAATGAACTTGGTGATCTGGATGTCTGGGGCAAGTCTCAGCTCTCTCTCTTTTTTTTTTTTTTTTTTTTGAGACGGAGTCTCGCTCTGTCTCCCGGGCTGGAGTTGCAGTGGCCGGATCTCAGCTCACTGCAATCTCAGCTCTCTCTTTATGAATCATCACTATTACTATGATTCAGTTCAGAGTCTTCCCCAGGGCCTGGGTGGTGATGCTTCCCCACTCCACACTAGAGCCTCAAGTATACGTGGAGAGCCACAGTACATTGTGCAGATCGTTTAGGACAAGTGTCTATTCCAGTGGTCACTGTCCACTGGGGAGGGCGTGCAGAGGGGATTTCTTCATTAATGTGCTTGGGTTTCCATGATGCAACTGAGAAATGGTGATTGTGCATTATACCCAGCGCCTCTGAGGCTCCTTTCTGGCCCCCCGATTCCTGGGCACTGTTGATCTATTGGGTCCAGAAGCCTGGAGAAGGCCGGGTAACAGAGGCTGGTAGCCAGTTCATGTTGAGAAGCAGAGGACTAGGTCTATACTGATGCCCTCTGCATTCAGGTCAAGGGCCAAATGGGAATGTGCAGAAGGCAAGGGGAATCCACCCTCCTCACTGAAGACTTTTAAGAGAGAGGTATTTTTCTCTCTACAGAAGCATTCCCAAAAAGGAAAGGAGCAATGCTAGAATGAGAATACCACAGCTTTGCAACTCCTAACAAATGGCGGAATCTAGAGAAGAGGCATCAGTGGCCCCAGCATCACACCAAGACAGACAACCAGGCACGACACGCCTCCAGGCACGCGCGCTCGCCACTCACCAAGGAGTCTTGGCAAAGTTTTCGAACCTATACCTCATGAAACCTCTAGATCCAACCACCAAGTTATAAAAAAGCAAAGAAACATGTTTCATGATGCCAGGAGGATGTAATCCACAAAATCCGGACTGCATGAAACCCCATAGGACAAATGGCCCAGCTTCCTCAACAAACGAATTGCAAAGAAATAAGAAAGAAAGAGATGAAGGAGGAACCTAAGATATAAGAGACTTATCAACCAACTGCAGTGCGTGGACTGATTTGGATCCAAAATCAAATAAACAAATTTTCTTTCTTTCCTTTCTTCCTTTCTCTCCCTGTCCTTCTCTCCCTGCTTCCTTCTCTCCCTTCCCTTCCTTCCTTTCTCTCTCTCTCTCTGTCTCTCTCCCTCTCTCTCTTTCTCTTTTTCTTTCTCTCTCTTTCGAGACTGGGTCTCACTCTGTGTACTCTGTGGCCCAGACTGGAGTGTAGTGGCGTGATCACCGTTCACTGCAGCCTAGAACTCCTGGGCTTAAGTGATCCTCCCGCCTCAGCCTCCCACCTTAGCTGGCAGCACAGGCATGTGCCACCATGCCTGGCTAATTTTTGTATTTTTTTGTAGAGATGGGGTTTTGCCATGTGCCCAGGTTGGTCTAGAACTTCTGAGCTCAAGTGGTCCGCCCACCTCAGCCTCCCAAAGTGCTGGGATTACAGGTATGAGCCACCATACTCGGGCCCCCCTTTTTTATAAGAGATGGGGATCCCACTATATTGTCCAGGCTGGTCTCAAATTCCTGGGCTCAAGCAATCCTCCTGCCTCAGCTTCCCAAGTAGCTGGGACTACAGGAGTGTGCCGCTATGCCTGGCTTAAACAAATGTTTAAGAAACTTGACATTTATGATGTAACTGGAATTGGAACACTGGTAATTTGTTGATACTGCTATCTTTTTAAAGGTACAATAATGGTATTGTGGCTGTGTTGTTAGTAAACAGCCCTTATCTGTTAAAAGTCATTGTGAAATATTCACAGATAAAATGACTTTGGCAAGTATGTGGAGGGGGTACAAGTTGAAACAAAGGTGGCCATGGGTGGTGATTACTGCATCTGATTGAGTAGGGTTTCATTATAATTTTCTGTTATTTTTGTTTATGCTTGACTTTTCCCATAATAACATAATGTTTTGAAAAGATTAAGGCAGGGCCTTGTCTGTTGGGATGATTAGTTTGGGTAACGGTGGTGGAGAATGGAATCATAATGGGAGGGACTCCTCCTAACATAGCAGCAACAAAACAACTGTCAATTACTAAGTGCCTAGGAGCCCAGCACTGTGCCAGGCCCCATCAGCCCTATGGGACAGGTACTATTGCTATCCTCCCTTACAGAGGAGGAAACAGAGGTTCAGGGAGGTTTAGAAGCCTGCCAAAGGTCACACAGCTAGGAAGCAATTCAGAAAAGCCGGGACAGTCCAGGCAGGCTGACCTGGAACCTGCCCTCTTAACCACTTGGCTGCCTTTAGCCCATTTCTCCTCACAAGACCCTGAAGAGGTTGGCCTTAGAATCCACTGCTGGAATCTGAGCGTGGATTTTTGCTCTCAGACCAGTGCTCTTTATACTCTGCCACCATGCCAATTAAAAAAAAGAAGCATATTGTTTTTCTTACATAAAAATTTCATTACTATAGAAATGTGTAAAGTATGAACACTGCAATGTGTTAGTGAGAGGCAGGACACCTATTAAAAAAGCTCCAGATGAAGGCCACTAGAGGGCGTCCTTCCATGGAGCGTGGAAGGAGACTTGTTTCTCTGTAATGCTGACTTTTCCCAGAGCTGTCCTGTCTCCTTTTCAGCACAGCAAGTGGCCTCTGATGCCAGGAGGAAGCCCTGAGTAAGTCCAGCTGCCAGGGGCCCCCGGTGCTACCACCCAGGGCTGAACTACTAGCATCTACCTCAAATTGCCTCCCTCACAGGCAAGCCCTGTACCCTAGGGACAAAGCCCCTTCTTTGCTTACTTTACCCTTTCCATGGAGAGTTTAAGGCAGTTCTGCTTGGTAAAAATGGATGGGACGGGGACTGTTAGCATGCTGTTATTTCCAGCGCCCGTAACAGCTTACCCTCCCAAGCTCCTCCACCCTGGCTAGTAATAGCTCCCTCTGCCACTCGTGGGACAGGTGGCAAACCACAAGCAAAATAACTCAGTGCTCATAGCTTAATGGACAACCTAATTTTTTCTAGATGTCCATTTCCCTTTTATCAATAGCACTCTCAATATTTAAGCTTACGATATATGTAAACATGTACAACAATATTTACAGTAGCACTATTCACTATAGCCCAAACTGGAAACGACCCCAAATGTCATCAGTGGTGGGATAGATCAATAAACTGTCTTATATTTATAGAGTATAATACTATGAGCAAGGAAAATGAATGAGTACAGTCATAACAACATGGATAGATTTCACAATACTAAGTTGAGCAAAAGAGGACAAGATTTCATTTTTACAAAATTCAAGACAGATGAAACCCATCTCTGCTTTGAGAAGAAAGGACAGTGGTTACCCTCGGAGGACATACTGACTGGGAGTGGGACCGAGGGAGACTTCCTGGGTGCTGGTAAGGGTCTGCTTCAGGATCTTGGTGCTAGTTGCACAGTGGGGTTCACTTTGAGAAAAATTCATCAAGCTCTACGCTGATGATTTGCTTTTACACAATACCCCAATAAAAATTTCAAAAATATATGCAGAATTAAAAGTTAGCTTCTCTCTAGTGAAGCTGTTCAATTACACATAAAGACAGAGTTTGACATGGGACCCCAGCAATGGGATAGCCAGTTGGCAATGACCAGCTTCACAAGAACTTGCCTGAACAGTGGCCTATTCTACGGCACTTCTACTGAAGTCTCAGGACCTTACCTATATCTTCTTTGAGGTCAATTTCGGCTGTGGTTGGGTGGACAATGCCCTCCACTCTCATGGAGCCAATATGGCTGATGTCACTCTGGGTTAAGGACAGCTGCATTAGGAAGAAAAGGTGGAGAATGTGGAAAAGATAAAATCCTGTTGACAAGTCCTCATATTTTACTTGCATTCATTAATTCTCTTTAATTATTCATACCCAATGTCAACATAGGGGCTGCATAGAGAGTGACAACCTCCAGTTTCCCAGGTGTCTGGCTTGCAATAAGCTCTTTGAGCTCAGCGGATTTGCTCTCCACTCTGGGGCTGGCAGCATGCAACAAACCCATTTCCTCTTCCCTGGAACAGGAACAGGACCTCCCCTCTCCTTTCTTTCTTTCTCTTACAGCTCATGCCTTTGGTTCCCAACCCTGGCGGCCCTGGTTTTCACTGATGCATCCTCTGAGCAGCTCCTGCAAGGAAGCCCAGGGCTTGCTCTCTCTTTTCCCCTCAGCATCCTGCATTCTCCCTAGAGGAGCACAAACTTAGTGGGGCAGGGCTCTGAAGTCAATAACTTTGCTGGAGAGAAGTAATGGGCTCTGGGATCCTGACCTGGGGGTGTCTGGCTTCCTTGCCCTTTGGAGACCACAGTCTTGGGGCTACCGTTGGGAAATGCTACCCTATGTGTTCACAGTAGAGTGGAATGGAGGGCATTCTCTATTGGCCCACGTGAGCGAGACCTTTATATTCCCTTAGCTACATGAGAGAAAGCTAATCGTCATGTAACAGTGAACAGGCCAGAGAGGGGACGTAAATTCCACCTCTTTGTTTCCCTGCTTTAATCAGTGATGAATTAGCAACCAGCCACACCGATGCTCTTCTTAGAACATGCTCTTCCCAATTCTTTGAATGGAGGCTTACTGTGTTGTCAGGATGGAAACATCCAGCTACCTGAGATATGATTAACTGACTCTTACCTTGGGTGTCTTATTTCAGCCCCAGTTGACTTGGTAGATAAATTGTCTGCTCAGTAAACTTTACACTTGTAGGAATGAATTATTTGCATGTCTGGCTGGGCTGCTGTTGTGTTGCTGAAGACTGTTCAAATGTATAGCCCTGTTTGTTTTCTTTCTAAAGCCTAGGAAGGCAGGCAGACTGAATTATTGGCAAATAATTCATTTCTAATACCAAGGATATTCGGGAAACATCTATTTCTATTTTCTTTCTTTGATAAATTACATTGAACCATGTAAGATGGGCCTCTCAGAAGCTGTTTTAGAAAGTTAGCTATGGATTTTTTTTTGGCAGATGTAGAAATAACTGGGGTGTGCGGAATTCCCAGCAAAACCAGTAATGCCATCCTATCTGCTGACCAGAAAGAGCCTCCATGCTTACCCGTCTGACCAATGTTAGCATTAACAATTCTCAGCAAAAAAGAACAATTCTCACTCTCACAATGCCGACACTGCCACAGCTCTTTAGTTTAAAAATGAATAATTCAAGACTGCAGTGAAAATCATTATTGGGGAGCAAGGGAGGCATCGTTTGTAAACAGTAGGTTATAAAAATACAGTAGTGTTTTAATATAGCACAATGCAATTCTCTTTGTTACCTTCTGTCCCAGAACAAGGCTCTTAGAAGACAGAATGGTGAATCCATCCCCTGGCCCGTCTTCAGAGGTGGAATTTGAAGTTCCTTCTTTGTCGCTGTCCTTTGGTTTGGACTGTTGGTAAAAATCAGAAGGCCAGATGAGAACCAATCCAGAAAAAGCCTGAGGTGCCTTTATTAAGCTCTTCTCATGGCTGCCACCAAGTTGAATATGAAAGGAAGCAGTTAGGTGATGTGTTCTGCTGTTTCTTGAAGGAGGGAAGCAAAAGTCAGCAATATAAGAAAAGGGTACCCCAAAATAGGAAAACAGGAAGTGTGTTGAAGGGCTCACTCGTACCTACAGTCCTCACCTACCCCTGTGCACCACCAGTGCGTTGTCCTTGCTCATTTCAATGCCTGCAGCTCAGGACAACAAGCACTGGAGCCGGGTGGGGCCGTTGATAGCCCATTGCTTAGCCTTCTTTCTCCCCAGGATTTCTCGGGGCACAGAGGCAGTGTGGAATGAAACGCCCACAACTTCTATAGCAGGGCTGTCCAATAGAACTTTCTGTGATCATGGAAATATTCTGTTTTGATCCTCAATGATGTTGCTGAGTGCTTGAAATGTGACTGGTACAATCAAGGAGCTGAATTTTAAATTTGATTTAGTTTTCATTCAAATCTAAATAGCCTTGGCTGGGTGCTTTAGCTCACACTTACAATTCCAATGCTTTCGGAGGCTGAGGCAGGAGGGTCACTTGAGCCCAGGAGTTTGAGGCTACAATGAGCTATGATCTCGCCACTGCATTCCTGCGCTCCAGCCTGGGTGACAGAGTGAGACCCTTGTCTCTTAAAAAAAAAAAAAAAGCTACGTGTGACCAGTGGTCACTGTACTGGGCAACATAGGAAAACATTATTCTATCAGTGGCATCTCTGAGCTAAGCTACCTAGCATTATCAAGCTATCCCAAACACCTGAAATTCCACTGGTGGAACTCAAGGAACGCCTGCAGGAGACTAGAGGCTGTCTGGAAGGTAATACGGAGCTCTGCAGAGACCTACAACGCAGGTTCCCGGCTACCGTCTCTCACTTCAGATTTTGCTGGGGGTAGTAAAAGGGATCTGAAAACCATCCCTGCTTAGGGTTTGGAAACCTAGAGAAGACCCTGTTTGATGATTTCAGCTCTAACCTCAAAGGCCCTTTCTTCTTTTACCTGTACGTTCTTGTCATTTTCTTCCAGCACCAAGCTGCAAGAGTCCTTGGTCCTTCAGAGGTGCCTGCTACGCCGTCATTGTTCCATCTTTAAACTTGTGGTGTCTTAGTGTCTGTTTGGGTTGCTCTAACAAAATGCCATAGACTGGCTGGCTCACGAACATCAGAAACCTCTCTTTTTTTTTTTTGTTTCCCAGACAGGGTCTTGCACTGTCACAAAGGCTCGTGTGCAGTGGCACCATCATGGCTCACTGCAGCCTCTAACTCCTGGGCTCAAGCCATCCTCCTGCCTTGGCCTCCCAAAGTGTTGGGATTACAGGCATGAGCCACTGTGACTGGCCCAGAAACTTGTTTCTCATAGTTCTGGAGGCAGGAAGTCCTTGGAGCAGGCAGATTCCGTGTCTGGCAAGGGCTCGCTTCCTGGTAGATGACGCTTTCTAGCTGCGTCCTCACATGGCAGAAGGGTCCCTCTGCCTCCCTCAGGCCTCTTTTATAAGAGGACTGTTCCCATTCATGAGGACTCCGCCCTCATGATCTAGTTACCTCTCAAAGGCCTCACCGCGTAATCCTATGCCCCTGGGGTTAGGTTTCAACATATGAATTGTGGGGGAACACAGACATTCAGACCATTGCAGTGGGAGTGCCTGGCTCAGGACATGCAGCCTAGGCTCACCTTTTTGGACGTCCGTGGTTTGGCAGCCTTGGATTTCTTCCCCGCCTTCTTGCCTGACGTGGCCTTTCTGCCTCTTTTCTCTGGGGGCGGGGAGAGGATCGTTTCCGACTTGCCTTTGGTCCCTCGCTTTTTGGCCAGCAGTTCGGGGTGAATTCTGGGCAGGACGCCTCCACTGGCGATGGTCACTCCTTTTAGCAGCTGAAGAGAGAAACGCATGCACTCATGTAGCAAACAGCCAGCTAGTTCTCAATTTCATACAGTTCTTTTTTTTTTTTGAGATAGAATCTTACTCTATAACCCAGGCTAGAGTTCAGTGGCGAGATCTTGGCTCACTGCAGACTCCGCCTCCAGGTTCAAGCAATTCTCCTGCCTCAGCCTCCTGAGCAGCCGGGATTGGAGGCACCTGCCACCACCCCCAGCTAATTTTTGTATTTTTAGTAGAGACAGGGGTTCACCATGTTGGCCAGGCTGGTCTTGAACTCCTAACCTCAGGTGATCCACCTGCCTCAGCCTCCCAAGGTGTTGGGATTACAGGCGTGGGCCACTGCGCCTGGCCTGGATTTAATACAGTTCTAACTGTTAAATGTGGCCTCCGCTCTCCTAAAGTGCATAATACACCATTTAATTGGCTTTTCCCACTTTCAGTTGTAGAGCATTTCTCTGTAGGTTAAACAAGGCATCCTGTGATGTACAGAAAGCAAAACAAAGCAAAGCAAAATAGAAGGGATAGAGAAGTTGAAACCAGGGATGTTGCCCAGGGCTCTGGAATTCCAGGCACAACAGAGGATAAAGAGCTTCCCATGTGGGGAGCGCAGCTTGAGAAAATGAGGTTCAAAGGTCATTGCAAAGACTAGACTCAGTTAATGACGAACCAGTCGTCTCCACAAGCTTGCACATAGATTCCATCAGTAAAGTACGTCTGGCCATGCTCCTCCCAATCAATATAAGTTAATTTATCAGTAAAGAACAGACATGTACTACTCCACTAATATATTCAGCAGATTCGAAACCAACACTACCCCAAACGTGGTCTGCGACCATGGCTCACCCATGAACTGGCAGTTACCCATCAGTGACAAGAGAAGTATAGTAAGCATCTAGAAACTTTCATAGCAAACTGACAGTTATTGTGTATCTGTTGAATCTGATAACAAAAAATTATGGCTTGTAGTTTGCTTTTTCATTTTTCTAATAATTTTTATTACATTTTTGGAAATTATCAGTCCATGACGGATTGGCCATAAAAAAGGCTTCTTCACTATATTTTGAGAAGAATGAGATTAGAAAATAAAGATAAATGAAAAGAAACAAATAAAAATTCTTATACTATTTACTACCACCTTACATATACTGTGGGTGAAGAGGGGCTATTCACTTGACTTTGGGGTCAGTTTCAGAATATAAAAGGTCAGCTCTAAAATATAAAGTCTTCTGCCTTCATCAGAAAAAATTGTCAGCTAAGTTTGGGTGAAGAAAGTGAAGAGAATAACATTTGTGCCACACCTTCCTCAGCAACACACAGAACTTGTCTTTAAAGAGGAAAGAAAGGTCTGATAAGACCTAGAATATACAATGAGATCTATGCCAGAAGCAATTTTATTTTGAATCTTAATGATAGAGCTAGCAGAATTTGTTCTTTTATATAGCCTGAGTTTTTTTTGTATAAAGGTAATTGGGAACTGCAGTGGGAGTGACTCATGGCCACCACCCAGGCCCACACATTAACATGTTTGGCAAACCCATTCTGTGGCTTCCCTCAATGCTTCAGACATACCTGGTTGAGCTCCTCGTCATTGGCAACTGCCAGCAAGATGTGTCTCGGGGCTATCCGGGCCTTCTTGTTGTCCCTCGCGGCATTCCCAGCCAATTCTAGAATTTCCGCTGAAATTACAAGGAGGCATTAACAGGCAATCACAGAATGGGGTCCAAGCTAAAGCTTTTCTTTAGAAATGGCCTTCAAGTTTGATCACATTTATTCATTTGTGATTTCTATGTCTCGGCCTGGAAAGAAATCCAGGAAGCATAAGAGAACTCAAGTTAGTCCCAGCTACTCAGGAGGCCAAGGCAGGAGGATCGCTTGAGCCCAGCCAGGAGTTCAAGGCTGCAGAGGGCTATGATTGTGCCACTGCACCTCCGCCTGGGCACACAGTGAGACCCTGTCTCTAAAAAAAAAAATTTTAATTAAAACATTTTAAAAAAGAAAAAATAAGGTCACAGAGAAGTAAGCTATTTTAGCAAGATGTCATCCGATCCTGTGGCAAAGCCTCCTGGTTATCCCTCAGCATCAGTTCTCCCTTTTCGTCGTCTTCCTTGGTACAGGACTTCTGATTTTTTTTGCCAAGCCCATAACTGCAGGAAGACTATATTCCCCTTGATAAGTGTGGTTCTGTGGCCAATATTTGGCCAAAGAAGGCAAGCTGTTGTGTTGTCTGGTCCTTCCGGGAAGTGTCCATCAAGGAAGGGGCTGTGCCCTTCTCTCCTTTCTAATGGTGGGCTGAGGACACAATGGCTGGAATGTGAGCAGCCATCTTTGACCAAGAAGAGGAAGTTGTGCATGCTAGAGCAAGAGCATAGAAGGAAATTGAGTCTCTACCAATCTAGACTGTCTGTTCTAGACTTCCTTTGTATGAGAGTGAAATAAACTCTCTTGTTGAAGCCACTGTCTACAGAAGTGAATCCTGACCAATACAGAATCCTACTATACAACATAAATTCCTCTCAGTCTGTGGGGAGCAGGGCCATCTCTGATAGAGAGAATAGTGATGTAGGTAAAGTCTGTTCTGGGTACCCACTTGGACTTCTCTTAGACTCTCCTTTTTTTTTTTTTTTTTTCTTTTTTGTTGAGTTGTTCTATCACCCAGGCTGGAGTGCAGTGGCGTGATCTCGGCTCATTGCAACCTCCACCTCCTGGGTTCAAGCGATTCTCCTGCCTCAGCCTCCTGAGTAGCTGGGATTATAGGTGCACACCACCACGCCTGGCTAATTTTTGTATTTTTAGTAGAGACGGGGTTTCACCACGTTGGTCAGGCTGAGCTTGAACTCCTGACCTCAGGTGATCCACCCGCCTTGGCCTCCCAAAGTGCTGGGATTACAGGCGTGAGCCACTGTGCCTGGTTGACTCTCCTTTTCCTCTTTGCTCAATGCCCTACGTCTTTCCTGTCCTAAAAGAAAAGTGGACTGAAGGACTGACTTATACTGTGGGTTGAGGAAATGGTTAACCCGAAAAGTGAATTCCTAAAGGGAATGCCACGAGACCTGTGTAGGAAAGCATGTTGAGCCCAGGGGGTCTTCCACGTACTCCCCAAAACTTTAGCATGGCTGACTTTAACAAACATGCCACTTGGCAAATGTGAAAAAATTGATAAGAAGAAATTTTCCTAAAGCTATTTCACATACTATTAAAACTTTGGGGTAAAAAAAGAAATCTGTAGAATTGGTTTCTACTATCTATATGCTTTCCCCCTTCCTCTTCTGTTTTGTTTTGTTACTTTTCTTTCTTCTTCAATTTTAGAAGGATGTTCCGCTAAATCAAATTTGCCTTCAAAAGTATGAATGAGGCTTTAAAGAAAAATTCCTTCCCTTGGAAACCTAGAGGCAATGTGTCAATGTGTTGTCTTACTGATAATGAGGGGGGAAAGTGTACGTGTGTGCGTGTGCGTGAATGTATTGTGTGTGTGAGTGTGCAGGCAGGCATGCGTGTGTGTGTGCGTGTGGGTATGTGCTGGGAGGATATACTGATACAATGGCACAAATACTAAGCCCTAAAATTAACAGACGACTTTGTATGAGTCTTTGCAATCAATCTAATTTCAAATAAAAGAGCACATGAAATTGCTATCATTCATAAAATATACGACAATAACAAAAACTTGGCATAAGTATGCCGTATTAACTAATCACATGTGATTAACAAATGAATTAGAATAAAATAAACATTACAGTTAAATATTCATAGGCATTTCCATAAAGAAAAGTGCTAAATCACCATAAATTCATTCTCACGTCTTTTCCAGATTATTAAGCAATGAATATTGTGTTTGCCAACTATTCATTTATGCAGTGACCATGTTTTCTGAATCAAAGATTGGGGCACTAAAATTTGAGAAGTGTGAGCATGCTTGTTGGGACAGTGGGATAGGGTATTTGAAATTAATGCTGTCTGTGAACCGACGGATTATATTGGAAAAATGAAATTAGTGCTGTATTAGATAATCAGGCTTGCTGCTTTCAGGCTGTTTCCCAATCCTTGCTTTCTCTTCAAAAGAATGCCCATTAAAAGGAAATGGAGTTGCCAGGCATGGTGGCTGATGCCTGCAATCCCCGCAATTTCGGAGGCAGAGGCGGGTGGATCCCTTGAAGTCAGGAGTTCGAGACCAGACTGGCCAACATGGTGAAACCCTGTCTCTACTAAAAATACAAAAATTAGCCAGGCGTGGTGGTATGTGCCTATGATCCCAGCTACTTGGGAGGCTGAGGCAGGAGAATCACTTGAACCTGGGAGGTGGAGCCTGCAGTGAGCCGAGATTGGGCCACCACACGGCAGCCTGGGTGACATAGTGAGATTCTGTTTAAAAAAAAAAAAGAAAGAAAGAAAGAAAGAAAAGAAAATGGAATTATAAAGCTTTCAAATACACTTTATTTTTTGAGACAGGATCTCCCCTCTGTCACCCAGGCTGGAGTGCAGCAATGTGATCATGGCTCACTGCAGCCTTAACCTCCCAGACTCAAGTGATCCTCCCCCATCAGCCTCCTTAGTGCTGGGACCACAGACTTGTGCCACCGTGCCAGGCGAATTTTTAATTTTTTTTTGTAGACGCAGGGTTTTACTTTGTTGTCCAGGCTGGTCTCAAACTCTTGGGCTCAAGTGGTCCTCCCACTTCAGCTTCCCAAAGTGCTGGGATTTCCAGGCGTGCGCCACTGTTCCCGGCAGGCTGGCCTTCTGGCTCTAGGTGAAAATGTGCAGCTCCCCACTGTGTACAGTGAAGGGAAGTGTGCTGCCCCTGCTCATCTCAAGGGACTCTCATTTCTGGGGTACACATGGGAGGAAGAAGCACCCCACTCATCCGTTTTTCTAGGTGGGTTTGGGGGTTAATGAGCCTCCCAATTTTAAGCTTCTGAGCAACTGAATTGAATTTAGCATCCTGGATCATTACTTTCCTGCCTCCTGTTACCTGCATTTAGAGGGAGAAATTAAGCACCCTCCCCAAGTTCATCAAATTAACTGTCAGCATAAGAGGCAGGGCTCATGGGAAGCACTACGTTATTTGGAGTCTTCAGGAAGCCCTGAAGGTCAGGTTATTTTCAGCTTGACAGACAGATGCACAGACATTCACAGACAAAAAAATCTGCAGGAATAAAATGCAGCATAGGATGAGACTGAAGGCAGAGACTCAGCATGCAGCACAATTCAGGGAATGCAGACGATGCTTGGGGACCATGCAACGGAGCTCTTAAACCCTTTTGAAATAATTTATAAGAAAGAAAACCTTGATTATGCGTTCTAGTGCAAAAGCAGTGGTAGGACTTTTTTTTTTTTTTTTTTTTTTTTTTTTTTTTTAAACTTAGAGAGAAAAAGATAACACATCACAGAAAATCTACATCAAATAGTTCTTATCTCTTTCAGATGTTTAGTCCGGACATCCTTGACACATGGACTTCACCGTTTAAAAACATCCGGACATCCTTGACACATGGACTTCACCATTTAAATGTTTGTAATAACATTAATCATTAGCCAGGCACAGGGCTCATGTCTATAACCCCAGCACTTTGGGAGGCTGGGGTGGGAGGATCGCTTGAGCTCAGGAATTCAAGGCTGCAGTGAGCTGTGATAGTGCCACTGCACTCCAGCCTGAGTGACAGAGGAGACCCTGCCTAAAAAAAAAAAAAAAAATTCAAAGCAAGTGAAACAAGAAAAACATTAATCATCATTCATAGTTTCAAATATTATGGCAAATATAGTCCCATGAACTATAAAAGTTTGCTACATTCTTAAGTGACTTTATTGATCTTAGGGATTTTATTAATCCTGCCAAATCCTTATATTGGCAATCAATAGGAAAACTGGATTTATACAGCACTAATTTACTCTACTACAAATGTTGTGGGAAGATCATAATTCTGTTAAGTGGTGGGGACTTCTGTGGCAAACCCCTCACTTCTCAGAAGTCACACTTCTAGCAATAGTAACCATCTGGAATACAGCTGAGTATCTAGTAGTAAAAATAATTTTTTTAGCCAAAATGGATACTGTAAAGCTCATACACATTATTTTGGAAGAGTCTGTGTCCTTTCATTTTGTATACAATTTAAACCAACAGTGGATCTTCCAGCCCACAGAAGATGGGAAATAGCACATTAATTATAGGGTTGGGACAGGTGAGGTAGAGTGACCAAGACTCTGTCTCCTTACCAGGCCCTTTGTTCCTTGTCCACTTGCCCACTGATTGGCGGCGTCCCTGGGGTTCTGTCTGTGCCTTCTGCTGTGCTAGGGCCATGCAATCTTCTGGGAAAAATCCCTTCGGACTCAGGGCTCCAGCTTCTACCCACCTGCCTGTACTACTGAATCTGCACCTCCAGCCCTGCCATGATAATCACCCAGATGGCCTCACCCGGGGGCTTCACAGGTAAAGCAAACATCACATTCCCCAAATCAAAATCATTTCCCCAAACCTGCATTTCTCATCACCCTTAGAACTGGCAGCTCCATCCACACATGGCTCCTACCAGAGACCTGGGAGCCATTCCCTATTCTTCCCTCTCCCACTCCCGATCTCCTTCCAGTCACCACATGGGGTCATCCAGCCTCATCAATCTCACACACTTTTGGCCTTCTTGTTGCCATTGCCTGAGTTAAAGCTCCCTTCTCTTCTAACCCAGATAATTGTATTGGGTGTCTAGATGGTTTCCCCATCCATAGTTTTGTTGTTCTCCAGATCCATGCCAGCATGGCCACTGGTGACCCGATAGGTACCCTTGTGCAAATTACAAAAAGATGCTCCTAGCTGGGTGTGGTCCCAGCACTTTGGGAGGCAGAGGCGGGCAGATCGCTTGAGCTCAGGAGTTCAAGACCAGCCTGGGCAACAAGGCGAAACCCCGTCTTTACAAAAAATACAAAACTTAGGCGGGCTTGGTGGTATGCACCTGTAGTCCCAGCTACTTAAGGGGCTGAGGCGGGAGGATTGCTTGAACTCAGGAGGTCTAGGCTGTAGTGAGCTGTGATCATGCCACTGCACTCCAGCCTGGGCAACAAAGACCTACCCTGCCTCTAAAAAAAGAAAAGACATTCCTGCCTCAAGACACTTTTTATATTTAGAGACAGGGTCTTGCTCTGTTGCCCCGGCTGGGGTGCAGTGGTGCTATCAAGGCTCACTGCAGCTTTAACCTTCTGGGCTTAAGTGATTCTCTTGCCGGAGCCTCTCAAGTAGCTGGGATTACAGAGGTGAGCCACCATGCCCAGCAAGATGCTTTACTTTCTGGATTTTGTTAGAACAAAACTCTTTACTACCATCTGCTGGAAATTCTCATAATAAATACAAAAATCTTTGTAGTCTAGGATTTGAATGATATTGCCTTAAATGTGTGCTCTTGTGCCATGTACAACTTGCATGACCACATGTGCTGGTGGTCAAAGTAATCTTTTACAAACACAAATGTAATAAATGAGAATCATTAGGCAAGAAAATTTTTGATGTTAAGTGGTGAGACCCAATTATCTGGAAATGACATGTAAATGACAAGTGTCTATGTTACACAATGATTTCATGGGGTATCCTGAGATTCAACCCAATTTTAAGACCTACTCGTTCTGGTCAGTTGAAAATGTATTATATTACAGAACATTTTCTCATCATCAAAATGATTATAAACAATTCCTCCTCAACATCTTGTATTTATATTATATCTACTGTCAGCACAGACAAAATGCTATTGCAGAATTTGGGGCTTGTTTTTTCAGTCCGTTTTTCCTCACTTACATTGGAGGTGTGAACTGGGCCAACATTATCACAATTCCACAGATGAAGAAACTGAAGTAGGAACGTGATAACCATTCTGGGAGGCAAGCATGTTCAGGTCAATGGGGCGTTCTAGATGAGCAGTTGAGCATGCATTCTTTGCGGGACTGTGCACCCTCCTTCAGCAGGTGGGGGCTAGAGACACTGTGGCTCTAGCATCATGATCACCTGTGAACCTGGGGCTAGCCAGACAGTCAGTCCATAGAATCAGGCGAGGCATGCTGCTGTCTCTCGCCCAGTGTTGCTGAGAATTTGTGCCCTCCTTTTTTGACTGTGTTGTCCCCAGCCTTCTCTTCCTGGCCATGCCTGTGGCCCCAGATTGCCTTCCAGAGGCAGTGTGTGGGACAGAAGGCCTTCAGAAACCACAGACATAAATCTGACAGGAGTGGTAGACTGGCCAGGGGAAGCCCACTGATGGTGGCTCGCTGGCCCCCAGGACATCAGCAGGAGAATCCAGTTGATGTGGGGGTGAAGAGCACTGCTTGCCACAGAGATCTGGCAGGGAGAAAAGAGTGGAATACCGCCACTTAAGAGTTGTGTAATGAGGGTCACTTAGAGAGGCTGTGCCTGGGTATGGGAAGAAGGTGTCTAGGGGGCACTGTCTCTAGGGGCACACTGCAGTGTCTGCATCAGTTCCCAGCAGCCCTTCTCCTGGGAGCTGGAGGAGGTGCCTCCCCACCTGAGACCAAGGCCTCCAGCCAGCTCTGGAGACCCCGGGGGCCCAGCTTCCCCTCTGGGCTCCTTGTCTCTGTGTTTCCAGCTCACCCCCTCCTGCAGGGGGGCTACACCTTGTTGGTGCTGGGAATCCCTTTGGTAGTCTGGTGAGGCCCAACAACTCTTCTCAGAACAAGGTGTTTGATTAAAAAAAAAAAAAGGAAAACATACATAACATACATCTACCATGTAACCATTTTAAAGGATACAATTCAATGGCATTAAGCATATTCACAATGTTGCACAGTCATAGCTATCCATTTCCAGAATGTTTTCATCATCCCAGATGGAAACTCGGCACCCATTAAACAATAACTCATCATTTCTCCCTCCCTCTCCCCAGCCCCTGGTAACCTCTATTCTACTTTCTGTCTCTATGAATTCACCTCTTCTAGGTAACACCTCCTCTGGGTATCTCATATAAATGGAACCTACAATAGTGCCCTATTGTGTCTGCCATCCTTCATATGCATAATGTTTTCAAGGTTCATCCAGGTTGTACCATGTATCGGAATTTTATTCCTTTTTGAAATATTGTGACTGAATAACAGCCCATTATATGAATATACCACATTCTGCTTATCCATTCATCTGCTGGTCGACACTTGGTTGCTTCCACCTTTCGGCTGTTGTGAAAAATGCTGCTAAGAACATGGTTGCACAAATATTTGTATGTGTCCTGCTTTCTTTCTTTTCTTTTTTTTTTTTTTGAGAAGGAGTTTCACTCTTGTTGCCCAGGCTGGAGTGCAGTGGTGCAATCTTGGCTCACCGCAACCTCCGCCTCCCGGGTTCAAGCGATTCTCCTGCCTCAGCCTCCCCAGCAGCTGGATTACAGGCATGCGTCACCACGCCCGGCTAATTTTGTATTTTCATTAGAGACGGGGTTTCTCCATGTTGGTCAGGCTGGTCTCAAACTCCCGACCTCAGGTGATCCGGCTGCCTCAGCCTCCCAAAGTGCTGGGATTACAGGCGTGAGCCACTGTGTCTGGCCAAGTCCCTGCTTTCAGTTCTCTTGGGTATACAGCTAGGAGTGGCATTGTTTGGTTGTATTGGTAATTCTATGTTTAACTTTTTTAGGAACCATCAAACTGTTATCCACAGTGGCTGCACCCTTTTTTAAAAATAAATTTTTATTTTGATTTTTAAAATTTATTTATTTTAT
The DNA here is from genome assembly GCF_049350105.2 of Macaca mulatta. Taxonomy (NCBI): domain Eukaryota; kingdom Metazoa; phylum Chordata; class Mammalia; order Primates; family Cercopithecidae; genus Macaca; species Macaca mulatta. The sequence goes on from NC_133414.1 coordinate 79,552,484, forward strand.
TTTATTTTATTTTTTGAGACAGAGTCTTGCTCTGTTGCCCAGGCTGGAGTGCAATGGTGCAATCTTGGCTGACCACAACCTCTGCCTCCCGGGTCCACGCCATTCTCCTGCCTCAGCTTCCCGAGTAGCTGGGACCACAGGTGCCCGCCACCTCACCCAGATTTTTATTTTTAATCTTTGTGAGTACATAGTAGGTGTATATATGTATGGGGTACAAAGATATTTTGATACAGGCATTAAATGTGTAATAATTACATCATGGAAAATGGTGTTTCCTTCTCAAGCATTTATCCTTGGTATCACAAACCATCCAATTATACTCTTTTAGCTATTTAAAAATGTACAATTAAATTATTTTTACTATAGGCTGTGCCATTTTACATTTCATTCATTCATAAGATCTGGTGGCAGCTCTAATAACTACTTTGAGTGTGAAGAGCTCCCCATCCCCTTTGTCTCCCAGTCCACACCTCCCGCTTCTCAACTCACTGTGGTTTGGTTCTGACCTCCCACGCTGTCCTTGCCAAGGTCATCATGACCCTGAGGTGGCTAGATCTGTTGTCCTTGTCTGGTTTTTATCAGCGTGACCCTTAGGGGCTCCTGGCCCTCCCTCCCTTCCCTTGGCCTCTGATGCATCACATGCTCACATCTTTCCTCCTTACCCTCTGGCTTTCCTCAGCCTCCTTTGCCATCCTTTCCCCCTCTCCCTGGCCCACCGTGCACACTGGTGTCGCTCATGCTGGGTCCTGCGCTCTCTCTGGGTGACCTCGCTCACTTCCACTGCCTTAACACACCGATGTGAACCTCCTGCCCACAGCTCCCTCCTGAGCTGCCGACACACCAGGGGGTCTTCACTCAGTAACAGTAACAGCCACATGGATGGAGTTGCTCACGTGTGCTGAGCGGTGCTAACCACTTTTCATGCATTATTTTATGTAATCCTCACAATAACATCATGAGTGGTAAAGCAATGAGCCTGAGGGTTCATAGCTGATACGTGGCAGAACCAGAATCTAGGTTCAGGCCTGGCTGGATCCAGCATTTCTATCCACTCTGCTCTTCTGGACATCTTTTTTATTTTTATTTTTATTTTTTGAGAGACAAGGCCTTGCGTGGTCGCCCAGGCTGAGGAGTGCAGTGGTGCAGTCATAGCTCACTGCTGCCTCGAATTCCTGAGCTCAAAGAATCCTCCCACCTCAGCTTCCCTAGCAACTGGGACTATTCAGAACATACCACCACACCCTGCAACCTCCACCTTCTGGGTTAAAGTGATTCTTCTGCCTCAGCTTCCCAAGTAGCTGGGATTACAGGCATGCACCACCATGCCCGGCTTATTTTTGTATTTTTAGTAGAGATGGGGTGTCATCATGTTGGTCAGGCTAGTCTCGAACTTCTGATGTCAGGTAATCCACTCGCCTTGACCTCCCAAAGTGCTGGGATTATAGGTGTGAGGCACCGCGCCCGGCACACACCTGGTTAATTTTTAAATTTCTTGTAGAGAAATCTTGCCCACCATCTTGCTCAAGCTGGTCTGGAACTCCTGGACTCAAGTGGTCCTGCCACTTTGGCCTCCCAAAGTGTTGGGATTACAGGCATAAGCCACTCTGCCCAGCCCTCTTGGACATCTTATAGACACCAAAGCTCAACAGGTCCCAAACTGAGCCCCTCCTGCTGCCGCCTGGTTCTCACCCATTGCTCCCTACTTCAGCTACAGGCACCATTCTCCATCCACTAGCTGCTTTGCTCTCTCTCCTCCTTCCTCTTGGCCAGACTTTTTTTTTTTTTTTTTGAGATGGAGTTTTGCTCTTGTTGCCCAGGCTGGAGTGTAATGGCACGATCTTGGCTCACCACAACCTCTGCCTTCTGGGTTCAAGTGATTCTCCTGCCTCAGTCTCACGAGTAGCTGGGGTTACAGGCATGCGCCACCATGCCTGGCTAATTTTGTATTTTTAGTAGAGACGAGGCTTCTCTATATTGGTCAGGCTAGTCTCGAACTCCCGACCTTAGGTGATCTGCCCACCTTGGTCTCCCAAAGTGCTGGGATTACAGTTGTGAGCCACCACACCCGGCTGGCCAGACTTCTTTTACCCATTCCCTGCTCCTCTTGTCTCCAAGTTCACACCTCATTCTACTTCTCACCCAATGGGAGTGTGGCCTGAGAGAAAGTAGCTAGTCCACGCCTGCAAGATTCATGTCATCCTTGATGCCCCTCCCTGTGGATCCAATCCATTATGGAGCGGAGCTGACTCCACCCTCCAGAGAGCGCCCAGATTTTCCATTTCTTCTCACCATCCCCACTGTACCCTTGGTCCTGGCCACTGTCAGTTCTTTACAAAGTGACACTAAAACAACTCCACTGGTCTCCTGGAATCTGATCTTGCTCCTTGACAACTGTTCTCCTAAAGCCAGAGTGATGCCCCACAGATGCTGCCACCTCCCTTCGATGCCTCCTCTGCTGTGTGTGTGTGCGTGTGTGTGTGCGCGCGCGCGTGTGAACCCTCAACGTGGCCTTCAAGGGCCATCACAGTCTAGCGCCTGCTGCCCTGCCCCCATTTCATCTCTCACTCCTCCCATTCCCAAGCTCTGCTGCAGGCACATTAGGAAGGGCCACACACTCTTTTAAACTTGGAATCTTCTCCATTATTCTCAACCTCCTTTACTATCTTCCCCTAGTTCACCACCCCCCATCTGAATCTGGCTGACTCCCTTCCCCACCTGGCTGCTCATCAGAATCATTTGGGGGAACTTTTAAGAATCCTGATGCACAGAAAATACTCCAGCATCTCTTGGGGGTGGGACCCAGGCATCAGGATTTGAAATCAATCGATGCAAGAAATGCAGGGTTGACAACCTGGTTTTGGTCTTAACAATGCTTACATTAGATTAGGTGGCCCTTCCCCCAACCCGCACTTCCCAAAGTTCCTCTCATTCCCTGCCCGACAGCACCTGATCTTATTGTGAGGCATTTCCTTCTTGTCCTCACTGGGCTCTAAGTCCAGCAATGGGCAGGACCAAGTTAGCTGGTTTTCTGCTGTATCTTCAAGACCTGATTCAAACGAGGCACTCAGTCTAGATTTGTTTCACGAATGTGGAAGTCATTTCAAGGGTGACAGGAGGCTTCCACATTTTGACTCCCCTTCCCTAAACAGAATCAATGGATACCTCTTTAAAAACCAAACAAATAAACCAAAAAACAGACAAAAATTCCCCATGTCACTTACTCAACAGTAGCTTGCAATTCCACTAATATGATTCATTCCTTTGGATTACAACGCCTTGTCTCATTAAAATGTAAATTCAGCCTGAAAATATACCACCTTAATGGAATTAGTCATTTATACTTTGTCCTGAATGATTTTATCAGCTCTTAATAGAGGGGGGAGGAGAAGAATTACCATTTATTGAGTGCATCCTATACGCCAGGTGTTTTACACGTATTAGCTCATTGAATGAGGTTAAATGAGCTAGTTCTGGAAACACCTGGAGCTCAGAGAGGTTAGGGTAACAGAGCTGGTGGATGAGTCATCCCGATTGGAACCGACATCTGAGCCTGTACTCTCTCCGTGCCTGCCTGCCTTTGGAGGAGAGAAAAGGCACAAAGAAGGGAGGGAAAGGACACAGAGGACAGGCCTGGGCCTCAGGAGATCAATGTCACCTTCTCCTCCTCTATGTGGCCCAGGATGGTCTGGACACTGGGACTGGCTGGGGCAGGAGGACTTTGGCAATGGCACCCTTGCAGGTGTTCATCCTCTCCACATTCAACTCGCCGTATAAATGGCCCAATTCTATTGCAGGAACTCTGCCTAAGGACTCACTGTATGCGCTGGCGTGGAGAGGCTCAACAAATGCTCTTTGAATGGATGAACGAACAGGGAGAGGTAAGCTTCGTTTATCTCACACATCTGAACCAAAGACTAACAGAGATGCCAGGGATTCCAAAGGCCAAATTTTGTATATGCACTGGATTAGACTTTTGCCTGTTTTCATCACACAAACATTGGGGCAGTGTAGCACAGCAAAACTGCGTGGCTCGAGGTCGAGGGCCCTGGGGGAGTCCTAGTTCCCCATTTGAAAGCTGTGGGATCTTTGAGTTACTCAGTGTCTTCCAGTTTCAGTAGGTGACACACACCTACCAGGTTTTAAAGCTTCATAAACCCTTCTCAGAGTCTGCTCTCTCCCTCCCTCAGCTCGGAGGTTTTCCTATCAGATTCCTTGGCCTCACTCCAGATCCAGTGAATCAGACCCTTTGAGAGTGTATCCAGGAGCTTGCATTTTATTCTATTTTATTTTATTTTATTTTTTGAGATGGAGTCTCTCTCTGTCGCCCAGGCTGGAGTGCAATGGTGTGATCCCAGCTCACTGCAACCTCTAACTCCTGGGTTCAAGCGATTCTCCTGCCTCAGCCTCCCAAGTAGCTGGGATTACAGGCCTATAACCCCAGTAGCTGCCACCATGCCTGGCTAAGTTTTGTATTTTTAGTAGAGATGGGGTATCACCATATTGGCCAGGCTGGTCTCGAACTCCTGACCTCAGGTGATCCACCCGCCTCAGCTTCCCAAAGTGCTGGGATTATAGGTGTGAGCTACCATGCCTGGTGGGAACTTGCATTTTAAACAAGCATTCCCTACATCTTTTGGCTTGAAATTAAAAGATTGGCTACAATCTTGCTATTCAACGTGGGGTCCCTGGACCAGCAGCATCAGTATCACCTGGGAGCTTGAGGAATGGCGTCTCAGGGCCCACCCTGCCCTTGTCAACAAGATCCCTGGGTGATCCCACTTTGAAAAGCACTGCTTTTCAGAGTCCTCCAGCTTTCCCCAACCTCCTAAAGGAGGGAAGGACTTTTAGCTCAGGAGCAAGGCTTTCATTTCATAAGAGGAAGACTCATGATGCAAAGGTCTGCCTGGTGGAAGCTCTGTGGGGAGGACATTTCCATGCATGGATCAAGGAAAACCTTTCACCAATCAATGTTGGTTGGTGAGCGATGGGGACTAAGAGGGCAGGGCAGGACTGAGCATCTAGAAAGGAAAAACCAGCAGAAAAGAGGAACCTGGGGACAGAAGAGAGGACCAGCCCTGCCACAGCCCAGAGGATTTCATGCAGTGAGGCTTGCCTCCCCAGTGTTAGACTGTTTGGGGAGGTTTGCTTTTTAACCTGGCAGAATTCCCAAGGAACTTAACCTTGGTGTCTAGGGAATTTGTTAACCTTGGGCAAAGTCAGAGACATTGTTGCTCATGGCTATTACCCAACAAGGGACTAAATCACACTTATTGTATATATATATTTATATATTTTATTTGTAAATATTTCTGAAAAGCACCCCGATATTGTAAAGTTTGGTTTCTGTTTAACTATGACATAAGAGAACAACAACAAAAAAGCTAAAGAGAAAGTTACTAAGATAAAGAACACACACAGCAAAATCTCATCTTTCAGTAAAAAAATTAACTTTAACAACAAATCTGGGAAACTATTTTCTGTGCACCCCTATTAGATGAGAATCACCTCAGTGAAGGAGAACGAAATTAGAACATTACATCGGCTTCATGGCAGCACCCGAAAGATGCTTTTGATGATCAGATAAATGTTATTTATGGACACTGAGTCCTAGTTTAAATATACCAGGAAAACTGATGTTTAATGAGCAATTTGATGTAAAAAGACTCCCTTTTACAAAATGAATATCAACTCCCCCATTCTCCCTGCAGTTTATTTTCTTCAGGAGCTTAGATATTTATATATTGCGTTTGCTTAAAGTAAGACGCACCTTTTGCAGGACTGGTCTAGGAGGGCCACTTACTTGATTGTGGGTTCTCTGCCTTCCATGCTGATCACCTGTCCTTCCTATGCACTTTTCTCTCCCCTAAAGTCTGCAGAAGTTGATTTTAGCCAAGCAGGCCAGTTGCAACCCTGTCACCACCCACAGTAGCCTTGAGCCAGCCACAAGGCAATTTGGAGCATCCCTCCCCAGCCTGAGAGGGGGACCCAGGGGAGGGTGGGGACCTGGGAGCAGGCAGTCTCCTTTGCGTGTCCTCATTACCTGCCAGGTACTCAATGACTGCCGCCATGTAGACAGGGGCGCCCACGCTGATTCGGTACTTGAACGTCCCTTTCTTCAGATAACGCATCAGCCTCCCCACTGGAAAGATGACACCTGCCCTGGCTGAACGGGACAGCTTGGACATTTTCTTCTTCCCGCTCCGGCCCGACATCTTGCCTCAGTTTCCCTCTCAGCTTGCTGACACAGTGGCCTCCCGGCACTAACACAATGCTGAAAAGGAAAAAGGGAAAGAAGACAGAGTTGAGGAAGGGTAGTTGGCAAACATCTTGGGCACAGTGGCATGGCCCTTGGGTACCACTGTGACACCTCTGACTGCCCCAGGGAGGCAGCTGAAACCTGGCTGCCACTGCAGGTGCAGGAGGCATGGGGTCTCTGAAGGGCATGGGCAAGCTCACCCACAAACATCCGTCCCCCACCAAGGCAGCCCGACCTCAAGAGGAAAGGCCACAGAAAACTGTCACTGAATAGGGAGGTCTCAATCCTGTGGTCAGCTGAACAATGATCCCCAAAGATGTCCATTTCCTCATCCCCAGAATCTGTGACTGTTATCTTATATGACAGAGACTTTGCAGATGGGATTAAGCTAAGGGTCTTGAGATGGGGAGGTTGTCTTGGATTATCTGGGTGGGGCTAATGTAACTGCCAGCCTCCTTAGAAAATGGAGGCAGGGGGTCAGAGTGGGCAGTAAGAGATGTGAGAACAGAAGGAAAAGGATTTTCCCCTCAAAGCCACCAGAAGGAATTAGTCCTGCTGACACCTTGACTTTAGCCCAGTAAGACTAATTTTGGACCTCTGACCCCTGAACTATAAGAGAATAAATTTGTATTGTTTTAAATCACTAAGTTTGGGGTAATTTGTTCCAGCAACAATAAGAAAACTAATACAATACCTCTTGGCTTATATGACTTTGCCCATTATAATGGTTAGTGTGTTAGTCTGTTCTCACACTGCTAATAAAGACATACCCGAGACTGGGTAATTTATAAACAAAAAGAGGTTTAATGGACTCACACTTCCACGTGGCTGGGGAAGCCTCACAATCATAGTGGAAGGTGAAAGGCATGTCTTATATGGCAGCAGACGAGACAGAATGAGAGCCAAGTGAGAGGGGAAACCCCTTATAAAACCATCAGATCTCGTGAGACTTATTCACTACCACGAGAATGTACAGGGGAAACCATGCCATGATTCAATCATCTCCCACTGGGTCCCTCCCACAACATGTGGGAATTATGGGAGCTACAATTCAAGATGAGATTTGGGTGGGGACACAGCCAAACCATATCAGCCAGGTTTGACAGACATAACTGAGAGCTGATGCATATTTCTCAGACACTTTTCTAAATCATGCAATAATGTAGCACTCTTAGAAATGGAAACAGGCCAGAAGAGGCAGTTTTACTGAATATGTGTGGTATGCAAACATAGCAAATGAAAAGCCATAATGCAGCCTGAGCTTCTGTTCCTTGGAATGGGGAATCCAGGTTGATTTTGGGGAGGAACTTCACAGTCAGCACGAAGAGGTGAATTCAGCACAAGGAATTAAGAGACAAATATTCACTGTTGCTTAAGGAAGCTATCTTTTGTGTGAAGATAAAATAATTACATATTCCTGGACGGAGTATTTGTAAGCCCACCTGCAATCTAGAAAATTGTAGTAGATCTTGGGTGGGCTCGATCTGCTGGTTGACAGAGTATTGTAACCGACAAATGGAATATAATCTTCAGTAAGTAAAAGCAAATTACAAGGGACAAACGGTCAGCAGCAAAGAAAAGGAAAATGACATTTTCTAGGAAATGTGTTAATATATCAAAGCTCTCTTCCCCAAGGTCAATGGCGTTCTCAGGGGCTGTTTCCTCTGGAGATGAAAAATGAGAAAGTCAGGAACAAATTTAAGTTGGTTCTATCCATTGATCCTAGTTAGGTCATCATACCAACAGGCAAGATGGCAAAGGAAAGGAGGGTCCAAGGAAGTTGCTAAATGTATGACAGAAGAAGGTACTAAATGAATCCTTGGCTAATATGAAATAGATACAAAACCGGGATTTACTTAATCTAGGTGAAAGAGTGAACAGATTTCAATTTTCTAAAGCATCTGATAACTCCATTACGACCAAGGAGACTATACTAAAGCTCTGAAATTAGCAACAAACCCCTTTCTCAACACTCACCTGTCCCTGAGGTGAATGATTCAAGTTCGGGGCATTTTAGTATATACTTCATATACATTATTTAAAATGCTCATATGTATTTACTACTACCCTATTTTATATTTTATATGTCGTTTTGCCACCAAAGGATGTAGCTATTCATCAGTTAGGTACAAGCAAGGATGAGAGAAGTGCCTTAGACTATTATCTCTCTGACCACAAGGCCCAGGGATCAGACAATGTTGTCATGTTGTTTTATCACGTTGTTGTTTCTTCATCTGGAAGAAACAAGATCTCCCACATTTGCTGTGCTGCTGCTGTCTGTGGCTGTTCACTGTCATAAATCCACTTGTAGGGGTTTTCTCTTTGAGGAAGCAAGCAACTATGTGTTAGGTAAACGTGTGGAGGGCCTGCTGTTAGCACTGTAGCACGAAAGAGGGGAAACAGACAGCATTGCTAGCTGGGTTGTGGGGCTCTAAATGGAGGTCCTCTTGCTATAGTGGAAAGAGCCCAGGACTGGGGAACAGGAAGTCCTGGGCATAGTGCCACTTCTACATAACTATAGTCATGCACCCCACAATGACTGCACATATGACGGTGGTCCCATAAGATCATAACGGAGCTGAAAAATTCCTATGACCTAGTGACATCTTTTTTGTTGTTGTTTGAGAAGGAATCTTGCTCTGTCACCAGGCTGGAGTGCAGTGGTATGATCTCGGCTCATTGCAACTTCTGTCTCTCGGGTTCAAGCGATTCTCCTGCCTCAGCCTCCCAAGTAGCTGGGACTATCGGCGTGCACCACCACGCCTGTAAATTTTTGTATTTTTAGTAGAGACGAGGTTTCACCATGTTGGCCAGGCTGGTCTCGAACTCCTGACCTCAAGTGATCCATCCTCCTCAGCCTCCCAAAGTGGTGGGATTACAAGTGTGAGCCACAGCACCCGGCCAACCTAGTGACATCCTAACGGCATAGCACAATGCCTTACTCGTGTGTTTGTGGTGACACTGATGTAAACAAACCTACTGTGCTGCCAGTCATGTAAAAGTCTAGCACCTATAATTATGTATAGTATATAATACTTGACAACAAATGACTATGTTGCTGTACTCCTTCTACTTATTAAAAACAAGGTTAACTGTAAACCAGCCTCAAACAGGTCTTTCAGGAGGTATTCCAGAAGGAGGCATTATTATTACAGGAGATGACAGCTCCATGCGTGTTATGGTCCCTAAAGATTTTCCAGTGGACAAGACATGAAGCTGGAAGACAGTGTTATTGATGACCCTGACTCTATGTAGGCCTAGGCTAATGTGTATGTGTCTTATTTTTTTTTTTTAACAAAAGTTTAAAAAGTTAAAAAAATTTTTTTAATAGAAAAATGCTTATAAAGACTATAAAGAAGGAAAATATGTGTAGCTGTACAATGTATTTGTGTTTTAAGCTAAGTGTTATTACAAGAGTCAAAAGTTTAAAAAGGTTAAAAAGTTTATCAAGTAAAAAAATTACAGTAAGCTAAGGTTAATTTATTATTGGATAATTTATTATTGGATAAGGCTAATTTATTATTAAGGAAAATATTGTCTTTTAAATGTAGTATAGCTTACATGTACGGTATAAAGTCTACACTAGTGGACGATAATGTCCCGGGCCTTCACATTCACTCATCTCTCACTCACTCACTGACTCACCCAGAGTACTTCTGCAAGTATAGAGCTAGTCCTGCAAGCTCTATTCATGGCAAGTGCCCTATACATGTGTACTACTGTTTACGTTTTATACTGTATTTTACTGTCCCTTTTCTAAGTTTAGACACAAAAACTTACCATTGTGTTACCATTGCCTGCAGTATTCAGTATGGTAACATGTTGAGCAGGTTTGTAGCCCAGAAGAAACAGATCATATGATTATAGGCCAGGTGTGCAGGAGGCTGTACCATCTAGGTTTGTGAAGTCCACTCTATGCTGTTTGCACAATGACAAAATCACCTAACGATGCCTTTCTCAGAATGTACCCCTTTCGTTAAGTAATGCATGACTGTAGTTATTTGAGCTTCATAAGTTATTTGTTTGGACCGCAGTGGCCTCATCTGTAAAACAGGGGAGGTGGCTAACATCCTTACAGTTGTTCTGCTCTTAAACATCCTGATTTTTCTGAAAGGTAGTTTTCAACGATTTTGGTAGAGAAGCTTAGGCTCTGTAAGCGGTAGGTTCTAAAGACTTAAGAGCCTACACAGGCTCATGAAGGTGCATTAGTGACTCTCCTAAGCCAATTATGTGCTTTTCTCAGTTAATGGTAAGTGGGATTGGAGGATGATTAGTAAGTCTGGTTGTCAAGAAAACCACCTGAAAAGCCCATCACAGGGTGGATGTGCTCTGTGAATATGGTGTGTGCTGGCTGGTCTTAATCTCTCCCTACCATGCTTCCACCAGAGAATGCTGCATGACGTACAAACATCACAAGGGCAGGGACACCCCCGTGCACGTGCACACACACAGACACGCACATGCGCACACAGACACACACACGCACACACACACACACTTTCCTCAAACAAAACAATCAGAGAATGACTAGGTGTGCAGGATAAAGCTATCTAGGGACTTTCCCACTATTAGCTGTCAAGAGAAGTCACAAATTGCCCTAAAAATTGGAACTTAGGACTAGGAGTAGAAAAAAAGCAAGTGACTTCAGGGCATAGATGCCTAAAACACTCATGAAGAGGCCAGGTGTGGTGGCTCACGCCTGGAATCCCTAAACTTTGGGAGGCCAAGGTGGGTGGATCACCTGAGGTCAGGAGTTTGAGCCTGGCCAACATGATGAAACCCTGACTCCACTAAAAATACAAAATATTAGCCGGGCGTGGTGGTGGGCGCCTGTAATCCCAGCTACTCTGGAGGCTGAGGCAAAAGAATCACTTGAACCCGGGAGGTGGAGTTTGCAGTGAGCCGAGACTGCACCACTGCACTCCTGTCTGGGCAACAACAGTGAAACTCCGTCTCAAAAACAAACAAAACCCAACACTCAGGAAGATAAAAGAGCCACGTAAGGAAAATCAAAGTAGGAACAAGTAGAGAAACATACCACCTGCACATTGTAAAAAAGTCCCTAAATGTAAGAATCATCCCAAATATGGTACTTTATAACAAGGTTTTCTCTCTGTGGCTTCCAGACTTCCCTCTAGGTGAGGGCCTTAGAGGAAATCCCCCTGGGTAGGGGATGCAGCTCCATCTGAATTCTAAGTGTGAGACGGATTGACTTACATATGTATTTTAAGCAGGACTGGAGAGTTCTCCATGCCTGCCAAACCCGTCTTTTTAGGTCTTGTGCAGAATTTAAGCAGCCAGGCACCTATCTCCCAGACCCTCTTGGGGACTCAGGGCTGTGAGGCCCCTGCACACGGACAGTAAGAATTAGAGCACATCCAGGAATCCCTAGGGGAAGCAAGGAGGGGCTGATGGAGCTGACATGTTACATCTATCAGAGCCCACCGACAGCAGGAAGTGCTGAGCCTCTGGGGCCACTCCAGAGAAGACCTTGCTTTCTAAAGACCACCTCTCCCCAAAGCCTGTGCTGGATTATGCCTGTAGTTATGATAAATTATAACCCTGAACTTCCTTCTTTCACCAGGCCACCCTTTCCTCTAACTCTGTTCCGTCTTGGGAAGTCAGGAGTCAAAAACTTGAATGGGTTTTTATCCACATCCTGGGAATTGGAGTCTCGGTGTAGGCCTACTGTCTAAAAAGAACCACTGCAAGGTGAAAATTTGTTTCCTTCAGGAGAATACTTAATGTTTACATTTAAGTATTAGCCTGAAGGAAACAAATTTTCTGCTATAAGACAATTTCGCTCTCATTAGGCAAAACTTAAGGACTATGATATACTAAGTTTACACATTTGGAGAGCGAATATGGCTGGATGCAGCTCTTGGTGTGCTCAGAGACACCGTGTGGGCAATCCCTGGAGGCCACGCGGCTCTGTTCAGATGGCCCCATCTTCCCAGACACATGTGGGATATAGAGGAAACCAGACAAACCCTGGATCTGCAATGTACCTGTCCTTTCAAAGCAGAAAGACCAAGGTAAACAGTCTTATAATTACTCGTAGAGAGGATCAGAGCATTTCAAGCATGTTAACGGTGAGAAACAGGGAGGTAAAACTCCAGACTCAGAGAAGAAGAGCGAGAATGTGGGGCTCCTGGCTTGTTCCCCCCAACCCCCAGGAGCACAGCAACTGCAGGCACATCGTTGGTCTTGTGTGTGCTGGGGAAGAGGGCATATTCAGACGCTGTTGTTTCAGGATTTATTTTTAGGTTTGGCTTTTAAGCCCATAACAACACCGACAGTTTAGATTTTATATATAACACCGGGTAAATATGAAATTGCAGCATTGACTCAGACACGGGCAATAAACTCACACCAGACTATTCAAATAACTACCGTATTTCACTGATTTTATGATGCACTTTTATTTTTTAACATTTTACTGTCTCTAGAAGTCAGTATGCATCTTGCAATCGATACCATCATAGATTCAATGTAAGACAGTATTTATGGAGCATTTATTATTGAACAAGAAACTATATTAGATGTTGTTAAATTTACATGACCCTTGTCCTCCAATATTTTCCAGTGAAGTTGCCTGACAGACCCAAATGAAGTTTCAAATAGATGTTGGAGCCACGGTTCCCAAACTGTGCAGAAGCACCGCAGGAAGGTTTCAGCTTTCCCTTGAATACAGCCATAGTTGGCCTCTGTGGGACCCCACCACTACCAGCTCCCGATGGTTCAGTTTCAACAGTAGGGTGCACTATGTTCCTTTCGGTGATGCCCATTTTTTTTCTTTCAAAGCTGGGTTTTTGGCTGTTGTTGTGATTAAAAGTAAGTGTTGGGTGAAAGTCAATACAGAACAGAAAATGAGGGTGGTAGTGTCCAATCTGACTCCAAGGTCTGGGTATCTGTGCAGTGCCCAACAGCTGTATGCATCGTATTTGTAGTTCATTGTGGTTATTTAAGAACAGAATAAAAATACTTTTACCTTTTAATTCATGTGTATTATTTTCCCAAATGGCTAGTACAATGTTAGAACATGAATACTTATTAAGTTGTCTGGGCCTAAACACTTCATAAATGGAACAGGCAGGCGTTTCCTCTGCCCTAGTGGTATCAAGAACACGCTGGAGACACTAAGAACTCTGAGAAAGTGAGGGAATTTCTATGTGAGGGCCCACCTCCAACAAGCTTAAACCTATTCTTGTGACTTGCTCAAGGTTACCCTGAAGCAAGGAAAATAAGAAAGTTAAAGAAATTATTTAAATATTTTGAGTTTATCTTTAAATCTAAGGAATATTTGCACATAGTAAAAAAAAAAAAAAAAAAAGAAAAAAGAAAAAGCAAAAAGGAACCAAAACGTATAAAATGAAGAGCAACAGTTTCTCACGCATTGATCTCATTTAGAGAGACAAGTACAGGCAACGAGGGTTAATTTCAGTTCTGGTGGCTACCTCCAAAACTCTCATGCTTATACCTCCACTTCTTGATCTATTTTCATTTTTAGACAGTCTCTATCTGTGCCGAAGAAGGATGAGACCTTAACCCACCTTCCTCCTCCCTTTTCAATTGTTGACAGTTATTTTTTCAGTTTTATTTCCTCCACTGATTGCCTTGGAAACTTGAAGTAATACTGTATACTCCAATCTCTATTTCTGACTTCATCAACTTTGGGGATTATCTCTCATGTCATCATCATATGAGACGAGGAAGTAAGTGCCCTAATCTTTCCCTGGTCCTCTCCTCTCTACATCACCTCCCTAAGCTCTACTTCTGTCTTCTATACTTGCTATCATCCTAGTTCATAACATATATATTTTATTCTATAATCACAATAAAATCATTCACATTTTGACTCTAGATTTATTTTGAAAGTTAAACTCCATTTGCATGGTTAAGACTTTCTAAATATTGTTCCCCGCAGAACTGAGTATAGTGCTTGTCACATTTGTAAATATTTTCTGCAGAATCAAGTGTGATGCTACCAACATAGTTTCTTCTTTGTGGTCCAGCATTGGAATCCTTGAGTCCTCATGTCAAGATGATTTTTTTTTTTTTTTTTTTTTCCCTGAAAACCTGATGTTCAAAAGCATTCCACGTTTTCTGGGGCTTCACATTTGGACCTCGTCTTTCTTGTATAGCTTCCTCTCTAACTCTGAAGTTATTAACTATAGCTGATTCTCAATATGTGGGGTAGTTATGTTCTATAAAGTAGTCAGAAACACAGAATTAGCGAAAACTGAAAAATTGCTCTTAGGGGAAATACAGGGTTAGGCTCCTACAAGCCTCTGGTCACAACATTTCATCAACTAATCAATACTTAACCTTGTTTTATGTGTATTTGTGTTCTAAGACACCTTGTTTAATAGATACTGTTGACTCATTAACATCGAGCTCCCGGCCAACAGCACTGTAACACGTGCCAGAAGGAAGCTTGCACATGATGGCCTTCTTGCACTTAGGAATGCTAGACATCATTTCAGCACGACACCTGGGGGCCATTCTAAACAGCAAAATCACCAACAAAAAGCACAAACACGCGAAAAACATGGCACTAAATAGGGCATGGAAAGGGCACTTGGTTGCAGTGTGAGCTGAAACAAGAAGGCAGTCACGTGGTGCAACCTCTGCTGGGAAGGTATGCTTGTGGCAACTAAGATGTTTTGCTGCTCTGTGCACGTGCATGTCCTAGAATGACCATGAAAGTGCCGCAAGTATTGATTTGGGGGTTCCAAATACATTTTAGCATGTAGGCAAATTCACAAATACAGAATCCACAAATAGGAACGTGGACCATATTTTTCTGTGTTGACAAAAGACGTTCCTTTACCATGTCCTCAAAATCACTCAGCTTCTCAATCATATTGTTCTTTGTAGAGACCCTGTTCTTCCCAGAGAACCGTTTGCAGAGGGGTTATTCTCAAAGCCCTCTGACCTCCAGCTCTAGTTTGGAATGGGAGTTGTTTTAGCCAGCGGTCCTCCTGGGACTGGTCTTTCTGGGATCTATCTTCTCTGTTCATCCTTGGCCCTATGACTTCCTCTTTCTTGGTTTTCTCCCTTGTTTTGTTGGTATCCACCTGATGTAACTCTTCAGAAACAGGACAGGAAAGTAAACTTTGTTTTCTTTCTTTTTTTCTTTTTTTGAGACAGAGTCTTGCTCTGTCACCCAAGCTGGAGTACAGTGGTATAATCACCGCTCACGGCAGCTTTGACCTCCTGGGCTCAAGCAATCCTCTACCTCAGCCTCCTGAATAGCTAGGACTATAGGTGTGCACCACACCCAGCTAATTTTTCTGTAGAGATGGGGTCTCACTATGTTGCCCAGGCTAGTCTTGAACTCCTGGCCTCAAGTGATCCTCCCGCCTGTGAACTCTTGGCCTCAAGTGATCCTCCCGCCTCAGCCTCCCAAAGTGCTGGCATTAAAGGCATAAGCCACCACATCTGGCCTAAACTTTGCTTTCTTTCAGAAACAGAACTATCTTACTTGAATTATCTTTAGGTTATCATTTAGTAGAGTATTATCATTTTTAGTGTCAAAATCATTTTGCTTCAATATTTTGAAGTCATTGCCAAGCCGCCTTTATCCTGCTCAGCGTTTGTCAATAACTTGGTTCAACCTGAAAACTTAAGACTTTTATAACATGTAATTTTTTTTCCATTATGTCTCTGATTATCCCTCCCCACTCAACCCACTGCCAATTTCTTTATTTCTCTCTATACCCCCTTTCTTTGTCTCTTACTGAGATTCCTATAAACCAGGTATTGGATCTCCTGGATTAATAGTCCAAGTCTCTTATCTTTTTTCTTCTATTTTTTCTTCAGTCTTTATCTAATTTTGGTAATCATATTTTTAATTTCCAAGAGCTCTTTTTGTTCTCAGATTATTCCTTTTTTACAGCATCCTGTACTTTTATGTTTGTACCATGTCTTCAAATCTCTCTGAAACTAATTAGAATGTGTTAAATTTATCTTCTGTCCTCTAAATTATTTTATCAGGCAGTTGTTATATTGATTGATTGATTGATTTTCATCTTTTACTTTCATGTAGGCTTTTCTTAAATGTCTGGTGATCTTTGGTTATGCATTTGCATTTAAGAATGAAGGACAAGGCCGGGCGTAGTGGCTTATGCCTGTAATCCCAGCACTTTGGGAGGCCGAGGTGGGCAGATAACTTGAGGTCAGGAGTTCGAGACCAGCTGGCCAACATGGCAAAGCCCTGCCTCTATTAAAAATATAAAAATTGGCTGGGCGTGGTGGTGCATGCCTGTAATCCCAGCTACTCAGGAGGCTGAGGCAGGAGAATCAAGAATCACTTGAACCTGGGAGGTGGAGGTTGCAGGGAGCCAAGGTCCTGCCACTGCAACGATCCTTTTTTAAGTGCTCCAGCCTGGGCGAGAAAGTGAGACTCTGTCTCAAAAAAAAAAAAAAAAAAAAGAATGAAGGACAAGGTTGATGATTACAGGCAGATAGAAGAGCTTTCTTCAATTCTTCAACCATTGTTTGGTGAGCATGCTTCCTGTTTGGGACCTCTGGGTGTGTGTGCAGGGCATGCCAATTAGTAGGCATGGCTTTAGGGTGTCCAGTTAGGAACTAGTTAGTTGTATTAGTTCATTTTCACACTGCTGATAAATACACACACAAAACTGGGGACAAAAAGAGGTTTCATTAGACTCACAGTTCCATATGGCTGCGGAGGCCTCAGAATCATGGCGGGAGGCAAAAGGCACTTCTTACATGGCAGCGGCAAGAGAAAAATGAGGAGAAAGCAAAAGCAGAAACCCCTGATAAACCCATCAGATCTCGTGAGACTTATTCACTATCAGGAGAATAGCATAGGAAAGTCCGGCCCCCATGATTCAATTACTTCCCCCTGGGTCCCTCCCACAGCATGTGGGAATTCTGGGAGATACAATTCAAGTTGAGATGTGGATGAGGACACAGACAAACCGCATTAGCAGGCATGGCTTTAGGGTGTCCAGTTAGGAACTGAGGACCCCCAAATGCCAGAATGAGTGGGGAGCTTTATTTTGTGGTGTGATATTTATCCTAGAAATTCTACGTGTGCCTTGTAGTTTTGTAATTTTTTTTTTTTTTTTTTTTTGAGATGGAGTCTTGTTCTGTCACCCAGGCTGGGGTACAGTGGCACAATCTTGGCTCATTGCAACCTCTGTCCCCCGGATTCAAGCAATTCTCCCTGCCTTAGCCTCCTGAATAGCTGGGATTACAGGAGCCTGCCACCACGCCTGGCTAATTTTTGTATTTTTAGAAGAGACAGGGTTTCACCATGTGCGACAGTCTGGTCTTGAACTCCTGACCTCAGGTGATCTGCCTGCCTCGGCCTCCCAAAATACTGGGATTACAGGCGTGAGCCACCATGCCCAGCCTCTTGTAGTTGTTTGATTGCTTTAGAGAAGAACTCTCAGATTGTTAGCTTAAGGGCTAAATACCAAACTGCTGGAAACTCTTCTAGTAGTAAAGGAGCGAGAAAGGACAATTCACGGAGCTGTCCTGGAAACAGACCTTCAATGAGTCCCCACTTCTCACCCTCCCCACCTTCGCTGCAGTTCCCTCTTGCTTTTACTCTCAGTTGTGGCTTCCCCTGTGACGTGCATATGTTCTTATGCACTTTCAGTCTTCTGGCAATTTCTTGAAATCCCCCACCTGCTGTTAACTAACACCACCAGCCCCTACCCCTTTGTTATTGTTTATTTTATTTGTACTTCTTTACCATTATTTCTGTGGCTCTGGAGAGGAGGGGTTTGAAGGAAAGTACATGTGCTCAGTCCATCATTTTGAACTGGAAACTGAGAATGTTATTTTACTTTAACATTTTAACAAAACTCATTTGTGGATCAGCCTGAAATGAGTATGCTGCTGAGGAGAAGCAGCTCAACTGTTTTATAATTGAGTAATAATGTCATGTTAAAAAATTAAGATCACCTTCATCACCAGGTGAGTCACTGAAAACTAACCGGTCTTGAGATAATTGAAGAATATAAAATTTTGCATCAAGAGACGATAAAGACTCCTTAATAGAATAGAATCCAACTCAGTGTGTCTGTATTTGCACAACTGCAGCATATGAGGTTCCTATAAACAATATTTAAAATTGTACTGTGATCCCAGACGGGAGGAGAGGAAAGAAAGGAAACCCCTCAGCACGTGCCCTGATTGAATGAGTTGCTTTTGGTGAGAAACAGGGAACTTTATTTAACACCCTGATGGCCTTCATCAAAAGACAAAATAGTCTGGTGTGTTTAGACCAATATTTTCTTTTTATTCAAATACTTTCTTCTTCAAGTATAAGGAGCTGATAAACAGTGAGCCATATTTTATACCTCAGCTTCTCCACATTTTTATTTTTATTTTGTAAACTGTGGAGGGCTGCAACAAACCCTCTACCAACCAGCAAGGTGGGCCATTAGACACCTCCAGAGTCCTGATTTATTTATTATTTATTTATTTGTTTGTTTGTTTATTTTGCTTTTGTTAATTTTTTTATTGGTATTTGGTGACATGAGTAAGTTCTTCAGTGGTAATTTGTGAGATTTTGGTGCACTGAACCCAATTCGTAGTCTTTTATCCTTCACCCCCTTCCCACCTTTCCCCTGAGTCCCCAAGTCTATTATGTCATTCTGATGCCTTTGTACCCTTATAGTTTAGCTCCCACTATGGGTGAGAACATACAACACCATCCTGACTTAAATGACCATTTTTTCTATAGTCAAGCTTCTGCAAGGAGGTTTTGAAAAAAAGAGAGCAGTCAGTAATGTGAGGATTGGGAGCTATAATTACAGGCCAGGGTGTCAAAGGTGGGGTTCGGTTGCACCGATGAATCACCTCGACAAAGGATCTAGAATCACAAGTCAGCTTATTTTAAAGCACTCTTTCGAGATCATTCTCTTCAGAAGTATGCAAATCAAAGTGCTTTCATCATACATTATTTTAAATCTAGAAATAAGAGATCTTAGAGCTTTTTAATGATGGAATTGAAATTTTAAAAAACCTTTAAACATTGTTTTCATGAACACGAAATTCACAGTGTCATCCCTAATGGACTCGTGTACTGTTTTAAAATTGCTGAAATTTATTCAATTTATTCATTTTTATCCCCTATGATATTTCCCTAATCTGTGGTATTGTGCTTCAGAATATTTTATATTGTAAATATTTATGAAAAGTGATGGAGACACTGTAATGAAGCATCTTTGTCAGTTCAGAATAATCCTTTGGGAGAATAAATTGAGATGAAATAAAACAAAACTAGGTAGGAAAGGAGGGGATTCAATATAAATATATTAACTATACACTAAAATATATTTTAAAGGGTATGAAAAAAATCTAATAGATTTTGACTGTATTTTGGTATGTTACCCTAAGTACTGTATTAAAATAATAATAGTTTGTTAGCATTATTTTGTAGCTGTAAAAACCATTTTCAGTAACACAAGCTAAATCACTGGCTCTATTACACTTCCATTTATGAACTCCAAGGGCAAATCATTATAGTATAATACTTTCCAAACCATTTTCTTTCAAGGCCACCTTTAAGTGAATGAGAATAGTCAATAATTTTATCGTCATATATGTTAAAGCACATTAACAATTTATAACATAAAGGGTTATATCAAATGCAATTTCATCAAAATGACACGCAGATCAAATTAACCAAATTAACCAACCATGAATGTTAGAACCAAGCATTAATCCAATTTATTTAAATTATACTATTGGATAACAAATCATTCCCTTTTCAAAAAGTATTTCAAGTCACGTCATGGAGCGGGAAGTTCAACTGCCGGCACATTCTTTGTCATTCAGAGGCAGAACATGTGTGGTCACTGTAGAGGAGCTGGGGACAAGAGGTTGGAGGGTTTAAGGGGTTGATTTAGGATTTCTGTTGCTACTGCAGGCTACTAAGACATTTTAACATGTTTTGTTGTCTCTGTTGAACCTGAGCTATGGTTGTTTTAAAAAAGAGAAAAGCAGCAGTTGTTGATCTATAACGTAGTTTGTTTCTTTATTATTAGCCTTATGCTATTTTCTAATAAAAATATGTTTGGCCACCTGTAGTACTTGGATGAGAAATGAGTAAAAATAATTTTAGTTTTCTTTGAATCTGAGTTAGCAATGCATTCCTAAAGAAAGTCAACCAGAAAATGAAGCAGTTTGCCTTCCTGAATCTATTCATTCACAGAAAACAAAACAAAAACACCCTCACTGGGCCCAGCCTGGTCTCTTCTTGTCTTTTTGTTCTTTGAGGCTTGACAAATAGAAAGAGTGGGATTCCCATAAACAATATTTAAAATTATACTGGGATCTCGGAAGGGAGGAGGGGAAAGAAAGAAAAATCCTTAGCACGTGCTCTTATTGAATAAATTGCTTTCGGGGAGAAAGAATAAACTTTATTTAACATGCTGATGGCCTTCATAAAAAGACAAAGTAGTCTGGTTTCTTTAAACCAATATTTTCTTTTTCCTTTCTTTCTTTCTTTTTTTTTTTTGACAGAGTCTTTGTCATCCAGGCTGGAGTGCACTGGCCCAATCATAGCTCACTGCAGCCTTGACATCCTAAGTTCAAATAGTATTCCCACCTTAGTCTCCCAAAGTGCTGAGATTACAGGCATGAGCCACTGAGACCAGCTTGACCAATATTTTCTTTTAATTTAAATAAGTTCTTTATCAAGCATAACAGTGGGCAAACTACCTTGTTTTCTGCAAATCTAACAGATCCAAATTAGTAATGCAGTTTATTGTTATAAGCAGCGCCTTCTTTACTTCTCTGAGCAGGGCACTGGCTTTGTCTGGGCCAAGATGAGCATCCCTGATGGGAGCGGGCGTGTGCAGGAGTGCTCTTAGGGGCTAGGGTGAATGTTCCAGTAACAGACAGCAGGTGTGCCTAATCCACCAGGGGTTCCCAGAGACATCCATGTTTGCTGAGCAACTGAGTACATCAGTGGGGCCAGTTGTCTGCTCTCAAAACTAGAACAACAGACTGCTCTGGAACCCCTCTTCCTCCATCCCTTCCTCTGCCTGCACCTCCCTACCCAGTTTTTCTTGCTGTCTGTCCTTTTTTCTTTCTTTCTTTCTTTCTTTTTTTTTTTTTAGAGAGAGTCTGGCTCTGTCACCCAGGCTGGAGTGTAGTGGTGTGATCTTGGTTCACTGCAACCTCTGCCTCCCTGGTTCAAGCGAGTCTCCTGCCTCAGCCTCCCAAGTAGCTGGGTTTACAGGCGCCCACCACTGTGCCCCACTAATTTTTGTATTTTTAGTAGAGATGGGGTTTCACCAGGTTGGCCAGGCTGGTCTCCAACTCCTGACCTCAAGTGCTCTGCCCGCCTCAGCCTCCCAAACTGCTGGGATTACCGTCGTGAACCACCACACCTGGCCTTGCTGTCAGTCCTCAGGCAGTGGCTGCACTGTGGGGAAAAGTGGCTTGGGTCTTTTGCTGCAGTTCTACGTTCTGTGCTGTTGACAGGCAGTGTTGCTCCCTGGTTATGTATGTATGGGTACCCTGTAGCTCCTGGGCCCCAGCATGGTGTATCAGCTGCTTCAGCTAAGGGCTACCACTGGCCACACCACACCATCCCCTCTGTGGGGGTAACCTGCCACTGGCCACACCACATGATCCTTTCTGTGGGGGTAACCTGCCACTGGTCACACCACACTATCCTCTCTGTGGGTGAAACTGGCCACACCACACCATCCCCTCTGTGGGGGTAACCTGCCACTGGCCACACCACATGATCCTCTCTGTGGGGGTAACCTGCCACTGGCCACACCACACCATCCTCTCTGCAGGTGAGACCTGCCACTGGCCACACCACACCATCCCCTCTGTGGGGGTAACCTGCCACTGGCCACACCACATGATCCTTTCTGTGGGGGTAACCTGCCACTGGTCACACCACACTATCCTCTCTGTGGGTGAAACTGGCCACACCACACCATCCCCTCTGTGGGGGTAACCTGCCACTGGCCACACCACATGATCCTCTCTGTGGGGGTAACCTGCCACTGGCCACACCACACCATCCTCTCTGCAGGTGAGACCTGCCACTGGCCACACCACACCATCCCCTCTGTGGGGGTAACCTGCCACTGGCCACACCACATGATCCTTTCTGTGGGGGTAACCTGCCACTGGTCACACCACACTATCCTCTCTGTGGGTGAAACTGGCCACACCACACCATCCCCTCTGTGGGGGTAACCTGCCACTGGCCACACCACATGATCCTCTCTGTGGGGGTAACCTGCCACTGGCCACACCACACCATCCTCTCTGCAGGTGAGACCTGCCACTGGCCACACCACACCATCCCCTCTGTGGGGGTAACCTGCCACTGGCCACACCACATGATCCTCTCTGTGGGGGTAACCTGCCACTGGCCACACCACACCATCCTCTCTGCAGGTGAGACCTGCCACTGGCCACACCACACCATCCCCTCTGTGGGGGTAACCTGCCACTGGCCACACCACATGATCCTTTCTGTGGGGGTAACCTGCCACTGGTCACACCACACTATCCTCTCTGTGGGTGAAACTGGCCACACCACACCATCCCCTCTGTGGGGGTAACCTGCCACTGGCCACACCACATGATCCTCTCTGTGGGGGTAACCTGCCACTGGCCACACCACACCATCCTCTCTGCAGGTGAGACCTGCCACTGGCCACACCACACCATCCCCTCTGTGGGGGTAACCTGCCACTGGCCACACCACATGATCCTCTCTGTGGGGGTAACCTGCCACTGGCCACACCACACCATCCTCTCTGCAGGTGAGACCTGCCAAAGCTCAAGGGGGCATCAAGGTGGTAGAATGGAAGGCACAGTGGACCACGGGGAGGGAGCCTCTAGTTCAGCTGTGCCTAGCTGTGGCCTATAGGCAAATCGGTAGGCCTTTCAGGGCTCCCCTTTTGCTTTAACAAAAATTTGTAGGAGGCCAGGCGCGGTGACTCACGCCTACAATCCCAGCACTTTGGGAGGCCAAGGCGGGAGGATCACTTGAGGTCAGGAGTTCGAGACCAGCCTGGCCAACATGGTGAAACCCTGTCTCTACTAAATATACAAGAGTTAGCCAGGTGGCGTGGTGGCACAAGTCTGTAATCCCAGCTACTTAGGATGCTGAGGCAGGAAAATCATGAACCCAGGAGGCAGAGGTTGCAGTGAGCCAAGACCACGCCACTGCACTCCAGTCTGGGTGACAACAGTGAGACTCTGTCTCAAAAAAAAAAAAAAAAAAAAAAAAGCAAAACTAGAAATTAGGCTTTACTATATAAAAAAGATACAAGGGGAGCTGTCCTGGGTGGAGTGGGCAAGTGCCTGGGAACTTCAACGCTTGGTCCCCACCTTTCCTGCCTTGGGCCTCCAAGGGGCACTGGGCTCTGTGGAGCCCCACCTAAGAGCCCTTGCACCAGCTCACTTCTGAGGTCCTCTCCAACCTGTAAGATGCTCAAAATAGACTCGCTCTAAGCCCCACCTGTCACTTACATTCACAGCGATGGAGCAGCCAGGATAAGTAAGTCACATTCACAGCGTCTTTCCTTTGAAGTCGCTATTTCTTCACCCAGGATAACCACAGAAAAGAAAAACTGGACCTGAAAAAATCTGCTTGATTTTATATCTAGGACTGCTTTTTCTTCACCCCAAAACAATAATCTACATTGTTTACTGCGGAACAGCTGAGGTGAAAATTCAGTTTAGTGGTGATAGGGTTGTTGGCAGGGGACTTAAGTCAATGACCACTTCATTGAAATTCTGCAAGAAAGCTCAATTTGGAAGTTTACCACTCGGATGAGCAACCCAGTGAATCACCACCTGACCTAAACATTTATGTTGCATATTGTATAAGCTATTGGGGTTTGTTTCTTTGTGCTCCACCGCCACTGTTTAATTTTAATGGTCTTATTGAGCAGCGAAGGCAGGAGCACAAAATACAAGTTACAAAATCCTGTGTGTATATATATATCATTGGCAGTGCCAGCCCAGACAGCACGGGGCCTGGGTTCCAGGGTAAGTTTGATTTTATCTTGTTCTGCTTTTATCCTGTTGTCATAGAAATATCCCAAATTTAGGCATCTAAACTCTTATCATCAGGACCGCCTTTCATATCCAGAAACAACCCCTAAATCTTTGGCCAGATCATGTGTTGTAACTTTGAGTGAAAAAACGTGGTCAGTGTATCTAACCCTTCTGACATCTCAGAGTCAGTTGGAGTAAATGTCTGTACACTGGTGGTCTATGCATATTACCACACACATTTCTATCAAAGCATAAGATTTTTGACTTGAATTACTTACTCCATTCCAAGTCCAAATTGGCAATGCCAGTCAAATAAATCGGGCAAAGTATGATGGATGGTGAGATGGATAAATGAACAGTAAGGGCTTCAGAGAAACCACCAAATTTATCTTATTTAATACTTTGTGACAAGACAGTTTAAAGCACAGAGTTCTGTGGCTCAGTCTCATATCTTTCTTTCATTTGTCATAGTCGGATAAAGTAGTGAGACAAATAAGTTTTGAAAATAAAAATTTGCCTACACAAATGTTAAGCTGAGCATCATCTGAGAATCATTGGAAAGCTAGCAGCTCCTTGCTCTTACCACATGGGCATAAGGATTTAGGGCTTTGGGGTCAGGCTGCCTGGCTTGGAGTCCCTTGTGTGGTGACTTTGGGCATGTTCTTCATCACCACCCCCCCTATTTCTTTTTCCTGAGATGGGTGTAGTAACAGTACCTACTTACAGGGCTGCTGTCAGAATTAAATGAGTTAATACATGTAGGGTGCTTGAAGAGTACCTGGCAGGTAGCAGACATTTAATAAACATTAACTACTGTGATTTATTTCCACAGAAGAAATCATTATAGAGAACTATTTTCATGAAATGCAGTCTGACATTTTCTTGGGCATATTTCTGCCTCTTTGTCCTTCTATTTCAAAACCAACTGCTACAATTATTACTGTGATTGAGGTTGTGTGTGTGTAAAGGGGTAATAATGAAAGTTTAACTCTAGGAAAACCCTGAGAGCCACATCATCTGCTGAGAACCCTCACGACAGCAAATAGTTTTGCTTTTCCCAAGGCTGGGCACTGTCAGATCCCCTCGGTCTAATCCTGTAGTCTCCAAATTCCATCTGCCTGGTAATTCATAGTCATTGCAATGTTGGAAGTCAAAGGATTTCACAAAATCATAACCTAAGACTGAAAGGGACTTGAGTAATCAATCATCTAGCATTCTCCCACCCCCCCACCCCCCAAATGTAGCTACAATGAAAGGAATGGCTTGGAAGGGAACGTGCTCATTGAATGACTTGTCCATGGCCTGTGAGACCAGACTAGAACCAGCTCCCTTACCCCAACTGCTGCAACTGGGCTATTATTCCGACACGCTGTTGCATGTTTTACCCCCAGATGCCACCTAGCATAGTGTTAGGTCACAGTTGATATTCAATAAATATTCCTTTAACACGTATATGAATAAATGAAACTAGCCTTAAATATTTTGTTTCAAAAGGTCTCTTTCGTGATTTTTTGGGGGAAATGAATTATCCTCCCAAACACTTATCTTTCGCTCCAACCTAATTCCCAATATACATCCCAGTGTATATTGGGGAAAAAAATTCTATCTTCAAGATTTCACTATATTCCTTTTAAAAACATGATCTTCCAATACCATATTGGAACTCATATACTTCTCTACTGGTTCGTTTTTCTCTTTCTTCTATATATAGAATTTAAGACAGTCACAGACTTAAATTGCAATGAAAAAAATTGTGAGGGTTCTTTTAGTTCACCCTTCAACCTGAACCTTGGCAGGGTAGACCAGGCCAGGACTCTCAGCCTTGCAAGGGAATCTCATAATCATGTTGAAGAACGAGGACTAGCTGGAACACAGCATCTGCATCCAGCTTCCTTCCACCTGCCTTGCTCCCTTACCCTTCTGCATCCAAATCCTGCCACGTTCTCTACAAAGCCTAGCCCAACACCCTCCCTTCAAGTCCAAAACCCTCTTTTCCCTTTACAAATTGTTGTAGTTTTCTTGTGTATATCGTTACGTATTATCAATTACGTATTATCAATCACTTTAAAATTATTACTTGTATTTAGTTATCCAAGCAAGGCATACATTAATTCAAATTACACAACTTGGCCGGGCACAGTGGCACACACCTGTAATCCCAGCACTTTGGGAGGCTGAGGTGGGCGGATTGCCTGAGCTCAGCAGTTTGAGACCACCCTGGCAACATGGTGAAACTCCATTTCTACTAAAATACAAAAAATAAGCCAGACGTGGTGGCACAAGCTTGTAGTATCAGCTACTAGGGAGGCTGAGGCAGGAGGATTGCTTGAGCCTGGGAGATGGAGGTTGCAGTGAGCTGAGATTGTGCCAATGCACTCCAGCCTGGGCAACAGAGCGAGACTTCATCTCAACAAAACAAAACAAAACAAACAAAAAAACAAATT
The DNA here is from genome assembly GCF_049350105.2 of Macaca mulatta. NCBI lineage: Eukaryota > Metazoa > Chordata > Mammalia > Primates > Cercopithecidae > Macaca > Macaca mulatta. The sequence continues at coordinate 79,579,214 of NC_133414.1, forward strand.
ACAGAACTTCAAATATTATAACAAGGCTATGGATGGGTATTAATAATGATACGGCTAAAGCCCTTCTTGACAATTCCTCTAGTTCTTGTCTCTCCTAGTGGGCATCTTCTACACTTTTTCTGTCCATTTTATATGCATTTTTACTTACAGAAATTTATAATTTTATTTTGTTTTTATATCAATAGTACCATATAATATGTACTGTTCTGCAATTTGCTTTTTTCATTAATAGTATATCTTGGTGATCTTTCCTGTCTCAGTATATATAGATCTGCTTCATTCTTTTGAACTGCTGCATAATATTCCAGAAGACAGATGCACCAGAGTTTATTTAGCCATTCCCTGTTGATGGCTGTTAGGCTGTTTTCTACTTCAGAATGACCAAAATTGCAATGAACAGCCTTATACATGCTGAGCTCGTGGCTGCCTGCTTCTTTGGGTGACATACTGAGAAATGGAATGGTGGGTCACAGAATGTGCACGTTATTAATTTTATAGTGCCAAACTGCTCTCCCAATTGGTTATATCAATTTACACACGTCAGCAGTATATGAAAGTACCTGTTTTCCCATTAGCTTGCCAAAATCACTTTTTACCTTGTTTTACCGGCATGTATATTTTATCTCCTGGGCTGGGGGTTGTAAGCTTTATGAGAGAAGGGCCCAATGACTTCCTTATATTTTATTTCATTTCTTTCCCTATCTAGAGGTGTTTAAGAATTGGTGTATACTCAGGAGGCTGAGACAGGAGGACCCCTTGAACCCAGGATTTCGAGACCAGTCTGAGCAACGTAGCGAGACCCCCTATCTCAAAACAACAAAACAAACAGCAAAAGAACTGGTGCTCAATAAGTGTTTGTTGAATGATCTCTAACCACAAGTTCTTTGTTAATCTCTGTGCAATATACTTTCCATTTGCCAAGACTGCATCTAACTTGGAGGTTATTTCTTAAGGTTGAAAAACATTCTTAGGAAAGTTGGCTGAATGTTTGCACATCCCTCGCTGGTAACAAGTTACAGATACCTTTCATTTAAAGTTGCCTGAGACGGGACTCACCTCCTGTTCTGCTGGCAGGAGGCAGTGAAAACAGATGTGGTTGTCTCAGACAATAGCTAGCAGGGTGTCCTACCCACTGAGAAACGGCAGACCAGAGGCGCCTTAAAAATCCTGGGAACCAGACAGAAGATGGAACGGTGAGGGAGTAGGGTCAGAATCCTCAGGACATTCTGGATTCAAGGAGGTAAATTCTTTTGTGGAGTTTTGATATAGAGGAAACCACTAATCATGTGTAAAGTCTGACAATTAATGGATCCAGGTGAGGTGTAACTGTGGTAGGGTAGGAAAAATCAGAGGAGAGGAGAACTGGGCATGTTTTAAAAGGAAATTTGGCTACAGGAAAGAGGGGTTATGAAGATGTGAATTATGCGATGGGAGATAAACTTATCCACCGGGCAGTGCCTCTGTTTATTTATATGTCATGTTAGGCTAAAACAATTCTAAAAATCACCAGCATGCTTCCAAATCTTGGAGCTCTGAACATTTAGTCTGAAAATAAGAAGTGTTTTAAAACGGATTGAGAATTATGTGTAGCTTAGTGTGTGGTTCAGAACAACACACACGAAGACATGTTCTCCCTCTTAATGTTTTCTTTTTCTCTCACCTATTGAACCGTTTCAGTAGCAACTGTGAAGCCCAGTGAGGGGACAATTGGATTTCAAAACAAACACAAATGAGCAAAGTGAGGAAACCATTTGCCGTGGTGCATGGATCGTCCCTAGGGGATCCTGGGATCTGTGGGGCTTAGAACTGGGCCCTTGTTTTGAATTCCTCTGAGGTGGACAGAAGCTGGACGGACACCTCAGTCCCAGCGCTGCTGTGATAGGGGAACTGCCCTTAAAATCAGGGCAACGGAGCCGCGGTTCGCATCGCGTCCCCTCAAACACTCAGGGCCCCGCACTTGGGTTTCTCAGCCCATTTCTTCTCGCCCCTTTCATCCCTTCACTTATCCAGGGCCGTTGTCAAAAAACCCTGGCAAGGACCAGGCCTCAGTCAGGCCCACGGTGGTCCATTGCACGCGACCGTAAACTCCTGGAGGACGCTCGTTTGGCCCTTGAGGAACCAATGCTCCTTTGGCCATTGTTGTAAGGAACAAAGAGGGCAAGAACTGAGGGCGCCCCCCCGAGGAAAGGCGGGGGAGGACACCCACAGGCGATCGGGGGGCTGGCCGGTTTGGGGCTGAGGTGCGCCGGGGCGGCAGGCTGGGAGCCGGGGGAGGCAGGGCTGGTCCCCAACCGCCGCGCCCCGCGAGTGATACGCACGGCGTCCGGTGCCCGGCAGAGCCCTTTCCTGCGCCGCAGCCAGTTTACTTTTATTCCCTTTTTCGTTATTTTTATTATTATTATTTTTTCCCGCGCAAAGCGGGAGCCAGACTGCCCAGGCGAGCCACGGCGGGGCCGCCATTTCCCGGTGAAAGCGCAGCGCGCATAGGCACCGGGCGCCCCGGAAAGGGAACCGAAGGGGAGTGCCCGGCCCCGCGCCCTCTTCCGCGCCGGCCCCGGGGCGCACGCCCGCCCGCGGCGCCCGGGCGTCCGCACAGCAACCCCCAGCCCTCGCCCCGCCGCCCGGCGTCCCCGGCCTGACCTTCCCCGGCGCGGCCCGCCCCCGGACTCGGGTCCCTTCCCTCCGCCCGGCTGCTCCGCGCCCCCTCCATTGTCAGCCTGGAGCCGCCGGCGCCCTGCCCGGGCACCCTCAGAGGACCCCGAGCGGCCCTCCCCGGGCTCCCTCGGGCCCTGCGCAGTCCCCCACCCATCGCCCCGTGCCCCTCGGCGGCCAGGCGCCACCCTCCTCCCGCTTCTGCGCCTGAAACTCCGCATTCCCAGGAGCCCTCCGCTTCCTCCGGGTCCAGCCTCGCCTGGGGCCCGCTGCTGAACCCCGCATCCCTCCTCCTTCTCTCACTACCCTCGACGCCCCCGGCCCCTCGCTGGCCGCAGGAATTTGACCACTTCTTTAGTAGCCCCCTCTTTATCACCCAAGGAAGCAAGTTGGGCGGCTGGATTTAAGAATTTGTTTTTGCAGGGGGTGGGTTGGCTATCGGGGGTGCGCCCGCAGGGGCTCGGGGGAGAGGCAGAGGTGGTTCTCTCCGGCCCCTGCACTGCCCCGGCGGCGCGTTTTGTTTCCAGACCCCGGAGCACCCTAAACAATAATGCCATCGCCATGGCGGGCTCACCTGGTGCTGCGCCGCCTGCTCAGGGCGCCCGGTGCCCTCTGCGCGCCCCTCCCCGGGCGCAGGTTCGGCCCGCGCGGCGCCGGTGCCGGGCAGGACTCTTTGCCTTTCTTTGGGTTCTATCTGTGCGTGTCAATGGCGGCAAGCGGCAGTTCTCTGGGCCGCGGATAGTAGCGGGGGGAGGAGGAGGAGGGAGAAGGGATTGCTCCTTCTCCACATAACCACCTCTAGGAGGAGTCGCTCAGCCTCATCCCCCGCCAGCCCAGGCTCCGCGACGGGTCCGGGGCTTTCGGTGGGGCTTGATGAGCTATTGTCCTTCAGCAACATTAATGGTGAAACCGCGCGGCCTCCGCGTACTTGGCCGATCTGCGGGACTAGCCGAGGGCCACTCGCTAAGATGAGGCTTTCCCCAGAGCTGGGCACAGACGCGCTATGGTCACGATCCAGTCTCCTGTTAGCCGGATCCACCTTTGGTGGGAGAAGGTGGCGTGGGCGTTCATCTGGCAGCTCTGGGGAGAACCTTAGAAGGGGAAAGAGAAAAATGCCACCTTCTTTATTTTTGTGTCCTTAAGTAATAATAAGTACATTAACGTTTGTGTCCACCACTGGGAAGAGTGCATAGGGCGGCCACAGCCATAAGAACTGAGAATTTATATCCGTGCCTGTAGGCTTTTTAGAAATTAAGACCGATTTAGAATCCAGCGTTGCATAATATTTGGAAAGGCAGATGTATGTTTTGGTGGATGAGACTGTGTGTATGGGCATACTTTTTAATTGGGTTGCTTTACAAGGTGTTAATTTGTAATATCCCAACGGGTATTTGGATGAGCGCGAGGCTATTGTCTTCAGGACCAGTTTTATTAGTTACTAGAAAATGCATCTTTATGGGGGTGTGGTGGACACTGTCGGGTGTGATAATGGGGATTAGCAGTTGCTGTGTTCCTGGCTGGAAGTCAGTCTCGGCTTTGTATTGTGAGATGTTGGCCAGGGCTCCATGGCTGGAGGGGAGTCAAAGGAATGTGTTTATTTCAGTGGGAAACGCTAACTTGCTGTGGACCATCCAGGTTTCCTCTGATTTCTCCTTCAGTCAAAGGACTGTGAGAGGCAACATTTTGATCTCTTCCAAAAAGAGAAACCGGTGCAAACAGAATTCTCCAGCCTTGGCCAAACGGATGATTTTTAAAGCTGTTACATTTGGTAATATTGTGTATATTTGCTGCTACAAACTTGTAACTATTTAGGCAGTGGGGATTTTGGAGTGACTGAAAGCCTCCCAGTGTCTGAGTGGGAAGAACCCATGCCTACCACCCTCTGCGTCTCTACTAGTTAATCATGGCTATGGCTGGCATTTATAGATAGCAAGTTAGGTTTAGAACATGTGCATTTTAAAGTGTGTTTGCTGAGAAATCAGTCATCTTTCTCTCTGACTTCCTCCAAATCATGCATATATCATCAACATATGAATAAATCTCTATTTCAGTCTCCTATGGCTTCTCAAACTCCCCTGGACTCAACAGTTTCCATTTCTTGGGGCTTCCTTTACTCTTTTCCTAAGCGTTTCATGCCCTCTGTGTATGACCTCACTGTTCTCTGTCTTGGAAGGTATTTTCCAGGTTAGGCTATCCAGTCAGGATAAAGTCTTCTTTCCCCAAGATGTATATTTAAAGGGTTTCACATGAACCCCTGGGGCATCCCATAATGATGTCCTTTCCGATTCCTAGAGAAAGGGTGTCTCTTCTTATACATTCAGGTGTCCATTCTTTACCAGAAATAACCTTCAGGCCAACATTCAAGAGAGTTCAGGAGTTTTCTATGAGTGCTTGAAAAATACTCATACTGTGTCATCCAGTCAGCCAGGCTGACTGAAATATAGTTGAATAATTCATCAGTAGATATTAGATTCACATTCAACCTGTAATTTCCCAATAAAAGTGGTATATGTGGTCATTTTAATGTGAATTTTATATAATAGTTCATCCTAGCATTTTGTTATGTGCTATCCTGAGAGAGGCTGGATCTAGGAAATTTACTGGTTAGGATTCTCCCATTTCATACTGGTTGGTTTCTTCAGACAGATGATGCTGTTGCAACTCAGAAAATCAAGGAGGATGTCAGCTTCATAATACTCTGGTTCTTAGGATAAAAGCATTCTTAGAGTTCACCTAGTCCAAACCTTTGTTATAGGAAGAAATCTGGTATTTGGATGGGTGAAATGACTCAGCCATGTCCTCACAGGACATTAGTGGGAGATCCTCCAGTGCATGTCCAGATACCCAGTCAATGCAATTTCCACCAATTCCAAACTTTTCAGGATGTATAGGCAACAAATGTGCCACTTAATCTGCAGGTCTAGTTGAATTATGTATGTTGAATACCGAGCATTTAACACATAAAAAGTTAACACTGAGATAGTATCATATAATATTATATAAAATTAAAATACATTTTAAAAAGTCAACATGATCATAAATTGATGAGTGATCTAGAGTTCTGCAGTGGCCTCTAGCTCGGGGAACCTCTGACAAGTTGAATAATAAAGAATGATAAGAGCTTACACTTATTGAATGTTTACTGTGTGCACCGTACTAAGCACTTTATCCTTACTAACTTATTTCATCCTTTCAACACTTGTATGAGGCAAGCACTGTTTTCTCCTTTTTACAGACAAACTGAGGCAGGGAGTGGATGAGAAACTTTCCTACAGTTATAGAGTTAGGAAGTGGCAGATCCACACTGTTAATCACCACGTGGAGTGTGATTAAAGGTGGAGAAGTGCGTGTTTTAAGCAAAGGAATTTTGCACTCGGTCACATGATTTGAGTCTGAGAGGGGTCCTTGGACCCCTCCCAATAAATGTCCCCAAGGAGTCAGCAAACAGCCTAATTACAGGAGGGTCAGTTGATTACAGTTGCACTGAAAACATTTTCTTAACCCTTGACCTGTCTGTGTGCATAATATTATGAATACAGGTATTGATTGTGAGTTGACTCCATTACAGCAGAGATGTCTTTAATACTTTTATTGAGATGCAGGATGAAGAGCTTCTCCATTTACAGACAGGCATGTAACATAATTTAGAGATAAAAAAGAGAATCAAATGAATCAGTCATCCAACCAGATTTGTGTCCTATTGGGTTGCTAGTAATTCATCCACAAAATCATCTACTTCAAAAATAACTTCGTTGATTTACCCCCCAAACCCTTTTTCTTTTTCATGATCCAAATTTGTGATTTTGTGTAAATTGAGTGGACTTTTATTTTCCATGATTAGTTCTAATCTGGTTTACGATACATATTATAATTTGTGATCATTTTACCCTTCTAGGATCTTAGTATGCAATTACCTTAGTAATTTCCTGACATTGCCTCTTCCAGAAGTACTATGTGCATGTAGGTATATATTTATATCTGGCATATGTAACTATATATGTAAGATTTGTGGATCTAAATTAATTTTATTTGGGAATTTCTGATCTCCTTTGAAGTAACCTGAGATTCCCTGGGAGTGTCATAGAAACAGATGGAAATCACTGGTTTATGCACTTCTTTGGATGTAAGTTAGGAACTCTAGATACTGTATTAATTTTATCAAGGCACCAACTGGTATAACTCTAAATAGCAACGTGGGAGCTTGAGGTTATGAATGCAGACAAAGCACCAGGCTAACAGTATCCCACCATGTGAAAGAATAAACACAGCTTCCAAAAGTACCTTATAGCTAGGAAAATACTAGGCAATTTGACACACAAATTTTTTTTTTAAGCTGGAAACTTACAAAGTCTTTCCTGTTGTTATATTTTGAATAGTGAACATGATTGATGTTAAACTTTTATTTCCTTGATCACGACTGATGACTTTAGGATCTTAATCATGGGTGGAGGGGGAATAATGTCCTTAAAAAAAGGACACACAGGCAATCATTAGGCCAACAAAGACTGTACTTAGAATTTCTGGCTAAAATGAATGTCTTGGTCTCCTAACAAAAGAAACATTTTACTAGTCCTGGTTCTTAAAAACAGTAACAAACTGTGTCTTTTTTGATACTAAATTCTGACCCTTTGGTTCTGGGAAAGGGGATTTGCATGAGTAGGTATGTGTGTGTATAGATGCGTATTTAGATATATACATTTATATATGAATCAAGAAATATTTGATGCATATGTTACATGTGTATACCTTGTAAGATGAGTAATGACTGAGATTTCAGTGTGCTCAGAGTCAGGGCTGGTTTGGATTTTAAAGGAATCTACTGAATGTTTAGCATTTAACTGACGAACTGTATTATAAAAGAAAATGAAGTGTTTCAGGTTTTTAAGACAAATACACTGTCAGCCCCAATTATGCAAAGTTGTGGTTAGGAAAATAAGGCACGTGGTGTCATTACGTTTAATAGAAACAGAGCCCAGAGCTAAGGGGAGTGTGCCAGTTGGTAACTTGCTCTGATCCATTACGGAGCTCTCTGGGAGATCATCCTGTTACCTCCAGGCAGAGTTCTTTGTGACAATTGTGATGAGAAGTGGCAGCAAGCATCCAGAGAGTTTGGACTTTAGCATCTGTGTTGGCAGATCTGTGCAATGTGACCTCGCACCTAAACAAAATTGCTCTTTACAGTTTAGGCCCAGTCTGGAGAATGGGGGCATTGATTTTCCAAATCCACAAATGCAGAATACCATCGTGAAACTATAATTTATTTATACAAATGGTGTGTTTTTACAAAGGCCATCTGTCAGTTGACTCTCTGATCTAAAACAAATCTGTTTGTTCCCCCAGAAGAAATAACATGTCTGTTGAAAAAAGATTTATGGACGACAGGCTGCCCAATCCACCAGCCATTGGTATAATAGTAACTATTTATGATATATTTACTTCTAAAGGGGTGCTGTGAGTGGAAACTATTACTTGTAAAGTATGGTAATTAATTTTTCATTACCTCAAAGCCAAGAAATGGAGCCCACTTGCATTTATTAAGATTGCTGCATGAGAAACATGTTCCTTCTGGAAAAAAAAAATCCAGGTAAAGCATTCATAGAGCTGTGGTTCTGTGATAACTCACTGTTCTGATTGGGTAGATATAGGCCTATGGGGTTGATCTCAAGCCTTTGATTGTTTTCTGGAGGACAAGGAGACAAATCACTCTTGAATGACCATGGCTACTTTATCTCTAGGCACCACGGATGGCCCTCATTAAAAATTAGAACTTTCTATTAATACTAAAAGAAAAGAAGATTCCAGGCTAGGAGAAATTGAAATGGAAAAGAAGGGAAAGCTCTCTGCCCTATCTCCACCTCTCCCCAGCCCCTGACCCCTGCCACAAAGAAGATACTCAAACTATTTATCTGTTTATCTATTTATTCCTGGACTCCCACCCCCAGCTTTACTGACGTATAATTGACAGATAAAATCGTACAGTTGACCCTCTATTTCTTTCTTTTCTTTTTTTTAATACTTTAAATTCTAGGGTACATGTACACAACATGCAGGTTTTTTACATATGTATACATGTGCCATGTTGGTGTGCTGCACCTGTTCACTGGTCATTTACATGAGGTATATCTCCTAATGCTATCCCTCCCCCAACCCCACGACAGGCCCCGGTGTGTGATGTTCCCCACCCTTGGTCCAAGTGTTCTCATCGTTCAATTCCCACCTATGAGTGAGAACATGTGGTGTTTGGTTTTCTGTCCTTGCAATAGTTTGCTCAGAATGATGGTTTCTAGCTTCATCCATGTCCCCACGAAGGATGTGAACTCATCGTTTTTATGGCTGCATAGTATTTCATGGTGTATATGCGCCACAATTTCTTAATCTAATCTGTCATTGATGGATATTTGGGTTGGTTCCAAGTCTTTGCTGTTGTGAATAGTGCCACAATAAACATACGTGTGCATGTGTCTTTATAGCAGCATGATTTATAATCCTTTGGGTATATGCCCAGTAATGGGATGGCTGCAGTTGAATCTCTATTTCTATGGGTTTTGCATCCATAGATTCAGCCAACCACAGTTTGAAAATGTAGTTAGGCCTGTAATAGTTGCATCTGTGCTGAACTTGTAGGGACTTTTTTCCTTATCATTATTCCCTAAACAATACAGTATTACAACTATTTACATAGGATTTGCATTGTATTAGGTATTATAAGTAATCTAGAGATAATGGGCATAGGTTACATGCAGATACGAACCATTTTATATAAGGGACTTGAGCATCCTTGGATGTGGTGTCTGCAGGAGTTTCTAGAACCAATCCCCTGTGGTTACTGAGCGACAACCGTATGTATTTAAGGGATACAATGTGATGCTTTCATATGCATATATATTATGAAATTATTGTCACAATCATTAACACATCAATTACCTGACATAGTTAGCTTTGTGTGTGTGTGTTGAGGACATTTAAGACCTACTTTCTTAGCAAACTTCAGGTATACAATACGGTATTATTAACTCTAGTCACCATGTTGTACGTTAGATCCCCAGAATGTGTTCCTTATAACTGAAAGTTTGCACTCTTTGGCCAACATCTTTTCATTTCCCTCAATTCCCAGCCCCTGGCAACCACCATTCAACTCTGTTTCTTTGAGTTTGACTTTTTTTTTTTTTTTTTTTTTTTTGAGACAGAGTCTTGCTGTTGCCCAGGCTGGAGTGCAGTGGTGCGATCTCGGCTCACTTCAATCTCTGCCTCCCAGGTTCAAACCGTTCTCCTGCCTCAGCCTCCCAGGTAGCTGAGACTACAGGCATGCACCATCATGCCCAGCTAATTTTTTTTTTGTATTTTTGGTAGAGACGGGGTTTCATCATGCTGGCCAGGCTGGTTTTGAACTCCTGACCTCAAGTGATCCTCCCGCCTCAGCCTCCCAAAGTGCTGGGATTACAGATGTGAGTCACCGCACCCGGCCGAGTTTGACTATTTTAGATTCCACATATAAGTGAGCTTATACATTTCTCTTTCCTTGTCTGACTTGTTTCACTTATTAGCATAATGCTTTCAAGGTCCATCCGTGTTGTCACCAATGGCAGGATTTCCTTCTTTCCTTCTTTTTAATGACTGTATATAATGGCAAAAACTGCAATTACTTTTGCACCAATCTAATATATACATATATACACATGCGCACACACACACACACACAATTTCTTTATCCATTAATTCATCAATGGACATTTAAGTTGTTTCCATGTCCTGGCTATAGTGAATAATGGTGCAATGACCATAGGAGTGCAGATATATCTGAAGCTACTGTTTAGGATATATACCCAGGATATATACCCAGAAGGATATATACCCAGAAGATGGGTTGCTGGATCATAAGATGGTTCTATTTTCAATATTTTGAGGAACCTCCATACTGTTTTCTATACTGGCCCTATCAAATTTCATTTTCACCAGTAGCGTACAATGATCTTGTTTCTCCACATCCTTGTCAATGCTTTTAATCTTGTCTTTTTGACAACAGCTAACCTAACAGATGTGAGGTGATATCTCTTTGTGGTTTTGATCTGCATTTCCCTGATGACTAGTGATGCTAAGCACCTTTCATGTGCATGTGTACCTGTTGGCCATTTATCTTTCTTTGGAACTATGTCTGTTCAGGTCATTTGCCCATTTTTAAATGAGGTTTTTTTTTTGTTTTTGTTTTTGTGTTTGCTATTGAGTTGTATGAGGAGTTCCTGATATATTTTGGATATTAAATCCTAATAGGACATATGGTTTGCAAATATTTTCACCATTTTATAAGTTACCTTTTCATTTTGTTGATTGTTCCTTTGCTGTGAAGAAGATTTTTAGTTTGATGCCATCCCATTTGCTTATTTATTTATTTATTTTGTTGCCTCTGCTTTTGAGGTCATATCCAAAAAAATCATTTCCTAGACCAATGTCGAGGAGCTTTCTCCTAGGTTTTATTCTACATTTTTACAGTTTCAGGTCTTACATAGAAGTCTTTAATCTATTTCAAATTATTTTTTGTGAGTAGTGTAAGACAGAAGCTCAATTTCATTCTTTTGCATGTGGATATCCAGTTTTTCCTTCGCCATTTATTGAAGAGGCTGTCCTTTCCCCATTGTGTATTCTTGGCACCTTTGTCAAAGATCAGTTTACTGTATTAAATATTTACTTATTTTGGAATATTTATTTTTGAATGGGACCTAATATTTCTCAAGTACATATTCTCTTCCAGGGCTTGGCTAGATCACAGGAGAGGTACAAAAACCCATGCCTTCTTCTCTCTGGAAGCTTGCCGTCTACCTGATAACTCAGGGCTTGGTGATAGGTAGATAAATCCCCTTGAAATTGTCCATGAAAAGTGGTTAACAAGAGTCAGTAGTTATCTCCAAACATCTTTCTTAACATCTTTCTTAAGTGAATTTATCTCCAAACATCTTTCTTAACATCTTAAGTTTTCTGAAGCATTCTTAAGATCAGCTAAACCAGGTTTCTTCCTCAGATGTTTTACTTTGTTTGCTTTTTATTTATTTTTGCTTTTCAAATATTTAAAAACATAAGTAATATTTGAACATGGTACAAAGGTGAACAGTGCAAGGGGCCCTTTCTCTTATGTCTCTGTTGCATTCTTGCATTGCTATTAAGAAATACTTGAGGCTGGGTAATTTATAAAGAAAAGAGATTGCACTATTTACAATAGCAAAGACTTGGAACCAACGCAAATACCCATCAATGATAGACTGGATAAAGAAAATGTGGCACATATACACCATGGAATACTATGCAGTCATCAAAAAGAATGAGTTCATGTCCTTTGCAGTAACATGGATGATGCTGGAAGCTATCATTCTTGGCAAACTAACACAGGAACAGAAAACCAAACACCACATGTTCTCACTTATAAGTGGGAGTTGAACAATGATAACACAGGGAGGGGAACATCCCACACTAGGGCCCGTTTGGGGATGGGGGGCGAGGGGAGGGAGAGCATTCGGACAAATACCTAATGCATGTGGAGCTTAAAACCTAGATGATGGGTTGACAGGTGCAGCAAACTGCCATGGCACATGTATACCTATGTAACAAACCTGCACATTCTGCACATGTATCCCAGAACTTAAAGTAAAATTTAAAAACTAAAACAAACAAACAAACAAACAAACAAACAAGATTTAACTGGCTCATGGTTCTGCAGGCTGTGCAAGCATGGAGCCCACATCACTTTGCTTCTTTTTTCCTGTTCCACGGCTCGTCTCCAAAGGTAAGCACTGTAAATTCTTAGCTGTTTCTTCTGATATTTATCTACATACATCTAGAAAGAAATAAAGGAAGGAAGGAAGGGAAGAAAGAAGGGAGAGAAAAAGAAAAAGGAATGTAACACTGTTTCTTGACTTACCAGTTTGAGTCACTATTCCTAGTGATTTATTACTGTGAAATGAGGATCTAGTTCTCTTACACTCTTTCTTTTCTTCCCACTTCCTTTTTCCCTATCCCCTTGATACAGTTATATCACAGTTTTTGGTTAAATTAATATGATTATGATCATATAGTTATTACAGCAGAGCCATATAGTATACTATACTCCCTATCTTGTCCAATATTTGTTTTTCCTGAAAATGATAATTGCCTTTTACCCACTTTGGCTTAACTATCTTTGTGCTTTTTGGCAGATCCTGTTCACAACCTCCCAGGCCATGTAATGCTGGAGATAACTGTGCCTAGTAACGTTGCTACAATGCTGCCATACAGCTGTGCATGGGTGATGCCTGTCATTTTCAATATAACTGTGAACAGTGAAGCAAGATGGAGGTGTGGTATGGTATGAAGTTGTACCTTGACCTAGATGTTAGATTCTGCAACTTATGCAAGGTGATTTTGCAATCATGTATAGTAATGATGTTGAAGTTTCAGGATGACCAGACTGGAAGCAGCAGAGACTTTGAAAATGCCTCTTTAGGCTTCCTGAAGGATATCACTGTAGGCAAGTAGAAGGTCTTCACCACCTTGAGCATGTGTCCTACGAGGACCTGGAGATCTGAGGAGCCACCCTCATCCCCTACCCCAAACAGCTGACATCTTTCTTTCCTTAATTCCTGGCAGCATATCCTTTCAGCTTGCTACAGTGAAATATTGTTTGTATTAGGTTTTTTTTTTTTTTTTTTGACAGAGTCTCATTCTGTCACCAAGGCTGGAATACAGTGGTGAGATCTCAGCTCACTGCAACCTCGATCTCCCGGGTTCAAGCAATCTGCCTGCCTTGGCCTTCCAAAGTGATGGGATTACAGGCCTGAGCCACTGCACCTGGCCCTAAATCATGCTCTTAAAGGCAAGAGGCATGTCTTTTCTTGTTGCCTGGAAGGAACATGGCTATCGCAGTGAACTAGCCTCAACCATGCAGAAGAGAGTGGCATCCTGGAAAGGCTGAGCACCAGAAGGGAAGGAATATGAGTTTCCAACATTGAAGGGTACCCTATTAGCCTTGGCCTTTTTTTTTTTTTTTTTTAAAGAGAGGGTCTTGCTATGTTGTCCAGGCTGGCCTAGACCTCCTGGCCTCAAGCAATTCTCCCATCTTGGCCTCCCAAAGTGCTGGGCTTACAAGTGTGGACCACTGTGCCTGGCCATCTAGGCCTTCTAATACTTCTTGTAATATGGAAGAGAAGTACAACTCCATTTTATTTCATTCATTATCAGTAGAATCTGCATCCTGACTAATCCATTACATGTGTTTAATCTGCCATGTTTTATGGGAGGAGATCCCTCATTACATGTAGAATAAAGATTTCTTGTCTTTTTCACATAAAGGAGATAAAAGCCTCAGAAATGTTAAACAGAGAAGGAAGAAACACATCTCTCAGCTGGATGAATAGATTAACTCTTGGCATGCTACCATACTTCCAATTTATTTTATTTTTATTTGCATGGTTCATGGAAGGAAGAAGGAACTTAGAAACTAAAGACTCAGTTCTAGTTTTAGTTTCTCCACTGTGTGACCTTGGGCAATTAATAGAATCTTTGAGTTTTATCATCTATAAAATGATAATAACTAACCACTATTATCCCTTAACCAGAGGGGGACTGTATACCAAATTCTACTTTTGTAATGATGTCTTTAAATATTTGCTTTACAATGAATCTAAGATTAATCTTTAAAATGAATGATTATGTATTTATCTTACTTAAAATGAATGGCATTTAATATGTAAACTTACATGTATTATAATAATATTGATGGGCTGGGGGCAGTGGCTCATGCCTGTAATCCCAGGACTTTGGGAAGCTGAGGTGAACAGATCACTTGAGCTCAGGAGTTCAAGATAAGCCTGGGCAACATAGGGAAACCCCATCTCTATAAAAAAAAATAAATTTAAAAATCTTGGTAGTTGTTATTTATTATATATTTTCCATGTGTCAGGACCTGCAAAGCACTTTAATAATGGTAGTGATATTGATAGTAATGAACTGTTATTGCATGCTTGCTATATGCTATATACTACACTAACTGCTTTATGTGTATTAACTCATATACTCCTTACATCAACCCCTTATGATGTTCTGTTCTTAAGCCCACTTTACAGGTGAGGAAAGTGAGACCGGCAGTGGTTATATAACTTGTCTAAAACAAGGATTCATATCCATGTGCAGGCTGACTTTAAAGCCTTCACTCTTATGCTGCTATGTTGCTTTCTCACCACCTTTTATAAAATGGCTTATATTACTTAAACACTTTTTTTTTTTTTTTAAGAGACAGTCTTGTTCTGTTGCCCCATGATGGAGTATAGTGGTGCAATCATGGCTCACTGCAGCCTTGAACTTCTGGGCTCAAGCGATCCTCCTACCTCAGCCTCCAAAGTAGCTAGGCTGAAGGCTGTATTTCTTTTTAAATAAATTTATCAGGAAAGTGGGCAGGTAAGATTAGAGAATCATAAACTGGACCTTCAACAAAATTTGCCTGTAACTTGAAACTTACTGTTTTGAACCCATGGCCATGACACAACTTAGAAGCATGGAAGGGATGTAGGGTCATCCCTTGTAACCCCCACCCAGCGTGAAAATTCTGTCTGTGATAGCCTGGACAGATGGTCACCCTGCCTGTATTTTAACACCTCACTGGCTGAGCTTTCACTGCCTTTTTAGTGCCTGTGCCACTGTTGGGAAATCTCACCATGTTGGTTTTCAGACTCAGGCCACTGTGTTTCTTGCTGCCTTTGCAAAGCTAAGGTCATCAAGTGGCAGCAAATCTCTCCCTGGCTCTCATCCCTCTCCCTCTTCTGTCTCTCAGCCCCTTTGATAGAAAATTTCATGAAGAAGATGGCATTTGAGCTGAATGTGGAAGGCTGCATGGGATTTCAGTAGGTGGAGATGGGAGAAGGCATGATTAGAGGCACAGGCTGGAAGTTGGCCAGGTGGGGGTGCGGCTGGTGTGCCAGCCTAGCAGTTCATTCAGTGCTTGAGAGCAGGTTCACAGGAAGGTATCTTTGGAATGGCAGGCTGAGGCCTTAATATGAGAAATTGTCTTGAATAGACTCCAAAGTGATTCAACTAAGAATTTTTGCAATTGTGCTTTATGTTGAGAAGTTAACACAGTCCAAATGCCTTATTTACACATGCTTATTTTCATAAAAAGATACTTCCTGTGGTCTGAATATTTGTATCCCCAAGAATTCATATGTTGAAACCTAACCTCCAATGCAATAGTACTACAAGAGGTGGGGTCTTTAGGAGGTGATTAGATCATGAGGACGGAGACCTCATGAATGGGATTAGTGCCCTTATGAGAGGCTGGAGGAAGCTTGTCTTCTCTTTTGCCTTGTGAGAATGCAGCAAGAAGGTGTCATCTCTGATGAGCAAGCCCTCACCAGACACTGAAGCTGCTGGCACCTTGATCTTAGGTGTCCCAGCCTCCAGAACTGTGGACAATACATTTCTATTGTTTATAAATTACCTAGTCTAAGGTGCAGTCATCCCCCCATACCTGTGGATTCTGCATTTGTGGATTCAAGTAACCATGGATCAAAAATATTTGGAAAAATTATTGCATTTGTACTAAAAATGTACAGAATATTCTCATCATTATTCCTTAAACAACACAGCATGATGATCATTTACCTAACATTTACATTGTATTACATTTTATAAGTAATCTACCTATGATTTAAATTATATGAAAGGACGTACATAGGTTATATGCAAATACTACACCATTTTTTTAACAGGGATTTGAGCATCATCGAGTTTTGGTATCCACAGGAGGTTCTGGAACCAGTCCCCCACAGGTATCAAGGGATGAGTGCATTTTGTTATAGCCACTCAAAAGGACTAAGACAATACTCTCCAAAGAGGCATGTTAAGTAGATTTACTGATGAGTTATCTGTACAAGGTCGCAGCAGCCTGTCCCTTGCGTCAGGTTTTGCCAGGAGGACCACTTCTCTTTCTAGTACATCATGCCGCCTGTCTCTCTGATTGTCCCTTTCTTCCAGCTTATTTAATAAGAGTATTCTCCACTTCATTTTGTGTTGCTGATCATGAAATTGAGTGCTCCCAATTATATGACAGGTGAGCAAGAAGAACCTTACTTAGAGCCAGAGGGGAAGGTCACAATTAAGATCTTTAAGAACTTTGAAAAAGACATCCCTGCAGAATGGCTATGACAGCTGCTGCTCATTGAGATTAGGAACCATTGGCTTGAAACCAGCTAGTGCTGAACAGCGGGACTTCCTGCTCTGCTCCAAAGTGTTTATTTCATTCCACAGTGGCTGCCGAAATGCAGCCTCTAGGAATCCTGCCTTAAATGTGCCCCTGGAGACCCTGGGCTATTAAAGGTTATTGCTAGTGGTCCTCTGTCTAGGAAATGATTCCAGTTCTACATTATACATCTTTGAGTTGGCTTAAAGCACTGCATATGTTACGACAAAGTGTTGCAGTGATGTATATGTTTGTTTTGGTAACCCATATAGTCATTTTTCAGGAAAATTATGTTGGGGACATTATAGCACATAACCCAAGGAAGCAAATGTTCACCCATCAGATTTTTTCTTTTTAGAATAAACCCTTAGAGTAACTGTCACATGTATATGTTTCTGTTTTCCAAACAGTGTCCAGATAACCTTTAGCTCATACCAATATACCCTTAAAATGGTAATATCTATGAATGATTCAATTACATTAATAGCCCCCAATGCCTCTTGTGGAACTAGTTTCAATTTTATTTTTTTAATTTATCATTTCTTTCTTTATCTTTAGAGATAGGGTTTTGCTTTGTTGCCCAGGATAGTCTCAAACTCCTGGCTTCAAGAGATCCTCCTGCCTCAGCCTCCCAAAGTGCTGGCATTACAGGTGTGAGCCACTGCGCCAGGCCTGAAATTTTCTTATATTGCTCAAAGGTTAGATAAAATCCTAATTTTTGAATTCTGTTACCATGAAACAGACCCTGCATTATATATACTTAGAATACATGACATCCCATGTACCACACTACACTCCTTTTCACATTTGTAAATTAAATCAATAATCAAACGAGGCATTCTCATCCCCCCTCCCTTTTTAGTGTGCTGTAGTCCCTTTGCTAATCTTTAGAATGTGTGCGGTGTTTTCTTGGGAACTATAATAGGGCTGATATTCTATATGGCTAGCCTTACTTGACCCAACCCTAGCCATTCACAAACAATGGACATTCATGGTATATTTTTCACTTCCCTGCTTGCTCTCTGAGCAATGAACTGTGCAGTAGGATATGTCTTTATGAGGTCCTTCTAGTTAAACCTGGTATTTTCTTTGTGCTGATATTCTCTCCCTTGAGATACAGCCTTTTGCTGATGCTAAAGGTTTGTGGCAGTCTTCATTTAGGCTTGTTCTTATTTTTGGATACAGCTAATATAAGCATAAGGTTTCTGTCAGATGAAATTTAGAGGCACTCTGTATTTCTGTTTAGAATATTAAAAACACAGGGCTGTTTCTACAGCATTTGTAAATGCAGCACCTCCTTGCTTACAAAACAATCACAAGATCCTCTGAACCATGCAAAGTCTCCCAGAGAAATCTCCAGGGTAGCAGATTGCAAACTCTGGCTTCGAGATAACTGTTCCTCACCTCTCGTCTCACAGCCAAACATTATTATCAGCTAGAACAAGAAGTTCTTTAAAAATGTAATTGTAGCTGTTTTTATTTTGATTCTGTACATAAAAATTTAATTATTTAATTATTATTATTTTTTTTAGAGATAAGGTCTTGCTCTGTTTCCCGGGCTGGAGTGCAGTGGTGAAATCATAGCTCATTGCAACCTTGAGCTTCTGGGATCAGGCTATGTTTCTGCCTCAGCCTCCTGAGTAGCTGAGACTACAGGTGTGCATTACTGCATCTGGCTAATATTTTTATATTTATATTTTTATTTTTTGAGATGGAATCTTGCTCTGTCACCCAGGCTGGAGTGCAGTGGCGCAATTTTGGCTCACTGCAATCTTCATCTCCTGGGTTCAAGCAATTCTCCTGCCTCAGCCTCCCAAGTAGCTGGGATTACAGATGTGTGCCACCACGCCCAGCTAATTTTTTTTGTTATTTTTTAGTAGAGATGGAGTTTTACCATGTTAGCCAGGCTGGTCTCGAACTCCTGCTTTCAAGTGATCTGCCTCCCAGAGTGCTAGGATTACGGACATGAGCCACTGCATGCAGCCGATAATTTTATTTTTTGTAGAGATGGGGTCTCACTTTGTTGTCCAGGCTGGTCTCAAAGTTCTGGCTTCAAGTGATTCTCCCACCTTGGCTTCCTAAAGTGCTGGAATTAGAGGCATGAGCTACTGTGCCTAGACTGTACACAAAATTTTAAAAATGCCTACCAGTTCCTTAATTCTGGTTGCTAGCACATACCACAGAGCAATGCAGATAGGGATGGGCAGGACTGATGTAAAAATGAAAGCAAAGAAGCCAAGGTAGTGAAGTGATTGCAAAGTTATGAATTTTGTTCCCAAGGAAACCTATACAATGAAAGTATTTCCATTGGGAATATTTGTTTTTACTTATTTTTCCTCATTACAAAAGTAAATAATATTTATATAGCCATTTTGGAAAAAATAGAAAAGTAGTTCTCACCCTCAATCTCAATACCCGTGTAATAACTACTGTTAATCTTATTTCATATCCTTTCTGTATTTTCTTCTACACATCTATGTAGTTCACAAAAATGAAATGATTCACTTTCAATTGCTCTTAAAGCTTTTGTGTTATAAAACAACACTAATTTATAACTTAACGTGAGTTATCACAAGGTGAACACATTTGTAACCAATACCCACATAAAGAAATAGAACCTTGTCAGTCATTCCAGGAATTCCCGAATCTGCCCTATCAACAGCTCAAACCACCTGGATTCCCACATGAGTAGTCACTGCTTTGGCTTTTATCATAGGTTAACGTTTTATCATTTATAACTTCTACACATATGTTATAGGCCCCATCATACATTGTTATTTTTTTTTCTTTAAACTGTCAATTATCTCTTATAGAGATTTTTAAAAAACCACTTTTATATTTACCCACATATTAACTGTTTCTGGTGCTCTTCATTTCTTTGTATTGATCAGATTTCTGTCTGTTATATTTGTCTTTGTTCCAGAAGGACTTTAACATTTCCTGAGGTGCAGGTCTACAGCTAGTAAATTCTTTCAGTTTTCTATGCCTGAAAAAGTCTTTATTTCACTTTTGTTTTTTGAGATATTTTTGCTGGGTATAAAATTATAGGATGACAGCTTTTTTTCCTCCTCTAGTACTTAAAAATTGTTGTTTCATTGTATTCTGGGATGTATTATTTTCAAGATATATTTATTATCAAGAAGTCAGTTGTATTCTTGTCTTTGTTCCTCTTCTGTTTATAAGACTATCTTTTTCACCAGTGTTAAGCAATTTGACTATGATATGCCTTGGTAAAGGTTCTTGTGCTTTGGGTTCATTGAGCTTCTTGGATCTGTGGGTTCAGTAATTTTAACCAAACTTGAAAAATTTTCAGCCATTATTTCTTAAAAAATTTTTTTTGGCCCTACTTCCTTCTGTTTTCTGTCCTTTGGAGACTCCATTTTTAGGCTGCTGGAAGTTATCTCACTGCTCAGTGATGCTTCACTTATTTTTTTCAGTCTTTTTTTCCTGTGTGTTTCATTTTGTATAATTTCAGTTGCTATATCCTCAAGTTCATTACTCTTTTACAGTAATATGCTGTTCATTTGGTCCAATGTGTTTTTAAAATCTCTTATGTTGTAGTTTTTATCTCTAGAAATTCATTTGGATCTTTATAAAAAAATCTACCTTTCATATCTCTGTATGCTCAATCTTCCTTCTGCTTCATTGAATATATGGACTATAATTATAACTGTTTTACATCCTTATCTACTAATTCTATCTTTTTTGTGTAATTTCTCTGCTCATTATGGAAACAGTTTAATTATTTTGATGCTTGGTTTTAAGTTTTGTTAGCTGGGATCAGAGCAACTTTTGTTCTAGGACTGATTTTGCCTCACTACACAATGCCTCATGAATTTTGAGGTTGTCCACTCTGGTAGATGAGACTATGGACTTTTTCTGGTTCTATGCAAGCTCCAGAAATGTTTATCTTACTTGTTTTAAGTGGTTCTTTTCCAAGCTTTGGGTAGTTGCCTTACACACATGTGCTGATGAATACTCAAGGGGTGCCGCATACACATGTCTGGAGCTCTCTCTGGGCACCTCTCTCCTCACCAGTACTTTGCTCGGTGGACCCTAGCCACATGACTTCCATGAACTCCCAGCATTGCCTTCTCAACTCAGGGAGACTGGAGGGTCCCCCATCTCTGTATTCTGGCCTGAATATTCTCTCCAGGGAGTAAGCTGGGGCAATTTTACCCCTCTCTCAGGGATCACTATTATTTGAAGCCAGATATCCAATGTCTGAAAACAGAATTTGTTTCCTTCCACGTATTTGGTCTAGTATTTTAGTTCTTTTGGGCAGGAAGGTAATCTGGTTCCTGTATTGAGTCCTAATCAGAAGCAGAAGTCCTTATCCTGACTTTTTACAGTGATCACTTCCTTATGTTACTTTGTAGTTTTATCACCTCAGTGTACATTTCTAGATGCTATAGTTTAGTCTTGCCTCCTAAAAGTTATTATATATCTTTTAAATCTCTTAATACACAGAATCCTTCTCCATCCCTTTCTTTTTCTTTCATTTTATCTATTGAAGACCTGTACCATTTGATCTATAGTTTCCCACTGTCTGGAATTTGCTGATGCACATTTGTGGTGCAGTTCAACACATTGTTGTAGTCTTTTGTATTTCTTGCAAATGAGTAGCTGAATCCAGAGGTTTGATCAGACTTGGGTTCAATACCTTTGGCAGGACTATAGGGCTGCTGTACTCTTTCATTAGGAGGCACATAATTTCTGATTGTCTCTCTTTTTGTAATACTAGCAGCCATTAATTCTACATGCCTACACTTATTAATTCATCGGGGATGGAAAAATGGTGGTATTTGAATTCTTTAATTTTTTCATTTATTAGAGTACCTTTATAAAGAGACACATATCCTCATTAGTATTTGATTACCCATGGTATGTTTTATACAGGAAGGCAGAATAAATGCTTCATTTAAGATAATGAATTGGTTTCATATCATTCTCTCAAGGTTACCCATTAGTTTTTTAAAAATCATTTTAAATATCATTATTAACTCACTGATTGATGGGTTTTAATCAATTGCAATTATTATCCTTTAGAAGCTCAAATTTTCCCATCTCTGGCTGATGGAAGCCTCTTCAAATTGGCACTGAGTCCTTTTTACACCTTAGTAGCTTGGTAACTCCCTCTTTTCCAGTATAAGACAATGCTCCAGGCCCATCTCCCACACATTTTTTGCCCCAAATCAGGAATCAACATTTTCCCCAAGAAGTTTTAGTTTTATTTAGTGGAAAATAGTATTTCAACCAATCTGGGTGCTAGGGATAATCAATGCTATTAGGCTGGTCATCATCTTCAGGCTCCTTTAGTGAACAGAGCTAAGATATTATATATATGTGTACATTTTTTTCTTTTAAAAGATAAAATACATTTGGGAGGCCAAGGTGGGTGGATTGCCTGAGCTCAGGAGTTCAAGATCAGCCTGGGCAACACAGTGAAACCCCGTCTCTACTAAAAATATGAAAACTTAGCCAGACATGGTGGTGCACACTTGTAATCCCAGCTACTCAGGAGGCTGAGGTGGGAGAATCGCTGGGACCTGGGAGGTGGAGCTTGCAGTGAGCCGAGATCACGCCACTGTATTCCAGCCTGGGCTACAAAGCAAGACTCCATCTCAAAAAACAAACAAACAAACAAATAAAGAAACAAAATCCAAACCAAAAAAGAGATAAAATACAGTTACTCATCACTTAAACAATGGGGATACATTCTGAGAAGTAAGTTGTTAGGCTATTTCGTCACTGTGAACATCACAGAGTGTACTTACACAAACCTTGATGGTACAGCCTAGGTTTGGACATATCACATACCCAGGCTATGTGAAATGGACACATGTCTAGGTTGTGTGATATGTCCTAATACTCCTGAGCTACAAACTATACAGCATGATACTGTACTGAGTACTGTAGGCAGTTGTACCAGAGTGGTAAGTTTCTGTGTATCCAAACATAGGAAAAGTTACAGTAGAAATATGATATGAAAACTCCATTATAATCTCCTGGGACAATCGTCATACATGTGGTCTGTTGTTGATCAAAACATTGTTATGTAGTGCATGACTGTATCTTCTGAGTTCAGATTCATACATCTAATTCATAACTACAGAGTTATAAAATTCAACCTCTTCTATATCACATTTTTACCTCCTTTCTTTTATACCAAGAATCTTGTTTCTCAACGACACAAGATATGAAAGAGTTAGAATATGCCATAATAATTTACTTAATCCCATGTTTACACAAAATAACCTCAGAATAATAGTAATACCACTTCCACCAATGTTATTACTGAGAGCAGTTAAAACACGTCTTTGCAGCTGGGCACGGTGGCTCATGCCTGTAATCCCAGCACTTTGGGAGGCCAAGGTGGGCAGATCACAAGGTCAGGAGTTAGAGACGAGCCTGTCCAACATAGTGAAACCCTGTATCTACTAAAAATACAAAAAAATTAGCTGGGCATGATGGCGCACACCTGTAGTCCCAGCTACTCGGGAGGCTGAGGCAGGAGAATCGTTTGTACCTGGGAGGAGGAGGTTGCAGTGAGCTGAGACCACTCCATTGCACTTTACCTGGGCAACAGAGTGAGACTCTGTCTCAAAACAAAAAACAAAAAACAAAACAAACAAACAAACAAAAAATTGTTGCATATTGTATCCTCATTCTACCCCTCTTTAAGAATAATTATCTACATTGTTTGAACATCAGCCGTTGCATACTATAATCTTCCCCTTTTAGCTCTCATTTAGTATTAGTTATATAACTAATACTGTAACTGAATGTTTATATAACTAATACTGTAACTGCATGTTTATTACTCATCACCAGTCATTATGTTAAATGTTTCTTTAGTCATTTTGCATGGCTGAAGCTCATTCTGTAGTATGTTTCTCAAAAAGAGTTCATGGGACCAATATTGCCTACTTTTTGTTTGCATATGTTGATAACAGTTTATGCCCTTTGCACTTGAATGTCAGTTTTGCTGCATATAAAATCCTTGGCTTGCATTTTCTTTCTTTGAGTATCTTAAATATGTGCTCCATTTGCTTCTGGAGAAACACTGGTATAGAAATGCTTCAGGATAATCTAATTTTCTTTTTCTTATAACTCATTCACTGTTTGATTAGATGTCAAAGGATTTTTCTTTTTTTTCTTTAAAGTCTAGTAGTTGTATTTGAATATTTTGTGATATTGGTCATTCTGGGTCAATATTCTCAGGTACATGGTGGTTTTTTTGTTTTGTTTTGTTTTTTGGGCATTTTTGTTTTTGTCTTTGAGACAGGGTCTTGCTGTGTTGCCCAGGCTGAAGTATGGTGGCAGTGTCTTGGCTCTCTGCAACCTCTGCATCCAGGCTCAAGCAATCCTCCTGCCTCAGCCTCCTGAGTAGCTGGAACCACAGGCAAGCACCACTATGTGTGGCTAATTTTTGTATTTTCTTGTAGAGATGGGGTTTCACCATGTTGCCCGGGCTGGTCTTCAACTCCTGGACTCAAGTGATCCTCCCACCTCAGCCTCCCAAAGTGCTGGGATTGCAGGTGTCAGCCACCGTGCCTGGCCTGCATGGTGTGTTAATTTTTTTTTTTTTTTTTAAATTTTAAGGCCAGGCACGGTGGCTCATGCCTGTAATCCCAGCACTTTGGGAGGCTGAGGCAGGAAGATCACCTGAGGTTGGGAGTTTGAGACCAGCCTGACCAACATGGAGAAACCCTGTCTCTACTAAAAATACAAAATTAGCCGGGCATGGTGGCGCATGCCTGTAATCCTAGCTACTCGGGACGCTGAAGCAGGAGAATTGCTTGAACCTGGGAGGTGGAGATTGCGGTGAGTCGAGATTGTGCCATTGCACTCCAGCCTGGGCAACAAGAGTGAAACTCCATCTCAAAGAAAAAAAAATTTTTTTTAATAAAATGGGTGCATAATAGGTGTATATGTTCATGGGGCACACACGATGTTCTGATACAGGCATACATTGTGTAGTAATCACATCAGAGTAGTTGGGGTATCCATTACCTTAGCATTTATTGTTTCTTTGTGTTAGGAACATTTCAATTCCATTCTTGTAGTTATTTTTAAATATACAATAAATTATTATTGACTATAATCACCCTGTTGTACTATCAACAGCTAGATCTTGTTCATTTTATCTAACTATATTTTTGCACCCAACATGATGTGTTCTTTTAAAATATAGTTTCAGAGGTTTTATTTTTAATTTGAAGAAAGTTTTCTTAAATTACAGTATTTTGGCATTTGTTTTGTTCTCTTGTTTTAGTTTTCTTCTTTGGAGACTCCTGTTACCCATATTTTGAATCTTCTTTGGCTCTCTTCAATATTTGTTAGTTTCTCTCTCATCATTTAAATCGTTTGAAAATTTCTTTTTAAAATAGACTTTATTTAACAATTTTATTATTATTTTTAAATTTCAATAGATTTTTCGGGGACAAGTGGTGTTTGGTTACATGAATAAGTTCTTTAGTGGTGATTTCTGAGATTTTGATCTGAGATTTTGGTGCACTCATCACCCGAGCAGTGTATGCTGTACCCAGTGCGTAGTCATTTGTGTTTACCCTTCACCCTCCTCCCACCCTTCCCCACAAGAACCCAAAGTCCTTTGTATCATTCTTATGCCTTTGAGTCCTCATAGCTTAGCTCCCACTTACAAGTGAGAACATACGACGCTTGGTTTTCCATTCCTGAGTTACTTCACTTAGAATAATGGTCTCCATTTCCATCCAGATTGCTGCAAATGCCATTAATTCATTCCTTCTCATGGCTGAGTAATATTCCATGTTGTGTGTGTACACACACACACACACACACACACACACACACACACAAACATTTTCTTTGTCCATTCATTGATTGATGGACATTTGGGCTAGTTCCATATTTTTGCAATTGCAAATTGTGCTGCTACAAACGTGTGTGCAAGTACCTTTTTCGTCTAATGACTTCTTTTCCTCTGGGTGGGATTGCTGGATTAAATGGTATATCTACTTTTAGTGCTTTAAGAAATCTCCACACTGTTTTCCACAGTGGTTGTACTAGTTTACATTCCCACCCTTGTGTTCCCTTTTTACCACATCCATGCCAACATCTATTATTTTTTGATTATGGCCATTATTGCAGGAGTAAGGTGGTATTTCATTGTGGTTTTGATTTGCACTTCCCTGATCGTTAGTGATATTGAGCATTTTTTTTCATGTTTTTTGGCCATTTGTATATCTTCTTTTGAGGATTGTCTGTTCATATCCTTAGCCCACTTTTTGATGAGCTTCTTTTTTTTCTTGCTGATTTGTTTGAGTTCCTTGTAGATTCTGAATCTACATCTGTCCTTTGTCAGATGTAAAAATTTAGCCCTTTGTCAGATGTATAGATTGTGAAGATTTTCTCCCACACTGTGGGTTGTCTGTTTACCCTGCTGATTATTTCTTTTGCTGTGTGAAGTTTTTTGCTTAATTAAGTTCCATTTATTTACCTTTCTTTTTGTTGTGTTTGCTTTTGGGTTCTTGGTCATGAAATCTTTGCCTAAGCCAATATCTGGAAGGGTTTTTTTCAATGTTATCTTCTAGAATTTTTATGGTTTCATGTCTTAGATTTAAGTCTTTGCACCATCGTGATGATTTTGTGTAAGGTGAGAGATGAGATCCAGTTTTATTCTTCTAAATGTGTCTTGCCAATTATCCCAGCACCATTTGTTGAATAGGGTGTCCTTTACCCATTTTATGTTTTTGTTTGCTTTGTCAAATATCAGTTGGTTGTAAGTATTTGGCTTTATTCCTGGGTTCTCTGTGATGTTCTGTTGGTCTATGTGCCTATTTTTATACCAGTACTATGCTGTTTTGGTGACTATGGCCTTATAATATAGTTTGAAGTTGGGTATTGTGATGCCTCCTGATTTGTTCTTTTTGCCAAGTCTTGCTTTGACTATGTGGGCTCTTTTTTGGTTCCATATGAATTTTAGGATCATTTCTTCTAATTCTGTGAAGAATGATGGTGGTATTTTAATAATAATTGCATTGAATTTGTAGATTCAGTAGGTAGTATGGTCATTTTCACAATATTGATTCTACCCATGCACGAGCGTGGGATGTGTTTCCATTTGTTTGTGTCATCTACAATTTCTTTCAGTAGTGTTTTGTAGTTTTCTTTGTAGATGTCTTTCACCTCCTTGACTAGGTATATTCCTAAGTATTTTATTTTTTGAGTGCTTGATTTGATTCTCAGCTTGATTGCTGTTGGTGTATAGCAGTGCTGTTGATTTGCGTACAGTAATTTTGTATCTTGACACTTTACTGAATTCATTTATCAGTTCTAGGAGCTTTTTGAATGAGTCTTTAGGGTTTTCTAGATGTGTAATGATATCATCAATGAACAGCAACAGTTTGACTTCCTCTTTACTGATTTGGATGCCCTTTATTTCTTTCTCTTTCTGATTGCTCTGGCTAGGATTTCCAGATTGCTCTGGCTAGGATTTCCCCATTCAGTATAATGTTGGCTGTGGGTTTGTCATAGATGGGTTTTACTACCTTCAAGTATGTCCCTTCTATGTCAATTTTGCTGAGAATTTTAGTCATAAAGGATATGTTGGATTTTGTCAAAAGCTTTTTCTGTGTCTATGGAGATGATTCATGTGACTTTTGCTTTTAATTCTGTTTATATGGTGTATTACATTTATCGGCTTGCATATGTAAAACCATCCCTGCATCCCTGGTATTAAACCCACTTGATCATGGTGGATAATCTTTTTGATATGCTGTTGTATTTAGTTAGCTAGTATTTTGTTGCGGATTTTTGCATCTGTGTTCATCAGGGATATTGGTCTGTAGTTTTTTGTTGTTGTTATGTCCTTTCCTGGTTTTCATATTAGGGTGATACTGGCTTCATAGAATGATTTAGGGAGGATGCCCTCTTTCTTTGTCTTTTGGAATAGTGTCAATAAGATTAGTACCAATTCTTCCTTGAATATCTGATAGAATTCATCTGTAAATCTATCTGATCCTGGACTTTTTTGTTGGCAATTTTTGAAATTACCACTTCAATCTTGCTGCTTGTTATTGGTCTGTTCAGAGTTTCTATTCTTTCCTGGTTTAATCTAGGATGATTATATATCTCCAGGAATTTATTAATCTCCTCTAGATTTTCTAGTTTGTGTGTGTAAAGGTTTTCATAGTAACCTTGAATGATCTTTTGTATTTCTGTGGTGTGGGTTGTAATATCTCCTGTTTCATTTCTCTTTTTTTTTTTTTTTTTTTGAGACAGAGTCTCGCTCTGTTACCCAGGCTGGAGTGCAGTGGCACAATCTTGGCTCACTGGAAGCTCCGCCTCCTGGGTTCACGCCATTCTCCTGCCTCAGCCTCCCAAGTAGCTGAGACTACAGGTGCCTGCCACCACACCTGGCTAATTTTTGTATTTTTAGTAGAGATGGGGTTTCATCATGTGAGCCAGGATGGTCTCGATCTCCTGACCTCGTGATCTGCCCGCCTTGGCCTCCCAAAGTGCTGGGATTACAGGTGTAAGCCACCATGCCTGGCCTCTTGTTTAATTTCTAACTGAGTTTACTTGATTATTCTTTTTTCTTTTCTTGGCTAATCTTGCTAATGGTCTATCAATTTTATATACCTTTTCAAAGAACCAACTTTTTGTTTTATTTATCTTTTGTATTGTTTATTTTGTTTCAATTTCATTTGGTTCTGCTCTGATCTTTGCTATTTATTTTATTCTGCTGGGTTTGGGTTTGGTTTATTCTTGTTTCTCTAGTTCTTTGAGGTGTGACCTTAGATTGTCTATTTGTGCTCTTTCAGACTTTTTGATGTAGGCATGCAATGCTATGAACTTTCCTTTTAGCACTGCTTTTGCTGTATTTCAGAGGTTTTGATAGGTTGTGTCACTATTATTGTTCAGTCCAAATAATTTTTAAATTTCCATCCTGATTTCATTGTTGACCCAATGATCATTCAGGAGCAGGTTATTTAATTTTCATGTGTTTGCATGGTTTTGAGGGTTCCTTTTGGAGTTGATTTCCAATTTTATTCCTCTGTGGTCTGAGAGAGTACTTGATATAATTTTGATTTTCTTAAATTTATTGAGACTTGTTTTGTGGCCCATCACATGGTCTATCTTAGAGAATGTTTTGTGTGCTGGTGACTAGTATGTATCTTCTGCAGTAGTTGGGTAGAATGTTCTGTAAATAACTGTGAAGTACATTTGTTTTAGGGTATAATTTAAGTCCATTGTTTCTTTGTTGATTTTTTTTTTTGAGATGGAGTTTCACTCTTGTTGCCCAGGCTGGAGTGCTGCTGGGCTCCAGGCTGGTACTGGGGAGTGTCTGCAAAGAGTCCTGTGATATGTCTTCAGGTCTCTCAGCTGTGGATACCGGCACCTCCTCTAGTGGAGGTAGCAGGGGAGTGAAGCGGACTGTGTGAGGGTCCTTGGTTGCGTTTTTGTTTGGTGTGCTGGTTTTGTGTTGGTTGATCTCTAGCCAGGAGGTGGTGCTTTCAAGACAGCATCAGCTGTGGTACTATAGAAAGGATACAAATTTGCCCTAGGGTTGCCTGGATAAGCATTTGGGGTTCTCAGGTGATGGGCAGGGCCATAGAGTTCCCAAGAGATTATGTCCTTTGGCTTCTGCTACCAGGGCAGGTAGAGAAAGACCATCAGGTGGGGGCAGGGTTAATTGTATCTGAGCTCAGACTCTTGTTGGGTAGGGCTTGCTGTGACTGCTGTGGGGGATGAGGGTGTGGGTCTCAGGCCAATGGAGTTATGGTCCCAGGGGGATTATGGCTGCCTCTGCTGTGTCATACAGGTCACCAGGGAAGTGGGGGAAAGCCAACAGTGACAAGTGTTACCCAGCTCCTACGCAACTGAAAATGCTGGTCTCACTGTCAGCATGCTCCCCCAACAACATCGAGTTTATTTCCAGGCAGCAGGCGAGCAGGGCTGAGAACTTGTCCAGGCTACAAGCCTCCCTGCTGAGAACACAAGCAGGGCTTTTGGGTTTTATGCCTCCCTGCCTGCCACAGCTTCTGTGCTTGTATCTGCACTCCCCATTTGACCCCTTACCCGGATTCTGTCCAGGAAACTTCACGTTCAGTAGAAATTGTTATAAAATTCAACTGGAAGTTTCCTTCTCCCTGTGGTCTTTCCTCAGTTCCACTGGCAGCCCTCCCCAAGGACTCCTGCAAGATAAAGACAGAAATGGCTTCCCTGAGGACTGACAGTGCCCACAGGGCTCTTGCTGCTGCGTTCTCTACCCCTATATTTTGTGTGGCTCTCTGCATTTGTCTCAGCTCCAGGTAAGGTCAAATCCTTCTCTTATGATCTGGACCTTCAGGTTTCCTAGTGAGGGTATGTGTTTGGGGGCAGACAGTCACCCTCTCACACTTTGGCACTCACAGTTTATTGGCTGTCTCATGGAGCCTGCAGTCTCAAGCTGCTTCCTTCAAAGGGTCTGTGGATTCTCTCAGCTTTCCTGGTACATTCTTGCAGTAGTTCTTGGAGCAAAAGTTCATGATGTGAGTCTCCACATGCTGCTTTGTCTGTCTGAGAGGGTGCTGCAAGTTAGTCCTGCTTCTTATCTGCCATTTTCAAACTTAATTTTTTTTAGAGCAGTGTTAGGGTCACAGAAAAATGGAGAGGAAAGTAGAGAGAGTTCCCACATATGCCCCTTCTTACCCCATGTATCCTCCCTCACTAGGAGCATCAGCACCAGAGTGGTACATTGGTTAGACTTGATGAAGCTACACCCACACTTTGTTATCACCTATAGTCCATAGTTTAGGGTTCACTCTTGATGTTGTCCATTTATGGGTCCTAACAAATGTATAATTACATATGTCCACTATTATAGCCTCATGCAGAACATTTCACTGTCCCCAAAATCTGTGCTATGCCTATTCATCCTTCCCTTCCTTCCTCCCCTCTAACTCCTGGTGACCACTGATCATTTTACTGTCTTCATAGTGCTGTCTTTTCCAGAATGTCATATAGTTGGAATCATACACTATGTAGCCATTTCAGATTGGCTTCATTCAGTTAATAAGATACATTTAAGATTCTTTCATGTCTTTTCATGGCTTGATAGTTATTGCTGAATAATATTCCTTTGTAAGGATGTGCCACAGTTTATTTATCCATTCATCTACTGAAAGACATCTTGGTTGCTTCCCAGTTTTGACAATTATGCACAAAGCTGCTATAAACATTGGTGTGTCGGTTTTTGTGTAGACATATGTTTTAAACTCATTTGAGTAAGTAACCAAGGAGTGTGATTGCTGGATTGTATGGTAAGAGTATGTTTAGTTTTGTAAGAAACTGCCACACTGTCTTCCAAAACAGCTGTACCATTTTGTGTTCCAAACAGCAATGAATATCCCTGTTGCTCCATGTCCTCTCCAGCATTTGGTGTTGTGTTGTGTTGTGGGTTTTTTTTTTTTTTTTTTTTTTTGCCATTCCAATAGATGTGTAGTGGTATCTCATTGTTATTTAAATTTGCAATTCCCTAGTGACATATGATATGGAGCATCTTTTCATATGCTTATTTGCCATCTGTGTATCTTCTTTGGTGAGAGGCATCTTCAGGTCTTTTGCTAATTTTTAATTGAGTTTCTCTCTCTCTCTCTCTCTCTCTCTCTCTCCTTGCTTCCTTCTCTCCCCCTCCCTTGCCCTCCCCTCCCCTCCCTTGCCCTCCCCTCCCCTCCCCAGTCCTTTCCTTCCCTCCCCTCCTCTCCCCAGTCCTTTCCTCCCCTCCCCTCCCCTCCCCTCCCCTCCCCTCTCCTCTCCTCTCCTTTCCTTTCCTTTCCGAGATGAGGTCTTGCTCTGTTGCCTAGGCTGGTTTTGAACTCCTGGGCTCAAGCAAGCCTTTCACCTCAGCTTCCCAAAGAGCTGGAATTACAGGCATGAACCATCATGCCTTGCCCAGTTGTTCATTTTCTTATTGTTGAGTTTTTCTCAATTTTAAAATTGTGTTAAAATACACAGAAGATAAAATTTGCCATCTGAAAAATTTTAAGTGCATAGTTCAGTGGTATTAAATATATTCATATTGTTGTGCAACCACTAGCACCGTCCATTCTAGAGTTTTTCCATCTTGCAAAACTAAAACTCTGTATCTATTAAACAATAACTCCCTATTCCCTGCACTCCTCGGCTTCTGGCAACCACTGTTCTACTTTCTGTCTCTATGAATTTGGCCACTCTAGATATCTCATATAAGTGGAATCATAGGATATTAGTCTTTTTGTGACTTTAGTTCTTTTAGGTATATACCCAGGAGTGGAATTGCTAGATCATATGGTAATTCTATTTTTAATTTTTTGAGGAACTGCCATACCATTTTCTACAGTGGCTGTACCATACACATTTACATTTACATTTCCATCAATAGTCCACAAGGGTTCCAGTTTCACTAACACTTATTATTTTCAGGTTTTCTAAATAGTAGCCCTCCTAATGGGTATGAGGTAGTATATTGTTGTAGTTTGGATTTGCCTTTTCTTAATGATTCATGATGTTGAACATCTTTCCATGTGGTTATTAGCCATTCTATACTTTCTTTGGAGAAATGTCTATTCAACTCATTTGTCCATTTGTGAATTGGGGTGTTTGTTTTTTGTTGTTAAGTTTTAGGAGTTCTCTAGATATTCTGGATGTTAATCCTTTATCAGATATATGGTTTGCAAATATTATCTCCCACTTTGTGGGTTGCCTTCTTACTTTTTTGATAGTGTGTTTAGATGCATAACATTAAAATATTTTTATAAAATCTAATTTGTCTATGTTTTCCTTTTGTTGCTAATGCCTTTGGTGTCATATCCAAGAAATCACTGCCAAACCTGATGTCATGAGGTTTTGCCCTGTGTTTTTTCCCTAAGAGTTTTATAGTTTTATGTGTTATGTTGAGATCTTAGATTCATCTTGAGTTAATTTTTTATATGCTGTTAAGTAAATGTTAAACTTCATTCTTTTGCAAGTGGATACCCAGTTTTCTCAGAACTATTTGTTTAAAAGATTGTTGTCTTCCCAATTGAAAGGTCTTGACATTCTTGTCAAAAATCATTTGACCATATACATGAGGGTTTATTTCTGGGTTCTCTATTCTATTTTCTCTCTCTCTTTCTGTCTCTCTCTCTCTCTCTCTCTCTCTCTCTGTATATATATATGTGTGTGTGTGTGTGTGTATATATATATCTGTTTTTATGTTAATACCACATTATTTTGATTACTGTAGCTTGTTAGTAAGTTTTGAAAGCAGAAAGTGTGAGTTTTCTAACTTTGTTCTTCTTGTTTTGGCTATTTGGGGGCCCTTAATATTCTATACACATTTTAGGGTGAGTTTTTCTATTTCCACAAAAACCAAATCACTTATTTATTTATTTATTTATTTATTTATTTATTTATTTAAGATGGAGTCTTGTTCTGTCACCCAGGCTGAAGTGCAGTGGCACAATCTCAGCTCACTGCAACCTCTGCCTCCTGGGTTCAAGTGATTCTTCTGCCTCAGTCTTCTGAGTAGCTGGGATTACAGGCTTGTGCCACCATGGCTGGCTAATTTTTGTATTTTTAGTAGAGACAGGGTTTTGCCATGTTGGCCAGGCTGGTCTTGAACTCCAGACCTCAAGTGATCTGCTCATCTGGCCTCCCAAAGTGCTGGGATTACAGGCATGAGCCACTGCATCCAGCCTGGAATTTTGATTACATTGAATCTATAGATCACTTTGGGCAGCATTGACATCTTGACAATATTGAGTCTTCCAACCCAAGAATATAGAATGCATTTCCACTTATTTATGTTTTAAAAATATTTTTCAGGCCGGGCACGGTAGCTCACACCTGTAATCCCAGCACTTTGGGAGGTTGAGGCAGGTGGATCACGAGGTCAGGAGATTGAGACCTTCGTGGCTAACATGGTGAAACCCCATCTCTACTACAGATACAAAAAATTAGCCGGGTGTGGTGGCAGGCACCTGTAGGCCCAGTTACATGGGAGGCTGAGGCAGGAGAATGGCGTGAACCCGGGAGACAGAGCTTGCAGTGAGCCGAGATAGCGCCACTGCACTCCAGCCTGGGTGAAAGAGTGAGACTCTGTCTCAAAAAAAAAAAAAAAAAAAAAAAAAAAAAAATATATATATATATATATATATATACACACACACACATACACACACACACATATATGTATATATTTTTTCAGCAATGTTTTATAGTTTTTATTGTATAAGACTTTCACTTTCTTGTTTAAGTTAATTCCTAAGTATTTTATTCTTTTTGATGTTATTATAAATTATTGTCATGTTTTAAAAGTTTTTTGTAAATTTTGGATAACAATTCTTTATCAGACATGTCTTTTGCAAATGTTTTCTCCCCAGTCTGTGGCTTGTCTTCTCATTCTCTCAACAGTGTCTTGCAAAGCAGAAGATTTTAATTTTAATAAAATACAGATTATTAGTTATTTCCTTCACAGATTGGGGCTTTGGTATTGTATCTAAAAATTATGATGAAACTCAAGGTCATCTAGATTTTTCCAATTTATCTTGTAAGCATTTTATAGTTTTGCATTTTACATTTAGGTGTGTGACCCATTTTGAGTTAACTTTTTTTGAAGAATGTGAAGTCTGTGTCTAGATTCCTTTTTTTTTTTGCTTTTTGCACTTGGATGTCCAGTTGTTCCAGCACCATTTGTTAAGAAGACAATCTTTTCTCCATTATATTGCCTTTGTTTCTTTGTCAAAGATCAGTTGACTATATTTGTGTGGGTCAATTTCTGGGCTCTATATTCCATTCCTTTCCATTGATCTATGTATCTATTCTTTTTTTTTTTTTTTTTTTTTTTTTGAGACTGAGTTTCACTCTTGTTGCCCAGGCTGGAGTGCAATGGCATGATCTCAGGTCACTGAAACCTCCGCCTCCTGGGTTCAAGCAATTCTCCTGCTTCAGCCTCCCATGTAGCTGGGATTACAGGCATGCACCACCACACTCAGCTAATTTTCTATTTTTAGTAGAGATGGGGTTTCACCATGTTGGTCAGGCTGGTCTTGAACTCCCGACCTCAGATGATCCACCTGTCTTGGCCTCCCAAAGTGTTGGGATTACAGGTGTGAGCCACCACACCCAGCCTGATCTATGTGTCTATTCTTTTGCCAATATCACACTGTCCTGATTACTGTGGATTTATAATAAGTCTTGAACTTTGGTAGTGTCAGTTCTTCAACTCTGTTCTTTGCTTTCAACATTGTGTTGGCTATTCTGGGTCTTTTGCTTCTCCATGTAAACTTTAGAATCAGTTTGTCAAAATCCACAAAATAACTTGCTGGAATTTTGATTAGGATTCGTTGAACCTAAAGATCAAATTTGGAAAAACTGACATCTTGACAATATTGAGTCTTTCTATCCATTAACATGGAATATATCTTAGTATATTTAGTTTTTCTTTGATTTCTCTTATCACAATTTTGTAGTTTTTCTCATATAGATCTTATACTTACTTTATGAGAGTTATACCTAAGTATTTATTTTGGGATGTCGCTAGTGTAAATGGTATTGTGTTTTTAATGTCAAATTCTACTTATTCATTGATGATATGTAAGAAAACAATTGACTTTTAAAATTTAGCCTTGTATCCTGCAATCTCTCTCTAACCACTTATTAGTTCCAATAATTTTTTTGGGTCAATTCTTTTGGATTTTCTGCATAGACAACCATGCCATTTGTTAACCACAAAGCTTTTATTTAGCCATTCCCAATCTTTATATCTTTCATTTCCTTTTCTTGTCTTATTGCCTGGAGTGCAGTGGCATGAGCGTTGCTCACTACAGCATCACCTTTCAGGCTCAACTGACCTTCTTGCCTCAGCCTCCTGAGTAGCTGGGACCACAGATGCATACCAATATATCCAGTTAATTAAAATAATTTTTTTTGTAAAGATAAGATTTTGCCATGTTGCCCAAGATGGTCTCAAACTCATAGGCTCAAACAGTCCTCCCACCTAAGCCTCCCAATGTGCTGGGATTACAGACATGAGCCACCCTGCTTAGCTTTCAATTTCTTTAATAGATATAGCCCTATTCAAATTGTCTATTTCTTTTTGTGTGAGTTTTGGCAGATTATGTCTTTCAGGGAATTATTGGTCTATTTCATCTAGGTTAGCATTTGTAGGCATAGATTATTTTCATAGCATTCCTTTATTATCTTTTAATGTCCCTGGGCTCTGTAGTGATGTCACAGACTTCATTTCTGATATTAGTAATTCATGTCTTATCTCTATTTTTCTTAGAGGTTTATTAATTTTATTGACCATTTCAGAGAACCAGCCTTTATTAGTAATTTATGTCTTATCTCTATTTTTCTTAGTTAGAGGTTTATCAATTTTATTGACCATTTCAGAGAACCAGGTTTTATTGATTTTTCTCTATTGATTTCCTGTTTTCAATTTCATTTATTTTTGCTCTAATTTTTATTATTTCTTTTCTTCTGCCTACAATGGATTTAATTTGCTCTTCTTTGTTTAGTTTCCTAAGATGTAAGCTTAGATTATTGATTTTAGATATTTTTTTCTAATATATGCATCAAATGCTATACATTTCTCTTTATACACTACTTTTGCTGCGTCACACAAATTTTGATACATTGTATTTTCATTTAGTTCAAAATATTTTTAAATTTCTCTTGAGATTTCTTCTTTGACCCATGTGTTATTTAGAAATGTGTTGTTTGTTGGGCACAATGGCTCACACCTATAATCCCAGCACTTTGGAAGGCCAAGATGGGAGGATAACTTGAGCCCAGAAGTTCAAGACCAGCTTGGGCAACATATGGAGACTACATTTCTAAAAAAAAAAAAAAATATTAGTTGGATGTGGTGGCACACATCTGTGGTCTCACTACTCAGGAGGGTGAGGTGGGAGGATTGCTTGAGCCCTGCAGGTTAAGGTTGCAGTGAACTGTGATTGCACCACCACACTCCAGCCTGGGTAACAGAATGAGACCCTGGCAAAGAAAAAACAAAAAACAAAACAAAAAACAGTGTTGTTTAACGTACAAATATTTCTGTTATTGATTTCTAGTTCAATTTAATTACATGTGGTCTGGGAGGATACACTGTATGATTTTTATTCCTTTAAATTTGTTAAGGTGTATTTTATGGTTCAGAATGTGGGTCTAAGTGAATGTTCATGTGAGCTTGAGAATTATGCATATTCTGGCATTGTTGAATAAAGTATTCTATAGATGTCAATTATATCCATTTTATCAATGGTGTTGTTGAGTTCAACTATGTCTTTATGATTTTCTGCCTGCTGGATCTGTTCATTACTGGTAGAGGGGTGTTAAACTCTCTAACTGTAGTAGTGGATTCATCTATTTCTTCTTGCAGTTCTATCAGTTTTTGTCTTATATACTTTGATATTGTGTCATTAGGCTCTTATGCATTAAGAATTGTTATGTATTCTTGGAGAATTGACCCCTTTATCATGATGTAATGTCCCTCTTTATCTTTGATCATTTTTCTTGCTCTGAAGTCTGCTCTGTCTGAAAATATAATTATTTCAGCTTTCTTTTGTTAATGTTAGCATTGTATATCTCTCTCCATTCCTTTACTTTAAAAAAATGTTTTTAACTTTGATAAAGAATACACATTTCCCAGCATGGTGGTGCATACCTATAATCTCAGCTACTTGGAGACTTGAGCTCAGAAGTTTGAGACCGGCCTGGGCGACATAGTGAGACCCTGTCTTAAAATAAATAAATAAATAAATGTATTAAAATATCCACACAACATAAAATTTACCACCTTAGCCACTTTTAAGTGTACAGTGTATTTATTTATCCATTCACCCATTGATGGACATTTTAATTGCTTCCACCTCTTGGCTGCTATAAATAATGCTGCTATGAACATGGATGCATAAATATCTCTTCAAAATCTTGCTTTTAATTCTTTTGGATTTGGATAATCCCGTAAGTGGATCATATGGCAATTCTATTTCTAATTTTTTGAGGACCCATTACACTGTTTTCAGTAGTGGCTGTACCATTTACATTCCCACCAACAGTGCACAAGGGTTCCAGTTTTTCCACATCCTCATGAACACTGATTATTTCCTGTTTCTTTTTCAAAAGTAGCCATCCTAATGAATATGAGGTGGCATCTCATTGTGGCTGTGGTTTTCATTACTGTAATAATTTACAAAGATGATATTCAAATGTCCAAGAAGCATATAAGAAGATGAACATTTGAATAGCATGTAAAAAGATGATCTTTTTTATATGCTTCTTGGACATTTGAATATCGGTTTTGGAGAAATGCCTATTCACATCATTTGACTGTTTTAAGATCAGTTCTTTTTGTTGTTGTTGTTGTTGTTGAGTAGTGGCTCTTTATACATTGTAAGTATCAACTTCTCATCCATGTATAATTTACAGATATTTTCTCCCATTCTCTAGGTTGTATCCTTTGAAATGTGGTATTTTCAAGCTGGATGTAGCACCATTTATCTATTTTTGCCTTTGTTGCATGTGCTCTGGGTGCCATATCAAAGAAATCATTGCCAAACCCATATAAGCCTTTACTTTTAATCAATATGTATCTTTATATTTAAAGTGGGTTTCTTGTAGACAACATATAGTTGTGTCTTGTTTTTTGATCCACTCAATTTTTGTCTTTTAATTGGTATATTTAGACCATTAAAATTTAATGTGATTATTGATATAGTTGGGCTCATATCTACCATATTTGTTACTGTGTGCTATTTGTTGCCTTTGTTCTTTGTCCTTATTTTTGTTTTCTATTCTGTTCTTGCCTTTTGTGGTTTTAATAGAGCATTTTATAGGATTCCATATTTTTCTTTCTCAGCATATCAATTATACTTTTTAAAAAAACTTTTTCAGTGGTTGTCCTAGAGTTTGTCATAAATGGTTACAACCAAGCCAAGTTCACTTTTAAATAACTCTATACCATTTCATGGATACTGCAAGTATTTTATAATAACTGAGTATTCTTATTTTCTCCTCCTGTATTATTGCTGTTATCCATTTCACTTATACATAAGCTATAATCATCAAACACATTGTTACTATTACTATATTGAACAAACTGTTACATGTTAAATAAATTAATAAAAAAGTTTTTAGTTTTACCTTCACACTTATCTATTCTCTAATGCTCTTCCTTTCTGTGAGAAACATCTGAGTTTCTCACCTACATCATTTTTATTTTCTTTGAAGAACTTTTTTTTAACATTTCTCACAAGGCAGTTCTACTGCTAACAAATTCA